>NC_092828.1:85735124-86039337 GCF_039878825.1 Excalfactoria chinensis | reverse complement strand
TAGCCTTTAAAACATTAATGATTGATTTCTCAGGAGAAGGAAAAGATTAAGAATTAATTATCTTGTGGGCTACAAGCTGCCTTCATAGTGTTTTTGTTTGTTTGTTTTAAATCAATTGCAATTCTTTAGAAGTAAACAGAAATGGCTTATAAAATTCATGTCATTCTTTTAATTGCTGCCCATATCTAGGGACAAAACAGAAGATGTCCACTGCTGCTGGAGCAACTGCTGATTTCAATTTCAGTTGGTTGTTCATCAGTTTTCTTGTTTAACTTTAAAACCACAGGAAATTGGTAGTGACTAAAAAAATTTTTATTTTTTTTTTTACGTAGTTCTTAAAACATGTATCCCAGTTATTTTTTATCATTTATTAACTTTATTTTGGAGACCAGATAATCATTAGAGTAATTATTTAGACAAGGTTAACAGTTGGAAGTCTTTCCATGTTTGTGTAGCAGTTCTGAAGTTGCAGGTAGACAAAACTAATTTGGACCAACTTCAACTTGCATGTTATTTTTTGTATCAAACTTATGCTTTCCTTATGAATAGTTTTTTTCCTATGGTATTGATGGAGACCATCCCTAGAGCTTCTGCTTTTCTATATCACTTTCTAAAAGTAAATAAAATCTTGCTGGACTAAAGCAGTGATAAGTTTGTGAACCCTTTTAGCTGATAATCCACTGTATGGAGGAAAGTAGTAACAAATAAATGCAGAAGCAGTTGCTTATGTTTTGGTAAGTGTCCTGAATTGAACAGATAATCAATGTTTGTGATTTTAAACATATTGTGTACTGTTAGGTTTAAAATATTAAAGATGGCCTCAAAAATAGTTGTAAGACAGGGAAGAGGAGGCTGTCAGCTTGTCCTGGACACCAATGCTGGCCTCGTCTGTGTGCCCACCTGAGTGCTTTGGGTTTGATGTGGCAGTAGGGCTAATGAAACCAAGAGACAGGACCAGTCAAAAAATCTCTACTTCTTTTCTTCTTTGACTGTTTACTAGAACTCCTAAGTTCATCTGTTTCCACTGCTAGCCATGGCTGTGACTGCTTGTCAGCCATCTGGTGATAAGTGTTTAATCGGGCATGGAGTGAAAGCAGGATATATGAGCATAAGCAGATCTGAAATTAATCTACATTAGCAATTAAATTACATTGTAATACACATTCTGGTGTAATCCACAAACTCCTGTGATTTGTATAATGGGAGAAATACCTTGAAAATTTACTTCAGGAACAAGCAGGCTCACCCAGAAAATATTTTAGGATTTGATAGAGTCAGAAGAGGCATTGGGCCCAACTGGGTGTGGTAATAATTGGCATCACGATGTAGTGCATGCTGTAATACTACCACGCCTTTCCTGTTACATGAAACAAAGGTGTTCCTCCTACTTAATAATATGCAAATGTTCTTGTATAAATGTGGCACTTTTTATTGGTTTCAGATGATTTTGCAGGAGAGTGAGAGAATAGAAAGTTCAGGATTATGCTTATTACAAATGGCATCATTACAAATGGCATCCTTCCTTGTAAGAGTCACCTCTTGGTCCTTTCAGCAGTGCTCTATGATTGGAGATGTGATGATGGTGGAGGAAGCAGTAAGTCTGCTGAGTCTGATGTGTCTTTCAGTACAGTTAAGTGTGCTCAGACTTGTTCCGAAGGAATAGAATGCGAGTATAAAATTTCCCTAGCTGATCAAAAAAAGGAATCCTGCCTTGGGTTCCTCAGGGTGATTTATTGCTTTTTTTCTTCAACAGTTGTACTTTTACTCCTGTCCTCATTGCAGTGGATATGTTATGTTGTTTTGCTACAACAACAGGCACCCAAGTAACATTCTTAATTTACCTTTCCACATGAAAATAAATGTGGGAGAACTTGAGGAAAGTGGAATTATGAAAACAATGTTGTCTCTTAGCCTAGAACACAATTCTAAATAAAATTATTAAATTTGGAACAGTAGATATTAGTGCTGTAGAATATGAGTGCTTGGGGCTGGAGGCATACAGCACAGCAGTGGAGCAGCAGTTGTAATTTTAAGTTCTGTAGGCCAGCGGAGCCGCAATAAATGTGCGGGTACAGATAGATTGAGCCTTGAAGGCTCATTCTCTCCTGGCCTTTTTTTTTCCTTCAGAGTTCAGCTAGTTAAATGATCATCACTTTGTCTTGTGTGGGATTGCATTTATAAACCACATCATAATGAATATTGAGGCACAAAAGTGAGAAGAAATGACCAGAGACCTTAAAAATTCCCAGTGCTACCTTTCGATGACACCTCTGTGCCACAGCTCCTCGGTTACACATTTACAACCAAGTGTGTACATTCACTGATTCTTTTGGTATTTCAGAGGTGACTGTTGAAAGAGAAAGTAAGTGCTTAGGTGAGGAGGAATGTTAATTGTGCAGTCTCTCAGTTTAGCAGTATGGCAAGAGCTAATGATGCTTATTGGGCTGTTGACATTCAAAGATGTCTGTGGATTTTGTTCCCTACAAAGCTATGCTCATCTAAAAAAAAGAGCAAGCATTAAATACAATGTGAAGTTCACAAGATACATGTAGTTACGTGTATAAATCTAGATTTCTGCTTTGGTTACACTTTGGTTCTTCATATTGTGCTGTGATTTACTTTCATTTCTGTAGGATTTAAGTAACTTCTAAAGTAACTGTGGCTTCCTAATAGTTCTGTGCTAGAATATTTGCATTTGATTATGTGTGAGGAGATGAACATTTGACAGATATTAATAGTTCAGACAGTTACATGCAGTGTTCCATTTGTGTTAGAATAGGTAAGTATTTGCATAAGAAAGAGCATATTGAACTGCAGTGGTTGTCAGCAATGTAAATGGAGAAAATCATCAAATCCTATTTCTTAGTGTATTTGAATTACCAAGCTAACTGTATGTATTGGTGCCACATGTTTTTAGCTTTTGGGCCACATACCCAAATAGTATTGTGTTTATATTAGACCTAAATAATTTCATGCTCAGGTCTACTAATTTTGATGGTGCATACTTGTAGTTTTTCTTGAAGAACGACGTTTCTGGGGAAAAAAGGAATTCAGGTATTTGAGTGTCAGTTACATTTCATTTCATGTTTTCCTTGATAAAAAGAGCTTCCTTCATAAGCTACGCCTCCAAAGCTTCATTTACTAGAATCTTAGTACATTAGAAGTGCATTCAAATGATTTCAGAAGTCCTTTCAGATGCATATACAACTTTCTGTACACATATTTTTGTACTTGATGGAGGGGAAAAAAGAGGAATTCCAGACAGAATTTATTAGAGAGTTGTCACTTGAAATTGTTATTGTGCTGGTATTGTGCAGGATTGCTTATCAGTATCAGCGTATTCTTTTTATTGCGCCTGGGTTTAGGTTTGGAAGAGTTTTATTTATTTTTCTATTTTTTTCCTTACAAGAACAGACTGAAATCACTTATCAGCCATTGAATCAACTTCTGGGCCTGCATTACAGGTGAAAGCAGCATAGCACTAAAGGTTCTGGTTTGGAAGATGTATTGTTTGAATGCTGACGGGGCTGGCAGTTTGTTGGTTTTTCTGCTGGCTGTGCCTGTCTGTACCATATTAAGCCCAGCATCTCTGCTAGCTGCTTGTTTTTACAAGATTACAACTGTTTGGCTCCTCAACTCTATTTTTTTTTATTATTATTTTTAATTTAGGGAACTTTTTTTTAAAGGCAGAGTTGTTGTGAGGCACATTTGAAGTAACTTTCTGGAACTCTTATTTTGGAGAAACTACATCAAAGCAATTATTGACTTATTAAGTGCAAACATGAGCTCAATTTGATGCTTGTGTGCAAGCTATTAAGATTTTTTCATTTTGGTGTAGCAAAGATATTTTGCTGGATATTAATGCTTCATATGCATCAAATTGTTGCAACATTTTGCTTTCTCTTTCTAGCTGTTCTGTGTGCAAGAAGCTGTTCTGTTCAGATGTCATGAAGCATCTCAGGCTGTCTAAGAGCTATTAGAAAGCTAATGAATTGGGCCAATGCAGTAAAGCAAAAATAAGCTGCCACCTCTTGTTCTCAGTTCTTAAAAGCAGCTTATTTTTTTTATTGTGAGGTTGAACTTCACTCTTATTCAAGAGTTTTCACATTTTTCAAGGCATACAGCCTTTAAACTGCAACTGTATGCTTTGAACCTTGGCTTGATCCTTTGTTGAATGCTAGATTTTTCTTTTAAGATGAGCGGTACGTGGTTAGCTTTAAAAATGAGAGTTCTTTTTAAGTCATTGAGTTACTGTGCTTTGATTTGAGCCCCTCCTCTAGTACTTATGCACAGGTCTGCGTTGCTCATTCCTGTATACTTACTTCCCAATTGGCAATGGACAAAAGTATAGCCTACTAAAAGTGGCGGGCTCAATCTGTATGTACTTTGTGTCTTGCAGAGATAGGTTGGCGATGATTCTTAACTGAAAGGGCTTGTAGCTCTGGAACACCTCTTGCTATTGTATGTAGATAGTGAAGTAAATGTCTGTCACTACTTGAGGAGTGGGTTAAACAGGTGGAAAATAGTTGTTGGGAGGGAGTTTATGTGATTAACAATAGAACAGGAGACACCTAGTGAGTTGCAGAAGTTGACAGTGCCCATGCTGTGCAGAGTTAAGTGAAATATTGGGAAGTTTCTTTAAAATGAACTATTTTCATTTTGGTCAACATTAAGAGGGGAAGGGTATGTGTATTTGTTTTTATTATTTAAAAGCTAAATCACCTAAACACTGCAGAACCCAACCAGCAAAATCAAAGCCTTCAAAGGGCTAGCAGTATTAGATCCCTCCATAAATAAGTTGTTGGTAAAGTCACTTTATTTTATTCCTGCTAGTAATAAACTTGATGTAATGCAAAAAGAAACAAACAAACAAAAATGTGGATGAATGCTGTAGCAATGGAGTTTGGCTTTTCCTCAAAGAATAGAATTTGTAGGCCCAGAAATACCAGTGCACATGGACTACAGAACAACTTAGAGCAGCTGCTTAAACTGATTTACAGCTGCTGGGATATACACAAGGGCTTTCTCCTCCTTTTCCCGTTCTTTCCTGTTTGTAACAGCTTCCTGAGAAAATTCTTTGTCCTTTGGGCAAGAAGGAAATAAAGCAGGATGTGAATAGAGAGAAATTATATTGTATATAGCAATGAGGAAGCCAGTAGTATCATTTGACTTTGGTACAGTTAGGAATTCCTGTTAAAAAGGAGCTGGAATTGAGGATTCCAGGTGCTTGTAATGGACTATGAGAAATGTGTGAAGGGTTGTTAAAGGAGGAAGCAAGCAAGAGGAGTCGTATTATCAGAATGCTGTAATGTTTTATGTGCTTAAATTACCCATGAGCACTTACATACTATCAAGTTTTTACCATGAATTCATGAAACAGTTGTTTCTAAATGTTAACTGATGGGGTTGCTGCTTATCTCAAGTTATTCAGGAATTAGCTTGAATCTCAGAGTACTGTCATATGGCCTTAATGGGATTAGGAAACCTATCTTATGTGCCCAGGCTTTTTCTGAAGTTCAAATATGAATGCATAGGTTAGGAATTAAAAAGGTCAGAGTGAAATAGTAATCAGTTTACGGATGGAAACTTCATCAAAGCATACTGCTGTATTTCCACCTCTGTTGTTTGGGAATAGCTCTACTGTGCTGTAAATAAACTGGACAATGGAAGTACAACTGTTCATGAGAATCACAGAATATCCCTTCTGAGTACCAGTGTACAGTACAATTACTATGCCTTGGTTTTATCTTTCCTCCTATTTGGCAGCAGTGCTGAGGCATTCAGAGTTCCAGCTCAATGTTTTAAGCTTTGTACCCTCTGCTGTTATTAGCCACAAACCTTGGTGACCCTCTGTCTTTCACCTGCGACTTATCTGTCTTCTTTTTTTTGGTGTTGCTCACTTCTGAATGGTCAGTCTCCTCTTGGTTGTGGAAAGAAAGTTCAGTAATTGATGTCTTCAGCAAGCTGGGGTAGGATTAATCTCCTTTCATCATGTAGTGCTGTGGCTGAAAGAATAATGCTGCAGGACTGACTACAAAAACTTTGATACCTTAAACTTACTGTTGGGGAGGAAAACCTGGTTTCTGTTCCTATACGAGACCAAAAGCAGTAGTTAAGACAGTGTGGTTTCATGGTTAGTGTAAGAGACTGTCAGTCTGATGTCAGTGAGAATCTGCAGGCACATAACTGCTCTGCCTCTGCCTCCAGCTAGTATCGCTTGCACCTGTTAAATGTGGTGCTTATCTTGAGTAGCTACAGGCAGCATTGAGCTTGTGCAACATAAGGAGTTTCGAGAAGTGAACTGGAGATGTCGGGGGGAAAGAAAGGGTGTGAGGTATCTTGCTTTCATATTTAGTATTTTGCCCAGAGGAGTTTGAGTGGCAGATGCAATATAAATGTAGAGATGGAGCAGATTATCCTGCTGGAAGTTCTGGGAGAGATTGACGGTACTTAAATGAAGGGTGGAAAAATGTATTTCTGGTGGAAGTGACAGCTGAAACATACTCTGAGTTCCAGAACTTATTGCTTACATGGCTGTCTCTGCTCTGAAATTGTGGTTGGATAATTTTCCTCTTGCATTTCTTGCTGAATAATCTTCATTTTAGAAAGTCATATCAGACTAAGGACATTTTAGTTTTGATTTGAATATTGGAGTATTTTTCTTTTGATTCACACTAAATTTATGCATTGATAATATGCAAGAGGTTTAGCTGGAAGGAACGTGTTTGAGATGCAGATGGGAAGGTGGGAGATTGGTGTCAGCATCTGGAGTAGTAAGAGAAATATTTCATTCTAGCTGTGTGTCCAGAGCCTGGCTGGGATGCAGTGACTGCTTTTTATAGCACTCTTACGGTTCTGTGCTCTTGATAAGTGACCAAAACAGTTTTTATAATGCACTAGTGTTTTAGCTTTGGCTAATTAGTGCTGTTACAGCGTCAAGGATCTTTTTCTAGTTGCTCACGGCTTCGGGTGGCTGGGGATGGGTTGGCCCACACTCACCAAGGAAGTATTCCATGCTGTGTTACATTGTATTCTGCTTTACAACTGCGTGGGAGTTTTGCCAAAGTAGCAGTTTCTTAGAGCCTGTCTGCAGGTTGGTCTGCAGCTGGTGAGTTGCATCATTTTTGTTTTCCTTCGCTCATTAAGCTGTCTTTAAATAAACCAATGAATTCTGTTTTAGTTTTGGCTGTGTAAAGCTGATTCTGCTGGGGCATATGGGTGGAGATGAGTGGGCCTTGACTGCCAGCCAGGGTCAGTGTACTGTCCTGAATACATCTGAATGTTTATTTGCCATTGAAGTTCTTAAGAGTGAACCTGTTGTCCTTTCTTCCTACGTTTTTAGTGGTAAAGTAGATGGAACATAAACTCATTTATCCTAAAACAGTAGGTAATTTTTTTCTTTTATTTGTGTGTGTTTTTGTTTTGATAGAATATCCAAATAAAAACTTTGGCAGATGATGTGGTAAGGTCTTTGGAACGTCTTAATTTGCAATGATAACTCACGCTGCATGCTGTCTTACTCCAAATGTTGTGGACAATATAACATGTTCTTATAAGGATATAAAGCATTAAATTTTTAGAAAATTGAGTTACTGCACTTCAATGCCTTCATTTGTAACCACTTGAAGAGAAATAACTGAAGAAGCATTTCCAAATTGATATGATTGAGCATATTCAAAATATTATGGCAATAGTGTGGATGTGTTGAGGCTGTTGGTGTTATTCCCTTTGGCCATTTCAATGGTAGAGATCTACAGTGGCTCTTAAAAATAATCTAAATGGAGTTTCCAAATGAAAATGCACTGCCTTACAAACACCAACTTTGTATTTAGAAGCATCGAGTTGGTAATTTTGAGCACTTCCATACGCTTGATCTTACTTCATTATTTCAAACTACATTGCAGTACAATTACCAACTTCTGTTTTCTTCATGCGGTAGTTAAGCCATGCTGGCCATTTAGTTCACATGTACATATTTCTTATTTGTGAGATTCTTTTATGTCTTTGAAGTGTTTTTACGCTGCAGTACAATTAAATAAATTTATTGTTAATGATACAGATCACGTTACAATGAAAAGTGATCTGAAGTGACTTTTTTTTTGACTGCTGAAAGGGCATTTATTAAAGTGAAGGAAAATAGAACTGCATTTGATGTCGGTTGGTTAATTTGGGTCCTGTCATTCCAGCATTATGTAAAATCTTGTGGCCTTTTCAGTAGGATATGCCCTAATTTCAATTTCCAAAATCCTGAAGTAAACTATTATTATAAGAGGAAAACATGTTTAGGTTGTATTTATTGTCTTTTTAAAGGATTTTGTAATATCCTTTTAAGTAGCGTGTTTCTGTCCACAAATTTTAGAGGGGGGGGAGGAGAAAAAAAGCCCACAAAGAAACAGAACTCCTTCAGGGGGTGGGCAGCTTATCTAGGGATACTCATCGTTCACAGATTTAATGTAAAAAAGAAATCTAAAATCTCAAAATAAAACACATAGGGGAAAAAGCACTAACAACAAAATCCCCAAACAAACAAGAGCAACAAAAAACCCACCACGGCAAAATGAGGGAGGAAAAATAAATGAACGACCACTGTAGCTTGTATTCCAAAGTACCTACTCAGAATTCCCTGCTACAGTTTGGACTAATCTAAAATTAATCCAGATTGCCTCCAAGCAAAATACTCTTTTTATTTGTTTATTTTGCACCTCAGAGATGTCCTGTAATTTCAGACAGCATAAATGTTGCTTTATGTGTCTTGACAGATATTGTGATAAGTACTATGAACAATAGTGGTAACTCTATATAAGCTGCTGTTACATGAAAGCGCATCTTAATAAGCTGTTCCACGCTTAGAACAAACATGCTGGTATTTGTTGATGGGAACAGTTAATTGACCAAATCTTACATAGACCTAACATTCCCAATTTATATGTATGGATGCTCATGCATATATATATTTATCTACCTTCTTAGCTTCCATCTTTTGCAGCAGTTTTACTGAAATAAATAATTTCTAACTCTTTATCCAACTCTGTTTAGGGTAGAGTTAAGATTTGAAATAATACAGTGAAAATTGGTCTTGTAAGGAAGGTGTACTTCTTGGTTGTTTCCAATATTAACAAATTAACTGGATGAGCATGCTTATTAAAAAAAGAACAAATGAAAAAGGGAAGGGGTTGGGTGTGTGGTATATAACCAGTCGGCCTTAACAGTGTCGTTCTACGGTATGCTTTTACTAATGTCTCTCGCATGTATTTAACTATAAAGGGCTGCTTCTCTGTGAGGAATCTGTTACACTGTATTTGAAAATTGCCTATTAGTTTCAGGGATCTGTGCTCAAAAGCACTTGAAGGAATTGTGAAATAGGAGCATTAATTCCTCTACAAACTTTATTTTACATCATTATTATTACTAGTTTGTTTTTTTGCAAGTCTGACCTTGTGAGTACTTCCTTCCCAGCACTGGCCTTTTCAGTTGTCCTCCAAAGCTTTAGAGCTCTAGAGGTGAGGTAACATTGGACGTGACCTTTGTGGTACCTTATTTTCTCACATCTCAGGATAATTAGGGAGTAATGGGAAAAGATCAACTCAAGATTGTTGGAATTTGACATAGACTGTATACTTCTAAAACTGTGAGTAATAGTCATATGCCATTTGCTTAACTTGAGTTTTACCTCTGCTGCTGAAATTATGTAAAAATGCGTGTTACTACCACGTCATAGAGTTACCATCTCTGCTTTATATCTGTTGGTCTCTGCTTATTTTCAAATGGATATCTTTGCAGCGTGACAGAATAACCAGCTTCAGGAAATCAACAGTGAGAAAAGAGAAGCCGTTAATTCAGCACCATGTTGACACACAACCTGCTATCAGTGAAATTCCACTCACCCAGGTGCTTCTAGATGAACGATGCATGAACTTATCTGAAAAGGAGGTTATGGATCTCTTTGAAAAGATGATGGTAAGATCTTTTATGAATGGGGTTGTTTGTTTCTTTTCTGTGGTTTTGTTTTGGTTTTTTGAGTTTATTGCATACTGGTAACTTTAAAATGTTGATTTGGAAGTACTTGCACATAATAAATCAAGGGACTCAGAATACCTAAGTAATTTAAGCGTATGGAGTTTAACATATAGAAAGAAAACAAGCTGGTGCTATTGGTTATTCCATTAAGATAACTGATGTGTATCTTAACTGCAGTAGTTAGACGTTACTGTTGAGAGCTAGTTTTTACTGAATTGATTATTAAGGTGAAACATTACTTAGTGGGAGTTTTAGGTTAGATATTAGGAAGAAAGTCGTTACTCTGAGGAATAAAAAAAGAAGTGAGGCACTGGCATCGGCTGCCTGGAGATGTGCGTGCCCCATTGCTGGAGGTGTTAAAAGCCTGGATGGATGGGCCTGGACAACCTGATCTGGTGCATGTGACCAATCCATGGCAGGGCTTTGAAAATGTGTGGGCATTAAGATCCCTGAAAACCTAAGCCATTCTATGAGGCTCCATAATTTATGCAAGTTTTATTCATCTAGCGGAATGCTTGTTTGTTTGTTTTTATAGGGTTGTTTTAAATGTGTTACTTGGAACACTTTAACATTTACCCTTGTTGCAGGTTAATAGTCTGTATGCTCTCAGTCTCCTGGTTAGATAGATATAGCAGAGATTTTCTCAGTGTTAAAAAGTTTTCTTTATTTTTATAAGAAACCACAGGAATGTGGTAGGCTTATTGAGTGTTTGAGTTCAATATTCTAGTTTAATTTTTGAGCCAGATTTCATTAACGGCAACAGCTGCTAATGCAGTCATGATTTTGGCTAACTCTTGAGAACAGCAGATGCTTGAAGGGACAGAATTAGTTGAGAAAATCAGGTAGATCAGAACTAAACAGATTGAAATACAGATATGCTCGAAAAAGTCACTTCTGTTTAAAAATGAGCAGTTTAAATAGATAAAGGAGTATAAAAATAGCAAAAAACAAAACAACAACAAAAAAGGAACTATGAAATATAAATCCTGATGTTGTATGGTCTGTTTCCTTATAGGAGGACATGAATCTTAATGAAGAACGGAAAGCTCCTCTAAGAGAGAAGGATTTGTCAACGAAACGTGAAATGGTTGTCCAGTACATCTCTGCCACTGCTAAATCCGTAAGTAGTTGCCTCTCCAGGACAGGTGAAACTAGTAACTTCAGGTTTTTTTGTCTGGATTTATCTTCTCAGAGAGAGGAGGCTGTGGAAATCTCTACTTACTCTCTGCAGTTGCATCTACAACTGTGTCTGCAACATTGGCTTTTTGTTTTCTGAGCAGTGTGAAAACTAAATGCTGTTCTGTGAACCAGAAGAAATCGCAAATCTACTCATGTAGAGTAATGGATAGATAATATTTTTGTGTGATTTGTTGTATAAATCTCTGGAACAAAAAGGACTTGAATAGGGCAGCGTGACTTCATAGTTTCAGTAATGACATCTGTACAGTTTTCAGTGGTAAAGAATAAAAATATTGAAAGAATTTAAAATGGAAATCAAGTCAGTATTTTAGCTTTATTTGAACATGCTGAGTAGTGTAACTGGCTTGGCGATGGTACTAAATATTCCGCTAAGAATTGTTCTGAAGGTATGTTATATTGTTCCTTCAGGGAAAGATACAATTTGAAAATGTTTTTGACTAGAAAATTATATATTAAGAGCTTCTAATTGTGTCGGTCATTCTATATACTGAAAGTTATAAAATAACCCTTAGCTAATGCGTCCTTCATGAAGAATTTTTGTAGTGTATCTATTTCAGGGTAATGAACCGCTGTATGGTTCAACATTTCTTGGGGTGAAGAAACGTGATTTCAAATACTGCAGAGCTGCAATTTATTTTCCCCGATAGTGGGAATATAACCACTAAATAGACAGAAAATGAAACTGTTAATGCCTGTTCTGTGCTTAAAAAATTGACTGTGGCAAATATTGCTATTTTTACATAATAAGAGAATATATCACAGAACTGCACAGGTGTTATATGAAACACAAACGCAAACCAGATGTTTTGATTTCACTACGAATCAGCTGCATCCTGGTTTGTTCCTCTGTTTGCTGTATACAGAACTTTTTAGTACAGTCTGTACTGAATTCTGAGGAACTGAATGAGTTACAGTACTGCTAGAGTTTAGTTGCACTGGGAGCAAGTGGTAGAGGAGGGTCGCTTTTCATGTTGAAGGAGCAGTAGTGTACTTCACATCCTGAGATCTGCTGTCAGTGTATTTTATTTAAAAATTAGGGTAGTAAATATTTTTTTTTTTTTTACTCTTCAACTTTTATTGCAGTGATATCGTACTAGGAATAAAGCCTATTAAATGGAATAATTCTTCAGATACTCAACAGCTGCAGTGCTTCTTTCTACAAAGCTGAGTCTCCTTGCGAGAAACAGTATTATATTAAATACTGTCTGCTTCTTGATTAAATGAGCTTTTAGCTTTTAGAATCAAC
This sequence comes from Excalfactoria chinensis, assembly GCF_039878825.1. Taxonomy (NCBI): domain Eukaryota; kingdom Metazoa; phylum Chordata; class Aves; order Galliformes; family Phasianidae; genus Excalfactoria; species Excalfactoria chinensis. The sequence goes on along the minus strand of NC_092828.1, from coordinate 86,026,874 downwards.
TGGCTGGAGTTAAATTTCAAGGAAAAGAAACAAAGCTAGAATCTCATGCAATCGTTAAATCTAATTGCTTTGCACTAAAGAATAGGGAGTTAAGTGAGGAAAAACTTTTGCAGATAATGACCTCCACTTTTGAGGGTGGTGATATTCCTGCATTCAATTATCTTAAACAAAATCAGTCGTCTTTTAGTCTGTTCTGTGAGTAATCAACTGCTTCAAGCATTGTGTTGCTAAACATACAAGTTACATGAAAACTTCTCAAGCGTATGCAGTGAATTTTAGAATATTTTCAATTAGTGTACTTTGCCTAGACTATCTCTGAGAACTATTGCTTGTGCTGTAATGTTTTGTCTTTGTTTGCTAAACGGTGTTATTTCTCAAATTTTTCTTAATAAACAAGAATAGTTGCAAGGCTACCATTGCATGTCTAACTGCTGGAAAAAAACCCCAGGCTACATTACTACCACCATGTGAGCTGCAGGATGGGGGAAGGTAGCAGAATTGAGAGCATATTGACTCACTGACAATTGAAGGGGAGGGGGAAGAGAAGAGACAACCCACCAAACTTAAAATCCCAAATATGTGAACATATGCTTTGATCTTAAGTCAGCTTCAGTGTGAATGTTTTATAGACATGCAAGATTTTTTTTTCTTAATTGAAAAAGGGCTTGTATCTGGCTTTATATGCCCCTCACAATAGAATAACAGCTACTGAGTGAAGTAGTTAAGGTTGTTTGGAGACAAGAATGACCTTTTTTGTTGCTTCATATCCTGAAAATAGTGAACGTCTTAATTGAAGTACAGCTTAAATGTAAAAATATTGATTGGGGTCTTAAAATAATGCAAAGCTTTGTTTTCATTTTTAATTACATCTTCTGTTTAGTTAAACTGCTATGCTGACTTAGTTGAATTTAGGCCCTAACCAATTTATACCACATATTGATTTGGCAAACTTGATATTCCTCAGGCTGCCTTCAGCTTTTTCTTCTGTGAAATCACTGGCTAGATAAGAAATGATATTTCTTAAATGTTTCTCCCTTTCTTTGGTCACAGATAACTATTCAGTTTTCATCTTTTCTGTACTGGAGATACTTTGACTTTTTCTTCTGCTTAGAACTCATGGCTTGTGAAACACAATGGACAATTGACGTGGCTTTTCCAGTTCCATTCCATGTTTGTTTTAGTTAAAGCTTTGGAGCTCTCTCCACTCATCTGAAATATGACTCTCATTTGCTTCTGATGTCTTAACCAAATTTAAAAGTCAGTGCTTCATATCCTTTGCCTTGTATGCCATCTGCAGCATGTTGACCATGCTTTTCTGAAACACTGTGCTGTCCTCACAGTTCTGAGTGAGAAAGAAACTTGGTTTGTTTTTTTTCCACGGATGAAAAAAAGCTTTCCTTTTCCTTGGATGACAGAGGGAGCAGGGAAGCTAATAGGCTGGATCCTCTGATGTCAAGTACTTAATCTGTGGTTGCGATTTCTTCTATCGTTTGAAAATTGTACTTGGAAAATGGTGAAGGCTCAGAATTCTGTTTTGGAGCTGAACACTTCTTGATGTCTCGTTGTTTTGAATGAGTTGAACGTTGATGAGAGAACTCTGTAAATTAGGAAGACAGATTTCCTGTCTGGTGATGACAGTTCATCTTGTGCTGCTGGAGGAGGCTTCATCAGCACAAGGGGAGAAGAGGTGATTGCAAAAGGCTTGCAAGTACTGTCTTTTGAAAGGGTTCCTAAATGAGTAGTGGAAAATATAAGTAGAAATTGAAGCAGGTAGAGGCAGAACAGATACCTTCAATTTCAGATCATAGCAAATAGCTGGCAAGAAAAGGCCCACAATATTTAGGGAGAAGTCCATAGTGCCCAGTTTTACAGAAACATGGTCATTTTTACAGAGTGGTGGTACAGGGCCAAGATGGGTTTCTGCCAAGTGTGGAGACTGTGTGAAGTCAACTTCTTGCTCATGAATATGTGGAAATGCTGTTTGCTGGTGAAGAAGAGAAAATGTCAGTTTGGAAATGATTGCTTAATTATCCATGTAATTAAAAGTATCCATACTGAGCATTTGAGGAAAAAAGCCACATAAATTTTTCTGAAATACGAGTTAGATTTATAACTGTGGGCTGTTTTTGATTATGAAAACATAATTAAATTCAATGACATCATCTAAATAGTTCAAAAGTAGTGTTGTAAATGAAGTGTTATATGTGCAAGGAAGTCAGTATGACATTTGTGTTTTCTGCTGCTTTCTTTGTGTTATGTAAAATATCTGACCTGATCATTTTAACAATATCTCTTAATCTCTCAAGATGTTGATGTCAAGCTGGCTATTTAGCTATTTGCTTATAAATGTGTAGAATACTGATGATTCATCAGTGGAGTATAATTTCGAATCATTTCTCCTACAGAAGAAGTACTGTTTTCCTGTTGAGGAACTGTAACAAACATTTTGATTAAAAAGTAATAGTGTACTAATGAGTAATAAGTAAACACTGAAAAAGAAATTGTGTGATGCTACATCCTACTAAGTACTTTGCTGTGTTTATTTATGTATTATTATTATCTTTTTCACACAATAACTTCTCTTGGCTGACCACTGCATGCAGATAGTCGGAAGTAAAGTTCCGGTGAGTATGAACATGACAGTTTTATTTCCTTCTTACGTTTTGACTTTTAGAGACTAGGTTAGAATAACCTAGTCATGGATTTCAAAGTTTAGTGGGCATTAGTGCTTCCTTCTTTTATCAAAGTACTTATCAACTACCAAAATCAGGTTTGCGTTACCATCATAGGATCCCTCTGCAGAAAATGAGTTTTTTCGAGCTGTTAAGGGTCTGTTTCCAGAGACTTGAAACTGAAAATTCATTCTGTTCATCATGAGCTACAAATACATTTTAGCCTTACCTTGCTTGTTATTGAGGGCAGTCAGTGGAAACTTTAGGTTAGTTATTAGCATGGGTGGCTGTGAAAATGTCAGCTGCTGGATATCAGTGTAAATAATATTAATGTAGAGGATAAGTAGTTTAAGATGAGCTCACTTGCAGCGTAGTTGTTCTTCTAATATGTTCCCTGTTACATACTAAGTCATTGTTGAATTTAGTAAGGGTTAGTTTTCTTAAACAAGAACTTGAGATTTCATGTATAGGATAAATCCAGGAAAGAGAATCCAAAAGACTTTCTGTAATGATTACATGCACCTTTTAAATGATCCCTGAAAGCAGAGATGGGTGGATATTATTTTTAATTGTAGCAAAAGCAAGCTTTTCAAGTGTAGCAAGGTTTACTGCTTAGATCGTATTCAGTACTTCTGTTTTATAATTAATAGGAAAAGCCCCCAAAAAACCCAAGCAGCCTCTGATGGAAAACTGCCTTAATAGTTTCCTCAGAATTTTTTTATTAATCTCCAACCAGTTTCAAGTAATTCCTGCTCCCATGTGGTTTCCTTAAAACATGTATAGATAGGAACAGCTTCTCTGTGAAGAAATTTAATGAAGGAGAGTGGTTAAGGAAGAATAGAGTATAGGATGATGTTTTCATCTTCGTGCCTGTTCTTGCTCTTTGTCGGACCTCAAATTAATTGTTATGCATTAAAAGCATGTTATTGCACAAATAATTTGCATATAGAAAATAACAAATGCACCTCTTAGTGTATGGCTTCTGTGGCTTATTGTTTAAATAATGCATGTATCTTGTGCATCTTCTCAGCGTGGCTTTGTTTTGTTTGTTTTTCTGTTGGATTAATCTGCTGGAAGCTGAGTGCTTCTGTGAGCATTAATTCTGTGCTCTCACAACTAGAACAATAACATGAAAAAAATAATGATGAGTAAATACACCTACTGTTCTGTGAGGGCCTCCAGGCAGACAGAGCCTCCTGGGTGACTGACAGTTATGTTGTTCACTTCATTTTGTTGTTGTGTGTGTCACATACAGTTATTTTCCTGAAGATTTACATTCTTACGTCTAGGAATGAGAACTTTGGACTGCTGATACTATTACTATTGCAGAAATTGCTGTAGTAATTCTCTGCAAGAGAAAGAGGTTTGCCTGTTTTCTGGAGAATGCAGAAGTTTAACTTAAGCTTAACCATTGGACATCACGTGCTGTTGCCCACTTTCCATTTTGGCTGACTGTTGAGCCACCTTTCTTGTCTTTTTAGGACAATGATAATTCCACTGAAATGGCAACTGTAAATATTGTGTTTGTCTTTGAGATGCTTAATCTGGATGTTCTGATGTCGAGTTACATTGTTGGTGCTGTTTGTAATAGGTTTTCATGTTTCTCTAAAATACGAGAGATGAAGTGGTTATGCACCAGGTGAAGTCTCTATTTCTAATGTAATAGCTGATGCAGTGTTTATTTGGAAAACATTGTTCATGCATGAGCAAACGGGGTTGCCACAAAAAAAAACCTTACGTAATCTGGCTTCATTGTTGTATTCTAATTAAAATTTGTTTTCTTGCCATATTAACAGACAGTATGTAAAACCCCAATAATTTAATGTGAGACTGGGGAGAGGGGGAAGCATAAGCTACTACTTCCATTCTATTAATATTACGCAGGTACCAGTTGTCTCTGTAACAGGTGTGGTAAATGGAAAGAGGTGACCATTATGACTTTGTGATATTCCTGTTCTGCTTGGTCACTTAAATAAGCAATGTCTGTTTAAGCAGCGTAGTTAAAATGTCTTGAGTTCTTGAGCTTAACACATCTGTAGTTGGAAATCTAATGAGATCTTAACTATCTGGTGTCCCAAAGTGGAGCAGCTTGTGCAGTTTTTTCTGGTCCCATGGTTCAGCTGTTGCAGCCCATCCATTTGGTGTGGGTATGCTCGACAGTTCTTCACCACTGAGCAGACAAAATACCTGCTTATTTCTCAAGAAGCTCAAAATGCTTTTGAGTTCCTGTTTTGTTGGACAGTAGTTCTCAGGTTTGTTCACTGGCCTCGTCTGGTGACAAATCTGAGTAGTGTGCAATGCTGGGCACCTGCAGAGCCCCCTGTAATATTTAATGCTACTGGCTGAGGAGTTTTTGTGTAGCTAGCTTTGTGATCACTTGTTGCCCAAGGAAAAGAAGAGGAGCTGCAAATAAACATTTTAAATCTTTAATTATATTGCCGGGTTTTCCAAAGAATACAAAGTTATGTAGACAAAAACAGGCTTACATTTTTCTTCGCTGTGTTCCGTGTTGTAAGCTGTCCTGTTACTGTTGCCTTTTAGAGCCCGGAATATACACAGCACACAGTTGAATTGATTAGATTTATACTCCTTGAGAAAGCAAACTAGGTTTACTTTTATACATTTGTTTTCTCTGGTACTTCCAGGAATTCCTTTTGGCATGTTTCTTTTCTTTCCAAGTTCATAATTTCTAACTTCTTCAGAGGAGAATATTAAATGTGTGACCTAAGCTTTCATTTGTGTGGTTGTGAATGACTCACGATTCATAATGATGAATCAATTTCATACCTTAGTTGTAATACTGAGTGGCTGTGAAGTAAATCAATGTGAAAATCAAAAGTGTTAGAAATTAATCTTTCCAGGTTCTAGTGTGGGACCAGGCCACCCGAGTCCCTTTGTACCTCATTTTTGACTTTGATCTTATCAGAAACTCACACATGGAGCCTATTGAACCTATTACTTAACTGAGAGACTTTGTACTCCTTTTTTTTCCTAGACTGCATTCAAAATAACTGAGAAATATGTATATTAAAGCCTGAGCCATGTAGAGGCATAGCATCACTTAAAACGTGCAGATCAAACTCTTCTTGAATAAGGAAATAAAAGAAACAGTTCCTGGTTGTAGTGCTTTATTTAGCATGTCTAGAGGAAAGAAGGGTGGAGTGAACTGAGAAAACGCTTGCAGAAAATAATCCTGTTAAGAAGCTGAGAGTTCTCTAGCATAATTCGGAATGTTTGAATGAAAGGCTTTGAGAATGGATTTTGAACCACCTGCTCTGAAGAGGAGAAGGGGGATAAAAGGGGAGAAGAGAGATTTCTTATTGTTATGTAGTTAGAGGTGCTTAGTCCTGCCAACAATGGAGAAGAATACCTGTTCGCTAAAGCATTATTAAGCAGATGTAGGGGATCCTGCTGTCAATTCCTGGACTTAATCTGATGATAATTTGTACCTCTTTTTGAGGGAGTTTTCAGTTTTCTGGGGAAAACGAAGCTGCATAGAGGAGAGGAACCTCACTGATGTCCCAAGTGCCTGTCAAAAGAAAAACTAAAAGAGAGTCAGCAAGAGCACATCCTGGTTTAGATGTGGAAGAGTCCTAAATTCCTCATCTGCATAGGAACTTTGCAGTTTGCAGCAGACAGAATGCAGTGGGACGGTTTGGTGCAGGAAATAATCTTTTAAAAGCCAAATATCTCTTCTCTTTTGGAGAGCTTTTTTTAAAGGTCTAATTTAATATATATTGACATCTGGTTGGAGCCTGTGTTATTTTTTTTTTTGTTTGTATGTGTATGTAAGTCTGTGTGACTTACAGCGGTGCTTCTGTGCTATCCTTTGCATTTATTTATTTATACACTCGGGACTTGGGGTTTCTGAGATGAAAAAATGGAGTATAATCTTCTCTAGGTTTCCATGCAGTGAAATGGGCAGCATAAATTTATTCCTGTTTACAAGTTCTTTACACTGTGCTCTTTCAGAGTAATGTTTTTTCTGTGCTATTATGGTTTTTAATATGTAGTGCTAATAGTTCTCTAATTTGAAGCCAGGTTTATCTTTCACATAACAGCATCTTTTTGTTTAGGAAATTGGTAGTGGCAGATTGTAGTTCTTTCTTCTTCCCTTTCTTATCTTTATTTCTGTTCTGGTCCTTTCATGCATAACTGGCACACTTTTGTTCTGCTAAAGGCACTTTGCATGTCTGCAGCAAACATCTTCAAAAGCTGACTCAAACTTGAGGGCACTATTGACTTAAGACGTTTGTAGTCTCTGCCTGCCTTCTGTTTTTGTTAAAATGTTTTGTGAACTTTTGGGTAACTTGGTTACATGCGTTAATATTGGAATACAGGCAGGTTGAAATTTCACTATATTTCAGAATTTTAGTAAAGCAAAACAAACTTGAATTTTTTAGTGCATCTTCAGGTAGAAGATTACAGCAGTCAAAGATCCCGATAGAAATAAAATCACATAAATGTAAACACTCTTTCAGGTCTGAATCTTATAATATTGCTTTTATACCTGTGACACATCTTTATCAGTTTCTTTTCAGTTGAGCTTAGAGAGGTCAGGGGCTTTAAGAATTGCATTTACTCTTAACCGCTTTTCTCAGATAAATCAACTTTTCTGCAGATGATCAGAGCTGTATGAAAGATTAGTTGCAGTATGTGGTGAATTGTTTTGCACACTGTCTGAATGCTAACTGATTAACATATACTTCTGTGCTGAAATAACTCTGTAAATGGTTAGGCTTCTGTAATAGTGCTACAGCAGGGCAATGAGCTCTGTGTTAATCTACATCATTTATAATACAGTGTTTTGCAGTAAACACTGCATGAGGTTGGATCCTAAGCAGTCAAACATATCAGTACAACTGTGATAGGAATACATTTTTATATCCAAGTATGGAGTACATGAACTTTGCTCAAGAATGTGAGAAAGAGTAACGTGGTCAACATTTTAAGAAACCTGGCTGATGTTTTTGAAAATAGCTGTACAAAGGAAAGAGCAATTTTTGATATTCATGCAAAATTATTGACCTCATATGTTGCCGCTTAACTAAATGTTACCATGATTTACATAACATTAAGAAGCTTTATGTCTTCTGTGATAGGGTGGACTCAAAAATAGCAAACATGAATGCACACTGTCATCTCAAGAGTATATTCACGAGTTACGGTCTGGTATTGCTGAAGAGAAGCTTCTGAACTGCCTTGAGTCGCTGAGAGTGTCTTTAACCAGCAATCCAGTTAGGTAAGTGATAATTTCTGATGTGGTTTTCACCATGCTGCTTTTGGTTAGCAATGCAGAGACCTGTTGTTTTTTGAAGGCAGACTAATGATAATGCTTAAAAATGGTTAGTTTTGAAAGTGATGAGATCTCGTTTTATTTGAGGAGGATCTTACATTAATAGCCTGCTCTACTTTGGTATCCGGTGGGACACTTAACCAATGAAATCTTGTCTTTACCCTGCAAGTGACTTGATAATGTATAATACTAGAAAGTTTTCCAAATTAGAGTTCTCAAGTTATGCTCTGAAGTTTGTCTCAAGTGCACAGTTTTTTCTCCTAACATGTAAAGATTTTCAACCGGGCAGACTTTGTATATTATTACTTAAATTCTTTTTGTTTCTGAGGAATATTAGTTGATAGGCCTTTGTCTTGTGTGAGAGCTTAGGTTATTGATGATGCTGAAGTCATTGAACTTATTGATACCCAACAAGTTATGTCATGTTGGGAAATCCTGAGGAGTTGTGGGAAAGTTTTCTTATTTGCTAAAGAAATTTCAAATGAAAATTTGACTCTTTGCCCAAAGGTTTTTTTTCAGGTAATAATAATATTTCTGTCAGGTCGGTTTTATTTTTTTAAGTGTTGTATTCCATTGTAGTGTTCTGCATATCCTTGTTTCTCTGTTGCCCTGTTTTATTTATGCCCTCTTGTACCTATGTATAATTGTCCTAATTAATCCATATAAATCCTGTTAACTTGTTACAGCTTTAATTACAGCTTCTGCAAAGGGAAGTTCTCTGATTAAGCTTTGACTGTTGTGTTAATTTGAGAAGCAATTATTTATTTTTTCCTGCTTTTCACTATGCCACTTTTTCTGAATATGGCATTCCAATATATGCCTCCTCAGAATATATCGGAAAACCTCTGTATAGGGAGGCATAAAATATGCTTGCAAGTAGAAACTTGCTCTACTGCTGCTTCACAGTTTCTTGCATTGTGATCATGAATGATTGCCTGAATCATGCCTGTGATACGCTGCATCCCATTACAGAGAGTAATGAAAAGAGTACAACTGCTCTATGTTCAGAGATGAATAATTGCCTAGAAGGTATCTTGATAATCAACTGCTATAAAAAGTAGCTTCAGTTAGTAAGCCTGATGGTGGAACTCTCCCTCTCTGCTATAATGGATCTTGAGAATGAATTCTGTATTGGTTGTAATATATTTTGTTCCTATTCTGGATGTGAATGGGACAACAATTGTATTCGGGCTAAATCCAACTGGTTTTCTAAATCTATTTTCTAAATCTATTGATGTGAGCTACTGAAGTGAGTTTTGACTGAAGTTGTATGAAGTATGAAGTTGTATGAAGTACTGTATGTCCCTAATGAGCTGTTGATAAAAACTTTATCATATTTCTGTTATTGAAGAAGCATAGCTTAACTTTGCCAACAGTTTAAGTGATTAAAGATTATTATTATTGATTTTAGTTTTAAAAAAAACAAGAACAAAAAACCCACATCTGAATTCATCAGTTTTATTGGAACTTTTCCTGTGTCTTAGAAAGTACAGTTTAGGACCATATGGGAAACTGAATGTTTTAAAGTGATTTTCGGGGGATAGAGAAGGTACATTGAGATATGGGCAGGTTTAAATTCGAGGATTAAGAAAATTTGTGTGAATGTAGGATTTATTTATTTTTTTCCTATTAGTTGCTGCATATGAAACCTCCATAGACACACTTGTTAGAACCACAAAGTAGTTCTCAGCACACTGGAAAATGATGGATGTATTACTTGCTTATAACAAAGTCAAAGTTTTTGAACTAAGCATTGGTCTTATTGGTTGATATTAGGTCTTTCTGTAAAATGAGACTTAAAGCACTGTGCCTGAAGAGATGTACTAGCAATAATGGAGGTACAGAGGCATAGTTTTGCAAACTCAGTGTTGATTAATAAGTAATGAAAAACATTTTCCCTCCTTTTTCTAGCTGGGTTAACAATTTCGGACATGAAGGTCTTGGGCTGCTTTTGGATGCACTGGAAAGGCTTTTGGATAAGAAACAGTAAGGAGTTGTATCATTTGAAGGGATGGCTGGGGTTAGCTTGTGAAGACTGTACTTATGTTGTTTTTTTTCCTCCATTCCAAGACAAGAAAATATCGACAAGAAGAATCAACATAAACTCATCCAATGCCTCAAAGCTTTTATGAATAACAAAGTAAGAAATATTTTTAACTCATACACTTTAGTGTGATAGTTTTTTGATTTCAAGGTGAATGTAGCATGTTGAATCTTTGAAAAGGAAGGAAATCTCCTATATCCATTGTCAGCAGGCTTTTTAGGAATGTAGTTCTCAAGTATACCAACTTTGTAGTGAGTCTTGTTCATAAATCTTCCTGTTAAATGTGAGTTGTCTTAAATTTTGTTAGCACTAGTGATGTTTTAGGAATGCAACTATTTGGCAAATGTGATGACAGTTTGCACTGAAAGTGGAAGAGGAAGTAAATTTCCATATGGAAGGAAAACACTTTTGGATTACATTAATGTTTTTGTTAATGAAATGTACTTTTCACTTGATCTAAGTTTAATAACTTTCTAGCTGCTATTTTTAAGTTGGAATGCAGTGGGTAAAGAATAAAACATTGGTCTAGAGTAAGTTGAATATGTTGCAAATGTGATTAACTCTTGTTTGAAGTATGGCAAACGGTTTTAAAAGTTCACATGTTAAACTTGAGTCACCTATCGGTAATGCAAAATTATCCAGGTGTTATTGCATTGATTTATCCTATACCTTTCCACCTTACCCATAATAAACGTTAACTTAAACATTAATTTTAACTGCTATTATTTAGTTTAGTTTAGTAAAATTTAAAGCACAGAATAGTGTGCAGTATACACTGGATGTTTACTCATAAGTTTTAGCCTGTCTGATGGTGTGGGAACAGTAAATTTGAACATTAACATTTCCTTTTTTATTCTCCTTACTATTCCTGCACATACAGGGTAGCATCTGTTAATTAGCATCTGTTAATAAAACAAAAACAAAAAGCAAAAACAAAACGAAAAAAAACCACACTATTTTTAAGGAGATGACAATTTGCAAGGTTTGGGTTGTGGGTTTTTCTCGTATTCTATTTAATTTTCTTTGCAGGTAAAGGCTGCTGTATAAAAGGCTGTTAGTTTTTGACCTCTCTCATTCAGGTTGTTGAGTGAAATACTTTGACTTAGCCAGAAACTGGTGCCCATTTGAACTGCAGGGATATGTGAGAGTAGTAGAAATGTAAGAATAAACTTTTTATACCTTTGAGGTTTTTCATACAGAGTAGTACTTAAATTGGTCCCTGACTCTTATGAGGTTGAGTATATTTTTTTTTTAAGATTTTTTTTTTTCCTTGGGAAAAAGTTTCAAATATAAGATTTGAAGACTGATTTGCATCCCAAGCAGTAACAGCCAGAAGACTTTAGTAGAACATTATCAAGTTTCATATGAAAGCATGTGTGTTTGAGGATACCTAAGGATCTGAAATCTTATGATGATGAGTATGGAGCCAGTATTATCTTTTCACTGTAAGCTTTTTGTTTATTTAAGTATGGACTGCAACGGATCCTTGGAGATGAAAGAAGTCTTCTACTTTTATCAAGAGCGATCGATCCAAAGCAACCACATATGATGACAGAAACAGTGAAAATCCTTTCTGCAATATGCATTGTTGGAGAGGAAAAAATGTAAGTAGGATATTAAAGTACCATACTTCACTTTAAGTGTGTGAGATGTTAATTAGGAAGCAGTGAGAAAGTTTGCCTATGAAAAAAAGGTCATCCGTTATACGTTTAGTTTCTTGGTGCTACTTGTAGTTTAAATGAGAAGAGACTTTCACCTGTTCTGATGCATTAATTCTGTATTAAATCAGAAAAGCAAATAAGTAGAGAATCTGTGAAATGTGCCCTGCGTGGAAGGTCTGAAAAAAATATAATGGCTTACTGTAGAGGAGACTTAATGAACCATAACTGTTCATAAATGGCTGCTGAAAACATGCAAATGCAAGTAATTTCATATCTATGAGAAATGTGACCAGGAATTGTAACCATGCCACAAGGAAATCTATCAGACAGTTCAAAGCAGTGCGTGTTTTACTGTAAGCAGTGGAATGAGTCCTTCAAATGAGAATGTTGGCTGTGGTGTGTTTTCTGACAGCTTACTTTTTTCTTAGTTTGGACAAGGTCTTAGGAGCTATCACAACTGCTGCTGAAAGGAACAATAGAGAACGCTTCTCTCCAGTTGTTGAAGGACTGGAGAATCATGAATTCATACAACTGCAGGTGGGTTTAGTGGTGGTGGTTTGTTGCTTTTTTATATGCTCACTGATATTTCTGTGTGTTGTTCTCTAATATTCTAAATGAAGGAGTGGGTAAGGGTGAGTTTTTCTTACCTTTCAAAATACTGTTCTTTATACTGGCATTTTATAGGAACCGCAGCCAGAAGTTTGTGGCTTTGAAGGGTTTTGTTAACTAATTCTCCCTGATAATGACTATTTTGATTAATTCCTGACCTATTTCTTATAAATTTATGAGGACTGGATGTGTCTGGTTTTAGCTGTTACTTGTTTTTTGTTTATTTTTGAGAATAGTGTAGCAGTGTCATTGCTGCTTCTGTCAGAAAAAGTGTGCTTTCCCAAGGGAAGTAGTCATTTTAGGATTCTGATTCCTTTGTCACACGTTCATCACTGCTTACATGTTAGCATATAACGGCTTTCTACTATCTGTATACACCTGAATAGCCCAAAATTTACTATTAGAATGTAACATTGTTTTTGTAAGATTATCAGCTTATTTTCTTCTCATAACACAGCACTTATCTTTCTATTGTGGTAATTTAGCAATATGAAATCTATAAAGAAAGCTAGAATTCAGGAAGAGCATGAAATTAAACTGCGTGGGAAGTATCCTCCATTTTTATAGTTCATAGGTTATCTATAACAGTGATCTAAGATGTTTGGTAAGGCTTTATTCAAATAGTCATTTCTATTATAGTACCCACAGAATGGGGTTTCTGCTCTGCTTCCAAAATTGTCAGTTTATGAACATGGATGTTTGTGAAAGCTTGGGGTGAAATGAAGATCCAAGATCATATCATTCTACCACTAATGTTCTTTTGAAATCATTTTTAACTGAAATGTTTCTATATCTTTTTTTTGATATTCTGTAATGAGACTGCATCTACTCATTGCATATTGATTTAATACTAATGTTATTTTAGAGGAAATTTGGTTTAATGTCATTGGGCTTTACCTTGTTGGTTTGAAAAAGAAACCAAGCCAAGAAACACCGCCTAAAATCAAAACTGAAAAGAAAATACACATAATAAATATACAATTGCATGACTCATTAACTTGTTTCTGATAAAATCATTCTTTACATGTAATGTCTTAGCATAAGCCATTAAGCCAACATCTCTTCAGGACAGAAGCAATTGTAGCAGATGGCACTTTCTCTCTATTTGGATTGGACGTGTACTTTTGGCTTGTTGAGTCATGTCGTAGTAGTAGCATAACAAGAGTCTTTCATGCAAGCATTATGATAGTACATATGTAGCTGTATCGAGGTAGTGCATTTTAATGGAGATTAGGGCTCTGTAAGGTGTAAGGTGTTTCATTAAAACTAAATAATGCATGTATTTAGAACTGGAAGGATGCATTTATCTGACACTATCTCTTTGCAGCTATTGTTTGTTTATTTCTACCCTAATGCTACTTCTATTTACACTTAACATCTTTTACTGAACTTGGTATTTCCCTGGAGTCCCATTTTTGACTTCCAGTGTGCATCAGTGCTTTGGCTCATGATGATATTGTCTACCTGTTTTAAAATTAATTAAAGCACAGACGCCTAATTGAAGCATTAGCCAGTAGCGTGAGACGTAGTCATTTTGCAGAAATGCTGTACAGAAGCAGACACCTGCTGATGTGAAATAATTAGTGATTTTTTTTTTTTCCCCATGATTTTTGATTCCAGTAAAACCAGATTGTTTTCAAATTAGTTCGTACTGAGGAAAAAGAGGACTTGTAGTGTGGCACTGTAGTGTGAAATGAAGCTTTATCCTTTACAGCTGATATAATTTTTAAGTAGCAGAAGCACTAACAATAGGAAAATAAAACAGCGTTTGGTACAGGTTAAGCTAAATGAGGTCAAGGGGTTTCCTGTCTATGACAATGAGTAACATCCATCACTTGATATTTGTTTTTACAAAGTAAACCAGAGTAGTCGAAGACAAAATATTTATTTGCATTGTATGCGTATTATAAGTTTTATGCCTCTTTTTCCAACAACAGGTAGCCTGCATGCAGCTCATCAATGCCCTTGTTACATCTCCGGAAGAACTTGATTTCAGGATTCACTTGAGAAATGAGTTTTTACGTTGTGGCCTGAAGAAAATATTGCCTGTAAGTAGTTTGCATGTAGGAATTGATCTCTGTAAACTGATTGTGATTGCTGAAGGTGACAAAATTGTTTTATGAATGATTTGGGGTGAGGGAGGTCCAACACAGAAGGCCTGCCAAATTTAATTTGCTTTTATTCTGCATAGTTGTGGCTACTTTTGTTACCTTCAATCATGAGTTAAGATGCAGTAACTTTCTGAAAAGTAGTAATTTTACTTCTTATTCAGTGAATTTCTGTGCATTTCTTAAGGAAAACATTTGCTTTTCCCCCCCAGTTACAACTATTAAGTTTTATGTGTGACTTTTTACATGTAAATATTTCTCAGTGTACCATGAATGTTTTTGTGCCATGATATAGAGTAACTATTAATAACACAAGTTGTAGGCATATCTCCTGTGCACTGTTAATTTTGCCATCTTAAACACTAGGCCTTGAAAGAGAAGGAGAATGAAGAGCTTGATATTCAGTTGAAAGTGTTTGATGAGAGCAAAGAAGAAGACTTAATTGAACTGTCACATCGTCTCAATGATATCAAAGTTGAGATGGAATATCCTTTGAAGAAAAACAAACAACTGTTATTACATAGATTAGTAACTTTATTAAGTAGACGGTAGAATGCTTTATTTACAGTCGTTTTGTCACACATATATTGTACATGTAAGTGCTTTCTTGAGTAGGTTTTATTCCACTGTTTAACTTATTGGTTTGTTGTTTTTTTTTAATATCAATTGTTTTTAGTCAGATTAGTATTTAAATATGTGGGTTAGGTATAAGTCATTAGGAACTCAATTTTTATATTTATATCTTATTTAGTTTTTCTAAACCAAATGTGCTTACTTTATCATGAAAAAAGTTTACTGTGAAATATGTTTACAGGATTCTATGCAAGTATGTAGGGTAATTTTTCCTGGTAATAATGGAAGATGTTTTGATGATTTAATAGATTAAAGTTTCTATGGATAGTTTTATCAGAAGTGTATCTATACTAGTAAGGGTGGCATTTCAGAGCATTAACAGGTTTTACCAGAGCAGTAGGAATGCTCAGCTAGGGGAACTGGGCTGTTTGTGGGGAGGCAGCATTTAAATGATCTTTAATTTTTAGAAAAAACTTGTATTTCCTTAACGGTGTTCTCACTGATGTGAATGAAGTATTTCAATTTTTGTACAATATGTTGAAAGATACTTCTTCTGAAAACCGCTTTTTGTCAATTCTACAACACTTTCTTCTCATCAGGAATGATTACTATGTCCGGTAAGAGTTCGATTTTTGGCGGTGGAAGAGGGAAGAATAGAAATTGAGTTTCTCATGAGTGCACATCAATAGTTGCTCTGAAGCTGATGTGGAATACGGTATTCGCCTTTCCAATCAGGCTTAATTTTATTAAGATTGCATTAAGTATAAGAACGCTTCTTTAAAAAAAAAAAACAACTCAAGCCTTAGTCTGTCTACCAACTTCATCCTCAAACCTGTTAATTTGTTGAGCAGCTTTTTCTTTAGCCATGTATGATTGCTTCTTGATCTCAGTGAAGTTAAAGTTAGGTGTATAGCTAATAACTCAGAATTTTCCAGGATACCTTGTACTTCCTGTTTCAGGTTTAAACTTCTGTTGACTGTGTATATACCTCATAGTGTCCTATCAGTGCTGAAGTACCATGTATGCAATTTCAGCTATAAAAACAATTGACATGCAAGATAAAATGTAGAAGTTAAATACAAACTGTGAAGTCTTCAATTTACATAAGTGTGTGTATATGCACGTATGTAATAATGTGTGTATATACAAAATATTTGGAAGTTTAGAATATCAGCAGTTTAGGCTTGAACATTTCCTGCTTTGTGAAATGAAGAAGCACAATACCCTGTGTTGGTTAGAAGCAGTAATTCTGAGCATAGAATTCTTTACTGTCAGAGCTTTTTGATACTGTTTAGAGATGTATATTGAGCAATTATGGTAGTAGTAAAACAATTTTGGAAGTAGTTGAATATTGATGCTTTTTCAAGTGGTGAAGTTCAATGTATTGAGAATATGCTGAAAAACTACTGCAGCGTGTATTGAAAATGCTAAAGCAGTCATTGTTCTAACAGTGCTTTATTAGCCCCACCTGGATGCACAAGTTATTGTTCATGTTCTTATCTGTTTTTTTGTTTTGTTCTGTTCTTAAGACCTCAGTATTACAAGATAATCGAAGAATGCGTATCACAGATAGTATTGCACAGCAGTGGCATGGACCCAGATTTTAGTTGCAGAAGAATGGATGTGGATTTCTCTCACCTGATCGGTTTGTATACTATGAGCAATTTTATAGCGTCTTCCTGAAGTGTATTTTCAGTTTTCTAGAAACTGCAGCAGGTATGCTTGTAGAAAAGTCCTGGTCAAGGTCTGTAGCCTGGAATAAATGGTTGAGAAAAGATCCTTTCTCCAGTGATGTACTGAATGTATACCTTTATTTGATAGTCTTAGTAATTGAAAATTACTTCTTCATAAATTTTATGAATTTCAGGTCTGGAACAGATGTCAAAAAATTATATTAATGTTACTGTTAATGGAATGTAAATTGTTATATGGTTAATTCTAAGAATGATTTCTAAGTAATTGAGGGTATTTAAGTTAAAGCAGTAAGTTAGCATCTACTGTCACTCAGTATATGTGACTTGGTAAATAAAATAACTGAATAAATACCATATAATTCAAATGGCAGTTATTAACATCAAAAAAGGGGTTTTAAGTATTTCTTAAGGTTGGTGGAATAGGCTGTATTCTTAAGATGGAATGGCATTATTTGGCATAAATGTATAATAGAAGAAAGCAGTTATTCCTTGAGAACATCTTAATTTAAGAGTTTTTTGTTTGTTTTTTTTTTTTTACTATAGTGAAATGAACTGACAAAATATGTAGTTTGTGTTGACATTGGGGGGGGCTGGGCTGTACAGAGAAAAATTACTTTCTAACAAGTATGCATATCTACAAAAGTGCATCAGTGTATCTGTAATTTTGTTCTCTTACGACTAGGATCCTTATCATTTGACCTTAACTCGAGATCATTCTACTGACCTACTAGTTTTAGGAACAAGTGATTTGTGTATCTGCCAATTCCTGCTTGAATTCCTACTTGTAATTTAGTTTTGCTTACGTTGCTTATAAAACGTTTGTTCTTTAGTCTCCAAGAAAAGTCAGGGGTGCTTTGTACCACTGTTGAGTGAAGAAATCTGTGCTTTACGATCAGATCAAATTGTCTTCACCTCTGAACTTTATTAAAGAAGGGGTTTGATTTTTGTATTCCCGATTTTAAAAGGTTTGACTTCTGAATTGAAACCTCAGAAGTAACTATTGTTTCATGCTAGAGTGAAAATCCTTTTTCATCATTTGTTTAGGAGTAAAAAATGATTAGGAGGGCAAAAATGATTACATACAAACTCAAATCTGTTAGAGACAGAGCAACTGTGATGGCTCACCTTTAACTTTATTGGTCAAATGTTTTTCTTCACCACTTCTATTTATTGCCAAATATTTTGCTCATCAAAATAATTTATCAAACATTGAGACCTATCAGCCTAGTAGTTCATTATGGTTTTTTCTCTTGATTTCTATGTCATGAGGTCATAAGGTAATGATGTTCAAGAAAGGACCTCAGAATTATGATGTTTTAGCTAACTTGTGTTTGGTGATTTTACTTAACTTTCAGATGCATCTGTAGACAAAACTAAAATAGAAGAAAGTGAGAAAAAAGCAGCAGAATTTTCCAAGAAAGTAAGTACTGGTTGCCACTCGTCTCAAACTATGGAACAGTGCCTGAGAAGAATACCATAGGCTTATTGTATAGCGGAGTCTTATTGGGAACTGGGAAGTAATGAATATTACAGGATGAATGTTCTTCCATAGTTGAGAGCTCTGCAGGCCTTTCTGTGCAAGGCTCTGATTCTGTCTTTCCCTGAAATTAAAAGCAGAGGAATGCAATTAGCTGCAAATATTATTCAGTGGAATTCATTTACTGTACAGAACTGATGGGGAAAAGTTCTACTTGATGTTATTTGGGTAAAGTTTACTTGGAAAAAAGTTCATGTGAGAGGAGGGAACATGGCAATCTAAACTAGTGGCTGGTGTCCCTGCCTGTGGCAGGGGTTTGGAACTGAATGACCCTTAAGGTTCCTTCCAACTGCAGCCATGCTGTGATTCCGTGCTTCATAGCTCTTCTAGCACTGGCTTAGGACCTGAGGAAACTTAGCTAAAGGCAGTGTTGACAGAAAATGGACAAACATCTCTGTGGTCATTAACTTCACAGTTTGACGAGGAGTTCATAGCTCGACAAGAGGCACAAGCAGCGCTTCAGAAACGAGAGGAGAAAATCAAAGAACTTGAGACAGAAATCAAACGATTACAAAGCCAGGTAATAAAACCGAGTTAGAGTAAGTTCTTCATACTATTTGTATGGAATTAAGAATAAAAATGCCTTAGAGAATATTGTCTCTATGGAACTTGAAACGTATGTTTTAGTTGTGTTTGTTTATTATTAAGCTAGTGTAAATTACTTAAGCTTTTTTCGAATAGCAGCATGTTCAATATATTTCCTTTACTGAGAAGAAATTTCCTTAGTTTGACTTGTTTTTGCTGTTTGTTGTGTTCTTGGTTATCAGCATACATCATTCCTGTAACCTGTGGTTCCTTATGGTTTCTATTGCTGTTTTCATACAAACTTAAGTTCATAATTAATTCAAAACCATTTTAGTGTTTGTTACAGATCTGTACAAGATAGCCAAGAGTTGGTGTTTGTTTTGTTTTGTCAAATCAGTTATTAAGCCAACTATGCTGTTGTTAATGCAGTTGAAATTTTTAGGTGCACTCAGATTTATCTCTAACCATTACTTCCATTAAACAAGAATTAGTTAATTGTGTAGTTAAGGAGCGTGAAAATCCATGAGTTCAATGTATTACCTAAAATTTGGTTCAAATTCATATTAAAACTCTTTCCCTCCTCAGATGAAAAGCAAATTGCTCTGTTAAATTTCAGGGCCCTCCTTCTGCAAGTGTGAATGTGCCACCTTCTTCTCCAGCATCTCTGCTACCTGGTAGAACAGTGCCACCTCCACCGCCTCCTGCATCCAGTGGGGTGACTTCTCTGCCACCACCACCACTGCCTGGTGGGTCCGTAATTCCTCCTCCTCCTCCGCTGCCTGGTGGATCCGTAATTCCTCCTCCGCTGCCTGGTGGATCCGTAATTCCTCCTCCGCCTCCACTGCCTGGTGGGCCCGTAATTCCTCCTCCGCCTCCACTGCCTGGTGGGTCTGTAATTCCTCCTCCGCCTCCTCTGCCTGGTGGGTCCTATATTCCTCCTCCGCCTCCGCTGCCGGGTGGGTCATCAATTCCTCCTCCACCTCCGCTGCCTGGTGGATGCTCAATTCCTCCTCCACCTCCGCTGCCTCATGTATGCTCAGTTCTTCTACCACCTCCGCTACCTGGTGGGTCATCAATTCCTCCTCCACCTCCACTGCCTGGTGGGTCATCAATTCCTCCTCCACCTCCACTGCCCGGTGGGTTGTCAGTTCCTCCTCCACCTCCGCTGCCCGGTGGGTCCTCAGTTCCACCTCCGCCTCCGCTGCCTGGTGGTGGAGCAGCACCTCCACCTCCACCACCTGGTGGGCCTCCAATGGCACCATCTCTTGGAAGTTATCCGTTTGCTCCAGTTCCGGTGATACCAGCGTTACCACATGGAATGAAGGAGAAGAAAAAGTATAATGTGGAAGTATCTATGAAGCGAATCAACTGGTCCAAGGTATTACTATGTTTGTTTTTCTCCCATTAATTAAAAAGTGACTTTTGAGGTAGAAGGTAATATGGTAGGGTTTATAATAGGTCATTGGTAGTACTCATGATGCTTGGGGAATTCTCTTCATCCTTTTATCCAAAATACTTATTAATCACTCGTGATTTTGGTTTTCAGGGATACCTTACATTATGGGGAAAACTTGCAAGAATTTAGTCCTGCTAAGAGCCCACAACATTGTGTGTTCAGAGAATATGGTTAGCTATCAGCTGTTAAAATATTTGAGTAGTACAGGGTCATTTATGATGTGCGTATCTTCAGACGTAACTTATAATTGTCTTCTCGGGAAAGCACTTCAGAAGTTAGAATGTCTTGTTTAAAGTAGGTTTATCAAATAGTCACTTAACATGTACTTAATCGTGTTACTACTCCTTTCAACAGGTTGAGTAGGTTGGAGTGTTTCTGGGGTTTAGGCATTTTGGAGTTGACAGCTGAGTGGAAAACTGTTGGGAAGTCGTTGTTTATGAACCTTGACCATCTGGCAGCTGATGGAAGAGTCTAGAGTTAAGACTCTTATGCACACAGCTGTGATGCGTAATTGAAGCAGATATGGCTGAGTCATGAGAAAAAAATGTTGCAATAGGAAATGAATTTAGGGAATTTACTTGAGTCACTTGGAATAAAATGCAATGATAAATAAAATAAAACTTGGAAGGAATGTATGTATGGAATTTTAGAAGACAATGCAAAGCAGAGGTCTGCATTTATTTTCATTATGCTAGGGGATAAATAATCTGTGGGATCCTTAAGATGAATTTTGTATGTACAGTAAATGATTTTATTGCTTGAATATTGAAAGTTGACCAGGCTTTCAGAGCCTGTCATTTTAAGTTTGATGTTGTTTCAACTCGACAGTTCTCTGGTTATGCTTCTAGGAACATGCTGTTGGGGAAAAAAAGTCTGAGCAAAACTGGCAAGCGATTGTGGATTTGTTTTTTTATTTCCTTTTAAAACCTTGCATGAAATGTAAGAATATGACTTTCCTCCCCAAAAAATAGTGAGAAGGCACTGGAGAAAGAATTGCTTCTTGTAAAAAAAAAAAAAAAAAAAGAAAAAAAAAGTGTGTATATATATATTTATTTATATTTACCATATTAATGAGTATATAGACATAAACTACTAAAACATTCTGCTGGGAAAAGATGTTTTCATATGAAGTAGTATTTTGAGATTAGTTCTTTGTATAAATACAGTAATAAACTATAAATGAAGGCATCTAATTAGGAAATTAAGCACTATTTTGTTCTCATTGTTTTGTTCAAGTGACAAGCTTGTTTGAAAAGTTTTAAATGCATTTTTATTTTTCGTTGTCTTTCCTGTCAATGGTAGTTATGCTACAAAGCACATCTTAACGGTATTTTTCATGAATCTCTTTTTAAGATAATTACCTTTTCTCTGAGAAAGGTAAATGCTTACACTTAATGCAGAGCTTATCAGAAGGTAGAAAAGCAACACTATTACTTAAACATGTGTTACTGTAGACACTGGGGCTTTTATATGTGGTAGTGCAGTGTTTTCTGTCACTTTCATCTTTTAACTTTTTTCAAATAAAATAAGCTATCCAAATTTTTACTTCTTTTACTTCATTTAGCAGCATGCAGTTTTAACATGAAACTGGTAGATTATTGCTCTATTGGAGCTGTGAAGCTGACATCCCTCCCAATTTATTTTGAGTTTTTTAATGTGTTATTTCTTGACAGAACTTTCTGTTTAATGATGGACAGATCGGTCACCCAGGAAGCTAATTTTATTCTGACATAATTCTTTTTCAAAAGTCCATGGATTGCACACTGCCATCCATGTAAAGATTGTTTCTTTACACGTGGGGTTTCAGATGATGCATGGTAGACTTAGAGGAATATGCAGTGATAGGTAAACATTATTTTTCTGTTTTGGCCATGTCCGCACAAACCTGTCCTCATGATACAGAATCACATAATTGTAGATGCTGGAAGGGACCTCTAGAGACCTTGGAGTCCAATCCTCCTGACATAGTAGGTTCCCCACAGCAGGCTGCACAGGTAGCTGTCCAGATGGGTCTTGAGCATCTCCAGAGAAGGAGACTTCATGACCTCTCACTGCAGCCTGTTCCAGTGCTCCATCCCCCTTACCATGAATAAGTTCTCTTGCATATTGGTGTGGAGCTATCTGTGCTTCAGTTTATGGCTATTTCCTCTTGTCCTGTCCGCACAGACCACTGCAAAGAGGTTGGCTGTTGTCCCTTTGTTTCCCACACTTGAACATTAGTAAGATCCCCCTCAGTCTTTTCTCAAGGCTGAGCAGTCATAACCTGTGGCTGCTGTGGGATACATGGAGTATGATCAGTGAGTGAATGCTCACTGGATTTTCCTTTTGCTGAATGTTTTTAGTTTTGTTAGTATTAAAGCAGAGTGTAAATCTTATGACTCAGATGAGAAGGTACCATTCTATTTGGAGTAGTGGAAACTGAATTGTGACAGCATCAAATTGCATACCTGTGTGCAAAACCTTTTTAAGAAGAGTTTTGGAGTAGTTTGCAACAAGTAGTTATCTAAGAGCATCTCATTTAGAAACCTACTAGATTGATTATATCTAATAGTTGTATGTTTAGAGAATATTGGTATCTATCTTGTAATGATGCTAATTTGTTTTCAGATTAGTTTCCTGCTTGCGCAGGGTTACAGCCACTAGGAGGAGCTATGGCACTACTTGAGTGAAATGTTTGGGCACCATTGTATTGTGCTGAATGTGAACCTGCATAGTCTGTGTTTATATTGAAGCATACTTCATAAAAAAATTAAAAGAAATATTAAGATATAAATGCAAACTTGAGCAATGTGCTTCAAGCCAGTTTGGAGAACTTGTTCTATCAAAGATTGTGACAAAAAATTGTGCTGGTTGAGGGCATTTTGTATCACTGCATTTTGTTCAGGAAGCTTCTTTAAGAAATCATAATACATCCCTAAACTCAGTTCAGTCCAACTTTCTTAGCAGTTTTGTAGAAGTGCCTTTAATTTTGCCTTTAAAAGTGATAATTATTAACTCTGTAAGTGATGTTTTTTCTTTCAGATTGAGCCTTACAAGATAGCAGAAAACAGCTTTTGGGTAAAAGCTGAAGAAAATAAATTTGAAAGCCCAGAACTGTTTGCAAGATTGGCAGTCACCTTTGGAACACAAATGAAAGGTACTTTCTTCTAATTTGCCTCATGCTTATGCTAAGCTAAAGCTGTGCGAAGGTGGCGTTTTTATTCTTTGTACACTGTTATAGAATCATAAAATACCTTAAAGCAGGAACGTGATGTGCAACGTATATTTTAGCATAGCCATCTATTACAAGAATTGCATCTCACTCTGTGGTCTTGGATAGTAGCAGTGATATGCAATAGTATGTCTCAGATCTGCATTGTGTTGCAGACAGATGCGAATCTTCAAATTAAATCCTAATCTAAATTCATATTCAAATCCTATAATCTCATCAGGTTCTTTTTGGTTTTCTGTGTTGGGACGGTTTAATGTCTAATATAAATGTACTCATATTGCTGTGGTAAATCAAAATTCTGTACAACTAAAACCAAGACGTAAAATTTATCAATTAAAATATTTCTTTAAATAACTAAAATGTTCTTAATTCTGTGGCACCAACTGTATTGAAACCGTTATTCTTTTGAAAGTTTACATGTATATTTGGGGCTGTATTTTTGTTGTATTGTGTTGGTTTAACTTGGGAACGAGCAGTTAAGGAACTGATTGATTGTATCAGCTGAAGGAGCATCTGTCTGCAGCAGAAGCTACACTCTTGTTCCTTCCTTTGGAGTTAAGTTCAGAATCTTTGGCAAAGCTTTTGGTCAATCGTTCCATTCTCCCTCAACTCTGGAGAGCACGTAGCTTTTGCACAGCTGTCTGCTCGAAGTGTTTTATCTCTGTAGGCGTTTACTGATCAGTTACACTAGTTTGAGACTTTGCAGCTATGAACTGTTGTCTCTTGGTGGGCTCTAAGTGCAAACTGGATAAACTTAATGTCTGCCTGTGGCATATCTCAGAGACACACATCTTAATCTTTGCATTTGCTTTTTTTTTATAATGTGAAATACTGTTTGGAGTTTTCACTTAAGAAAAATTCTTCTTAAAATACTGGCCTTAAATTAATATTTAAATGCTTTCATAAGCATCACCTTCCCTGAAAGCTATGTACTATTTGAGATAAATTACACTATTACTGGCTTTGGTGATCAATGTTTAAATAAGTTTTCTGCAGGGTGAATGTGTGGGTGTATACTTTAAACTTTGCACAGTACCTTAGGAAAGTGTCAGATATTTACGGATTTTTCCTGGACTGCCATGTGGAGTGGCTTTATTTAACTACTGGGGAGAACAGCAAAGTGAAAATAAAAACATGCTGGAGCTTTCATCAGGTACAAGTGATGTCATTCAGTATGGCAGCTAAATAGCTTTTCTGCTCATTGCTAGTGCTTATAGATGTTTAAAAAAAAATACTTTTGGTTCATCACATGTTAAAAGGCTGCATAGCTTTGCCATAAGGTTAAAGTAATGTGGAGTTCATTGTTGGTTTTGGTGTGATGCAAACCAAGTAACCCATCAAGGAGAAGATCCCATGATAGTAGATGATATTGATGATAGATTGATAATGCAAGTGACAGGGTTCTGCCTTGAGCTGAATTCTTTCATCAGCAATGTGAAGAATTTTTTTCTGAATTCCTTAAAAAGCTTCTTCATTGGAAATGCTGGGGGGAAAAAAAACCTTCTTAAAATTTTGACAGTTTTCAGTTCCATATGTGAGGAAGCTGATGTTGACCTAGTTGCACAGTTAGAAAACTGGGGGGAAAGAAAGGTGGTTCCTCACCCTTTGCATTTCATCACCAGGCTTATTCGTTACCAAAATATTAAAGCATAATCTAACATTGAATTTTTCTTTATTAGTCCTGTTTTTTTTGGTGTGGTTTCTCAGTATATTGCAGGAGCAGTAAAGAAATAGAGAAACATTTCATATTCTTTAGAGAGCAGTCAATATATAAGCAAATACATGCTAAGTGGGAGAAGACTAACAGTCCTCAAAAAACCAAAATCTTATACTGATGGCTTACTGTTTATCTTGTATTCTATGAGGGTGGGTAACAACTGAAGTAAAAGACAGTGTTCCTTGACTAGTAAAAGCTATTTTATTTCAAAACAGAATTTTGATCTGTTTAAAGAATAGGTACAGGGTTGCTTCTTTATTCACTGTTGCAACATTAGATATTTAATATAGAGGTACCAAGTGTGTTTTATCTAGGTTTAAGTTACTACAAACACTGACACTGTAGTATTTAGTCTGTGAAATAAGTTACTGAGCATGACTGTGAAAACAGGGAAGTGCTAAGAAGTATTTTCTGTAGGATTTAACAATATTTTGAGATCTTGAAGTTTGAACTGAGTTGATATCTAATTATTAATGTTTTAGTACAATACTGAAGGATTTGCTTCTGTTTTCTTCAAAAGAAATGACAAATCTGAGTGCCTATTAAGGATTTCTATGATGAATGGACTGCAGGGCTTCAGATTTTCCTTGAAGATCTTACATAAATGTTTTGAGCTTGTAGTTGTCCTTCCAGATGTAGAGATAGAAATGGTGATCACAGCCTCATGGACCATTTTGACAAATAAATGATAGATCAGATATCTTTGGAAATGCACAGATGCCTCTTGTTTTAAAAGTTGAGTAATATTAAGAAGTGGGGCAATCATATACGTGTTTCCTTGTGTGGCTGCACCAAGGATAAGCTTACAGATAGTATTACTTTCCAACTAGTTACTTTTTCCTTTTGACTTGGTTAATTGTGAAACTGTATCATCCAGAAATTCATAGAGTAGTAGAAATGAGTATAAGGAGGAAGTGACATAAACTTAATGAGCTGTCGTTATTAGCTGGATTAAATAGTGTTATGCAGTTTATATTCTGTTGTGTTAAACTTCATTCTACTTTTTAAAAATAAACAAAAATATTGCTCTGTTATTGGCAAGAACCAATAGCGAATCTTGCAAATCATGTAAGCAATGATTTGATCTGTTGTGCTGTTAGACTAGAAAAGAAGTTGGTAGGTTTTGTTTTTATGTCCTTAGCTGTTATCAAACTATATAGTCAGTTACCTACTTGAAGGAGAGCATCATCAACAGCAGCATGATGACTGGTGTTCTGTGCAATATGATCTCAAAGGCTGTATGTTGGTGTTCAGTGTTCTGCGTATCAAAGACACGTAATTGTGTCTTCTGCTAAGTAGAAATGAATGATCAAAATGTTATGGCACAAATAACTTTGTTATAATGTGACAGTATCCAATGTATCTGGCCTGCTGCTATCAAAATCACTTTTCACTGTTTGATTGATAGTCTAATTGCAAAACGCTACAAAGCAAGTTAATGCCTTCTCCCTAAAGGATCATGTTAATTTCTGGCTCTTGTAATTTAGGTTGTGTATTTTGCCAGTCAAGAATGATAGTGGTACTCTGAAGAAATTAATTATGTGTACAGTAGATCTGTAAAGGTAGTAATTAGTACATAATAGTCTGTAACTACTGGGATTGTTCCAGTACAGAATTCATTATCCATCCAACTTATCTCAGGGGAAACTCGTTGATCAGAATTCTGTTGCTTCTTTATGATGAGACTTATAAAATATAATTCAACAACAATTTTGATGCATGTTTGGAAGATTGAAGTAAGGTTTTAATGCCTGAGTTTGTACTTTCTATGTGGAGTCTTACTGAGAAGGGACAAGTAAAAATAATAATAAAAAACAAAACCAACAACTTGTATGCCAAATATTATTGAACAAAATATTTAGATTTATATTTTTGATATTTCAATATATTATTTTGATATGTGATTGTTTTAGCAATTAGTATATGAAAATTGAAGTGGCTGTCCTAATAATGAAGTCCTAGCTGTGGATTCTACATCTGAGGGCAGTTTCTAAAATTTCTGTGGCTCAGTTTTAAAATGGTGATCAGGAAAAATTCGTAAAACATTCATTAAAATCCTGTTGTTGCCAATTATATCGCTGATTATTAAACAGTAGCTTAGTGCACAGTTCTGTGCATTCTTTAGTTCTGCACCAACTTATGTTCTTTTCCTGTTTACACATCTATCAGATAGTGAGAAGAGGGAGGAAAAATACAGACTAGTTTTACTGCAAGCCTGTAGGCAGCACTGTCATCTTTTTCCCCACCTTTTGCTCTTTTTGTAGACAGATATGGATGACATAAATTCTGTTGTTTCTCTGCCTCTATTTCCACTTAGTTGTGGCAATTCCTGTAGCACAGCTCTCTATGTAGGAATACTAGACCCAGTTCAGTACAGAAAACAGTACTAAATGCAGATGCGTTGTGCTAGCTCCACTATAGGCACTCTTACCTATTGAATTTGCTTCTGAATTCCAAACTGCAGGTGGCTCCCTTGGTCTACTGCTTAATTCAGCAGGTCTTTTTCATTCCTTTCCTTACCCTCACATTTTCAGAAATCTGAATTCAAAGCAAAGGAAAATAATGCTTTGTGGTGCAGGCAACCAAGTGCTTCTGTGTCTTACAGGAATTAATGTAGCTGACTGTTTATGTCAGCAGACTGATATCTGAGCTTCATACAGCAGTGGTATGATTTGTTTTCATCTTTGAATGTATTTGATTTATTTTTCGACAACAATAAGTTCAAGCGTTATGAAGTAAAAACAAGAGAGTAGTTTGCCATCCTTTATTTTTTTCTTATCCCATTACCACTGTCAAACAGGAGATGGGATAGTTTCTTTTGACTAGGTGGACTGATGTCTGCAATGTTGCTCTTTGATATAGAGTTATATGAAAATGTATTTTTGGCGATTTATTTATTTACTTTGCAAGGAAGGGGATCATTCTTAAATGATGGTAGAAGTAATTGTGTAACAATGTTTCCAAAGGGAAAAAGTAATTGTGTAACAATGTTTCCAAAGGAAAAAAAAAAACATTGGCTGTGAAAAACAATGTAACCTTTCCTGCCTCTAAACTGCATTGAGCACTGTGAGCCAGACCGTGATCATCAGTCTTAGTTTCCTTAAATATTAAGAGGAAAAAGGATGAGGGGAGGAAATAAAGAAAACAAAACACATTAGAACCAAGCAAACCTATGTGTTTTGTGTATAGGAGGTTCAGTTTTGTATCAGGTACTAAAATGTAACTGCCTGACAGGTGTTCCCAATTGAAAGTTTCCAATTAGGAGAAAATATTTGCCAGCTTCAGTCCTTCATATTTGATGTTGTAGATAAAATGGAATTCAGATTGTAGAGGATGTCTTGTGTGTATGTGCTTGCTCTAAGACCATCTTTTGGTTAAGAAACTTGTCGAACAGAAGCTGGTGTTGAAGAGTTTTATTAGAACAGTGAAGAACTAGAAGTGCTGCTTTGCTGTACAATGAATGGAAATTAGTAGTGTTCGCAAACAGATTCAGCAGTCAAACTCATGGAGGGCTGCTTTCTTCTTTTCTGGTGCGTAACAATTTCTTAATCTGAATCCTTCTGTGTAAAATACAGCTAGACTGCTTGAATAATTTTAGGCATGTATTGGTTCACATCCAGTAATGTTTGGAAACCACTTGGTGACTGTAAATGTATAACAATCCAATGATCTTCCCTCTGCATCTTCTTCATAAAAATCTGATTTTTGGAAAGGAGCTGATTTTTCAGTAAACTGGGTGTGGGTGTTCTGGTGTATTTTTGCAGCGATGTTTTGGGTGTTAAAAATGTGGAAGATATTTGTGTAGAAGCAGCCAAATGAGCCAAAATGAGACCTAAAAGGAATAATTATAATCTCAATGTTAATGATGTAGTGGCGGTGTTGTTTTAGTTGTGCTATCTCAGTGTTTGGGTGGCAACATTCAGAACTTATGAATGTGTCAGAGTGAGGTGCTCAGGAAGTTAAAGTGGAGGGACTGAGGAGTGCTGGAGAAGAGTCAGTTTTGACTGTTAAAAAAGTATGTCAAGAGAAAAGAGAGGAAACGGTGAAATACACGTTTTGTTTTGTATTTTTCCTATGTTTATGATCTCCGAAATCCCCATTGGAGAACAGTTAGGATTTCTACACAGTGTGTGTTACTGACAAACGTATATTTGAGATATTTGGAATTCCAGTCATCTGTATGGTGACTCAGCTGGTGTGTATGTAGAACATACTGCCATATGCCTTGTTTTTCGGAGGGAAATAAAGCTTCTGTTTGCAGTGGTTTAGTAAAGCACAGCAGAGGAGGAAAGGCAGGTTATGTGTTCTGAAATGTCTATTTCAGTCTCAGTGATGCAGAGCTCAAATGAACTATAGCACGTTTAATGAGCAGTTGAGGACAGAGACACATGTACTAAGCACACCAGGGAAAGGAATTGTGTACAAGGACTAATTAACATGAAATATGAATGCATTCATGAAGTAGTCTTGATCTATAATGCTCTTACAGACTATCTTTTTTTTCTATGAATTCAAAGAAAAAAAAATCAGAAGTTGAACTGAATCAAAGAATCTTTAAAGTGTTTGTTTTCAAATAAAAATCTATATGTATTTCTGGAATTACATTTATTCATATGAATTGGTTAAAAAATAAAGACATGAAAGAATGGTTTCTCTAATGTCAAAGCAGGAAAAAGATTAAGACACTATTTAAGATTTTTTTTTTTTTTCATTTCAGTTTTATTTTTTACATAGGGAAGAAAGTCAGATAATAGGAAAAAAGTATGTAATTTGATGCTATGCACAGAGAATGTGATTAAATTGACTATTCCATGCTGCTTTTGAGGTGGTGTTAACAGCTCATTTAAGGAAAAACTATCTGCTATGGAAATTTGTCTCAAGTGTGGTTTGTCTTTCCATGTGCAAGTACATAAGTTGCTCTGAAAGTAATGCCTCCTATTTGTTATCACAGAAACTGCAACAGTTGCAAAGAGCACAGTAATATTTGTTATAGCGAATTCTTAGCTACAAAACACTATTTTTCAACACAGTCACCACGAAAAGCCAAGCAAATTCACCAGCTATGAGCTGAGCATTGTAACTCTGGTTCTTCAGCTTTGGCCGTGAAGCTGGGTGTTCATGGACCAGTTTGATTTAAATATTTTCAAAAGCCAACCCAAACCGCACTTTCTCCCTACTTCTCCATCTTAACTTTACAAAAACTGATCCATCTTTTTTTGCTGACCCACCTCCCAAAAGGTCCTCACCTACTTTTGAGATTGCAATGTGTTTGATTGTTTGCTGTTGAAGCTGTAATATTGCAAAGAGGTGCTTTGAATGGAATATCTTTCATTGGAAAAATGTCTGCTATGTATGCATAGGCTGGGATAGATCCATTATCTAAATGAATTAAGGCTCTTTGGAGATAGACACATTAAAAAAAAAAAGCTATCTAAGGCATTGAGTGAACAATCATGCTATTAACATTCTAAATTCGTTGAGAAATGTAAAATACTAGATACATACGCAGATAAAAAGTTAATTTTGTTGAGTTATTGAATTACTTGTCAATGATCCCTCAAGGATGTAAAGATGAACGTAAACAACACTTACAGAATCTGAAGGAATGAGGTGTTTTAAAGTAAGTATATAGTTTTTTTCAAACTAATAAAAATATATTTCCCAGTGTGGGGAGGTGGGAGAAAAAGGAACTTATGACTCAGGCTTTCTAAAAGAAGAATATAAATATGATAAACTGGCTGATTTTTATAAACTGGTGTGAAAGTCTCTGGAATGTTCTGGACTGTAGTTCTTGTGGAGGGAATTTGGAGGTTTTCTAACATTTTTTTGGTTTTGTGATTAAGACATGTTCATAATTTGTCCTAAAATGTTGCCTTTTTAGTAAATGAAGGTAAGCAAAGCATAAATTGAGTCTTAAACTTAGAATAAAATACAGATTCTCTGTGCATAGGATTTAAATGTGCTCATGAGAATAGTGAAGCCTGACCATTAGTATGGTTGAGGGTTGTGTGTGACATGACTATCTTAACCTGCTACAGCATAAGTGGCTTAATTTTGTTGGTGATGTAGGTTGGTTTAGTGATAGGGATCATTATTAGTTTAAGGACCAATATATTAAGTTTAGCAAAAGGTGTTAATGAGTGTTACTTCTAAGGCATTTCAGCTTTGCTTGGTGTTTGAACAGCCTTCTGCTTCACTGGAGTCACGATAGACTACTTGTATCTCTGCATCCACCAGGTACAAGGACTCTGCCCTCAGATTTCACATATGTTGGTTTGGAAATTGCTTATTATGGCCCACCAAGCAGTGGAAGTTTGCCAAATTAGGGAAAGTCAGCTAGAGGTCAGCAAAAAGTATCCAATAAAGCTGATGATGGGGAAAATAGGGAGAAAGGAAGAAGTTGTATGATTACCTTTGATGGATCAGTGCATGCCCAGAGGGATATTAGCATATATCTACATATATTCATGAGCGAAAGACTGAGTAGGTATGCCAGTGTACAACATACGTGTGTCTCAGCTGTTTAAATGTAGAACTTGAGCTCTGAGAGTACATGCTTGTTTTGTCAAGTCACCTGGTACATACTGTGAGGAATAAAGGAATGCTGCTTTCTAACACCACGCTGGAGTTAGAGAGTTTTCTTTCCAGATTTCAGATGCCATTGGGTCCCCTGAGAGTCATCCTTTACTGTGGAAGTAATTTATCTTTTACCTCTTGAAGGCAGGTAATCATTGCATGTATGTTTACTGAGTGTGTGGGTGTTTTGAATACCCTTTGAAATACTGGGATTCCAAGAAATCTTTCAGGTCACATCTTTTAGAAGGCAGCTATAGAGAACTGTCTTCAGGTTGGTTAAGCCTGGTGTTTTGATTTCAGTGTGTGACTGAGAGCTTCCCAGCTTCTAACACTTCAGTTCTCCTTAAGGAAGATATTTTATCAGCTGTTTTTAATATGCCCCTGCTCAGGGCCATGATTTAGCGGAGGGCTGTTAGGGTAGTAAGGGTTAGTTTGTGGTTGGACTCGATGATCTTTAAGGTCTTTTCCAAACTGAGCAGTTCTATGATTCTTATATAATTTTTCCCCTATGAATTTAGACGTTGGAAGTATCCCCTTTAAGATTATCCTATTGATCTGTTTAATACAACCGTAAATTTGACCTAATTACTACTTTTATTAATAATAGCTATTTTTCTCAGGCATAGTAACTTTTTTTTTTTTTTCTTTTCAACTTGAAATTAGTGGGAGAATGAAGTTCTTTTTAGGAATCATGAAATCAAAGTTCTCATATTTCTCAAGCCAACAGAAGGGTAATGCCCTGTAGTGCACTGGTTGGGTCAGACTGGAACCAGGTTGTGCCATGTTATGCTTAAACTACAGAAAATCTTGAAGATGATAAGCAGATGTAGGGATTGGAGATTTAAATATATACAAGTGAAACAGTTTTTCATGTGAATTTCTTTTAAAACCAGATAGAAGTATTTTTTTAAAGGGAGAGGATATTTGATATATGCAATTGGAAATGTGATTTCTAGCATTTAAACAAGCAGGAAATTAATAGCACAGTGAGAGGGGGGAAAACCTCCTACTTTATTTATTGTAAAGCTTTTCTTGGTGCAATTAAACACCAAAATGTAACTTGGTTGTATAATAAGATTTTTGTATCTTTGGATTTTTAACTTCATTATTTCTAAAATTCACATGGAATATGAAATTCACATCCATGTCTTTATTGGGAAAGATGCTTTTTATAAACCTCGCTAAGAGGAACAGTGGCTGAACTTTCCATTTAAATATTTTTGCTTTTAATAATAACTGCAATTCAGTTTATGAAAATCTTGATGAAATGCGATAGTTCTTCAGCATTTCATTTTACTTTGAATTTAATTATTCTTTGGTCGGGGAAATGTTGGACGCTGTCATGTCTGGTGGTTCTTTAGTGGTGATGACCTGATATCTAAGAGGAGGGTAAATGAACAGACATGTGACTATCTAAATTACAGCTGCCTTTTTAGGCAGTGTTTTAGATTCTTGGACAGATATTTTCTGTGACTCATGTGAAAACTTGCCATGTTACTGTTAAAATACATTGGCTGATCTTGGCTGGTAACACGCACCGAGACTAAATGTCTCCTCTTAGAAGCCACCTTTTTTGTTTGTGTTGTGTTGAAATATGGGCAGTGGCAAAGGGAGAAATGGCGTGGACAATTCTGGGTCTTTGTGTCATGGAAATAAGTGTGGAGAGAACGTGATAAAAGAGTTAATGGGAAAGGCTGCTAGCTTTTATTTCAGCTTCCTACAACACATGGTACAACACAGTTAAGTAAGCCCACTGAGGATATTTTCAGTTCAATCAGTTTGCCTGCTGTTTGATTTCTAATGCTCAGGATGAATACTTGCATGTATTTCTGTGACCATTTGTGTTTGCTTAATTGTTGCTATTTATTCAGTCCTCCAGGCATGTGTTGATAGAAAGCTGGAAGCAACTCTAGTACAAAGTATTTATTAAAGTATCCTTTAACTATGTAACTTAACTGCATGAGTTACTGATGCAGTCTGTCAAATGGCAGCTGAAAATTAGGCTATTTGCCACCATTTTAGGGCAATGTTAATAGAACAAAAATATTTAACATATTCCTTAAATGAGATGGAGAAATGCAATAGCAGTCACTTGTTCTAGAAGTGTAAATAAGAATACAGTACCCTTGCTGTTTTTTAACAGAGCTTATTTATAAGTCAGAAGTATTTTCTTCCTTGGAGCAGAATACGTTAGGTTGATGTCACTTCCTCCAGCTTGATTACATTAATTAGGCAAAAGCTATATGAGATGTCAAGAGATGTTCCATGTTTCTTCTCCTGCTGCTTTTTTATCTTGTGATCTCAAACTAAGAACTACTTTCAGATCGATTGCTTGCTTTATTTGTAATAAAGTTGTTTACTGTTTTGTTTCTTTTTTAATGCCGCATTAGCTATTTGATTATTCTGATTGCAAAAAGGACAGAGTGACAGCAGGAGTGCTTAATTAATTTTACTTGAGGAATTGATAACGGAGTGATTTTTAGGTGAACTGGAAAATGCCAGGTGGCATTGGGAATAAACATGGAACCACACAGCTGCTGATCTGATTGACAAGGGGGTGCGGCCAGCATCTGTTAATGCTCCTGTATTCATCTCTGGATGTACAGAAAAGTGATCTGTGACATTTTCAGTCCAAATGACCATGTTGGAACCAAATATTTTTGGGTACCAAACTGCTTTAATCACAGTAAATGCAATTAGGCGTATGAGTGTGTGACATTCTGCTTAACACATTCTGCAGGAGAGGCGATGCAGTCCAGGAGAAGAGTTGTAGTATCAGCTGTGCTGAGCACTATCCAAAAGCAGGGCCCTGCCATCTCCCAGAGTCTTTTATGTGGGAGATATGAAATACTCTTAAGTTCCATCAGTTAAAGTATTGAATAAGATTATCTCCTCGGTGACTGCTCTCAAACTTGCACTGTTGTTTTCTGATTTGCTCTTGCCTTTGCCTGACCTCTCAGCCATTTGAGACACATTTGCACTTATGATCTAGCTTTGCTTACTTGAACACACAGAAACTTTTCAGAGATGCTCCTATTTTTTGGAACAAAAGCATGGTCGTATTTTGTCTACTCAACTTGAAACAAGTGGCTGTTGCAAGTTCACAGTCTGAGCCAGCTGTGCTAACCAGGCCTCTGGTACTTGCTGTGCTTCAGTTTGATTGAAGAAATTGTGTGGTGAGAAAATTGAGGGATTTATTGCTGGAGTATCAGCGGGGGGAGAGAATAAGTGCAAGTTCGAGATTACATTATGAACAACTTTCCTTTCTCTCTACCTTTCTTTGACTTTCATCAGCTTTGACTTTTGTTGACAGCAGGCTCAACAAGAGCCAGCAGTGTGCACTGACAGGAAGGCAAACTGCATTGTGCAGTACATTAAACACAGCACAGCCAGCCGGTCAAAAGAGGAGATTATCCCACCGTGTTTACAACACACTGAATATTGTGCGCAGTTTGGGATTTCACAATATAAAATGGGTGTTAAGGTCCTTGAAAGGATCCAGAGGATGGTAGCAAAATTAATTAAAGGATTGGAAGGCATGTCCTGTGAGGATGGGCTGGGGGTGGGCGTTGTATAGTTTGGAGGAACAGAGACTAAGAGCAGGCTTTGTTGCTCTCTGCAGCTTCTTGAGGAAGCATGTAGGAAGGTACTAATCTGTTCTTCCTGGGAAGCGCTGATAGGATGTGCAGGAATGCACGGAGTTGTGCTAGGGAGAGTTCAGAAAGGACATTTCAGAGCAATGTCTTCCTCGTGAGGGTGGTCAAACACTTGAGCAGGCTCTCTAGGGAAATGTTTGGTGCCCTGTGTCTGCTGAAGTTCAACAGGTGCTTGGATAATGCATCAATAATATGCTTTAAGTTTTAGCCTTGAAGCAGTCAAGATTGAACTGGATGGACCCTGAAGGTCCTTCCCAACTAAACTATGTTAGGCAAGTTTATTTCTGTTCTTGAGTGCCTCTGCAGATACTCTGACTTTGGTGACATTGAAAATATAAACTTACCAACAGTTTTCCATGATCATCAATTTAGTCAAGTTCAAGGAAGTTCTAGTAAAATCCAGTTGTCTTTCTGTGGCTTTCAAAAGATATTGGATACCCATTTACTTGGCATTCCCAACTCTTCATTACAGTTTTCTTCCACATTGTTTCATGGGATCTTTTTTATTTTTCCCAGAACGAAGATCTCAGTGTAATTAATAGCTTTAGTTGTTGGAGATGCTCCTGTATTTTATAGATCTCTCAATACATTTTATTTCTATATCTGTGTACATCTTTCATTCTGTGCATATACAAAG
This sequence comes from Excalfactoria chinensis, assembly GCF_039878825.1. Classification (NCBI taxonomy): domain Eukaryota; kingdom Metazoa; phylum Chordata; class Aves; order Galliformes; family Phasianidae; genus Excalfactoria; species Excalfactoria chinensis. The sequence goes on along the minus strand of NC_092828.1, from coordinate 85,990,902 downwards.
TGAGAGAGAAGGAGAGAGAAATATAGCCCTTAAAAACTGTTCTGGCAGTTAATTTTTCTCCATATTCTTGCACCTGTTAGCTTTGCATTTTTTTTTTTTTTCTGGTAAAAAGAGTAAGAAATAATTTCTTTTGTGTATTTACCTTTGCTGTCTAATACCAGTAAATGCAGCTGGTAAGCCACCTACCAGATGGAAATAAGATGAACTTCGTCTTTCATTTCCCATGGCAATAAATGGGCTTTTGTTCACTGTGAGGACAGACTTAAGAGAAAATAGAGAAAATTACAGCTCAGGTTCTGACAGACTGAAGTTCACTTACATCAACTACATCTCTGCTTCCCCCCTTTTTTTTCTTTAGTACATAGTGTTTCAGAATGTTACTGTTATGAAAAAATGGGAGTATTCTGATAATGCAAATACAAAAATATAGACTGAGAAGATACAGCATGACAATAAAATGTTAAACACTAATTCCATTTTCGCTTTAATTTTGATCCCATCCATGTTCATGAATAAGGATTTTTACTGCTAAGCTAAGCAATAATAAAGTAGAGGGTTAACACAAACTGAAAACTTCAACGTGGAATAAAATGATTTAACAGCTCTAGAAGCATTAAGTGAAGTTCTATGTGTTTCTGATAATGTCATCACATAATGATATGGCTAAATTAATGAGCATGTGTAGAACAACAATTTTGGAGCCATGTGTTCTTGCTTTTTTGGTACAGAAGTGCTGGTGGTAACTTTTTGTTTGTTTTTTTTTTTAATTAAGTCTCTGAAGTATTTCAACATCTTTGTGTACATTCGTTGTCACGGTTATCATTAGTCTAGCATAAAGTATTTTGGGTTTATATTACACTGTTTAGTGTCATTTTTTGTTTAGACCCTACGTGAAACTGCTGAGGACTGCCTCAAATGAACATGAGACAAATAGTGCCCTTTTTGTGGTATTATATTATATACCCAGCTGAAGGTATCACCAAAGGTACCCACTTAAGGTGCACGTGGTTTGATTGCATAATACAAGAGCAACAGAAAACAACCCCTTTCAGCATGTTGCATCAGCTTTTTCCCTCTAATGCTGATAAACAAATTTGTTTAATAACACAGTAGAACTAATTTCTGAATGTAAAAAACAGTGCAGTTTCTATAACATGATAGTTTAGATCTGTATTTTCATGTCTCCAAGGACATGAAACATCTGCCCATGTTTCAATTACTTTACTTCCTTCCTACTTGACTGTACTGGCTCTCTTTCTCTCTCCTCTCAGCTTCAGATAGATGGTAAAATGAAACCAACCAAAACATGCTATGGGTGTAACCAGTGTGAAATAACTGTGCGTTAGTACGTGTTTTGTCACTTTGATTGTTAATTTAAAAGAAAAAATAATGATCTTCCTCCAATCTGAAGGGAGGATTGGTTTTATATGCAGTTTTTATGTTCTTGGAAACAAAGTTCAAGTGCATTTGCACCCATTTGTCTGTATTACGTATGCAGAGAACTCTGCATGTTCACCTGTGTAAATGTCTGTGAAAAGGAATTAATTTCATGATGAAATAGAGATGTGGAGCAGGATATTGTTAAAAAAAATAATAAAAGAAATAGTTTGCACTGTCAGACTGTGATCTGAAATAAGGACTGTTTGAAAGGCCTTTTCTTTTGGAGTCTGAACTCTGCTGTGCTGATATGTAGGCCTCCGTCACAGAATGCCAAAATACTTCTAGACTCTTACTGAGAATTGATGAAGGAGATAGTAGCCTGCTAAAGGACCTGGATAGCGTTAATCATGTATGTAAAAGATCCTGCTATCATTTCATGGCTGATAAAGCAGTCAAGCTCTGACATAAGTTTGGTTAGCGTACTCTTGGAAGAAAAAAAGGTGAGCCTTGAATTTGCAAGGCTGTTGGATCAAACTTGACGTTAAAGCAGCAAAAAGCTGTTAGTATGCTTAAAAACGGAGAGACACGTTTTTGCAGAGTACTTAGAAGTTGCTGCCAATCTCAGCAGAGATTTGAAATGAGGATGAAGCCTGTGGGGTAAATCTTCAGGTACAGTCCATAAAATCCTTATTCAGCTCTCCCTTTGGCTGGATCTCATATAGAAAGGAATTCTTGGAAAGGTTTGGGAGATTGGCCAGCGGTAGCATTTTGATTCTAAACCTTTTCAAGTAGCATTATTTTATTCAGTTATTTTTTTTCATTTCTGTAATTCATGGTTGTGCTGCAGATAAGCCACTGCTAAAGTGGACTGAATGATCTGCGGGAGAAAGAGGCACTATGAAAGAACAGGGAAGGTGTGGTGTGGCTTTTGGGAGCTGTCTGATGTTTTATGTGCTTTCCAGCATGAGTCATCTCATTTGTACTCTTCATGTAGAAGAATTTCTAGTAATTTTCTGTCTCTTGTAAGTCTTAAGTTCATAAGATCGGTGTTGATGTTGAGTTGCAATTTTGCACTCAAGTAAGCATTGATTGAGGTTTTCCTCCTAGTTTTATTGTGACTTAGCATAAAGGTAACTACAAGTTCTTAGTCACATGCTTGAAAAGATTAAAACCTTTGGAAATAATCTTTAGTCTTTTCCAAATGGAAGAGATTTAATCTAACCTAGATGTAGGTTTTTATATAATGGGTAATTTATAAGTGATTGTGTTAACAGCCCTTCAGGCTGAAGCACATAAAAGTAGCTGTTTATTGCAAAACTGTTGAAGGTTTGGAGTTGTGTGTTCTAACTTTGGCTACTAGTTTCACAACCCCTTGGGGACCGCAGCCTGGAAACAGTTGAGGGAGAGATTTGAAAATGGGTTATTTGATGAGTACTGTTAGGAACTGTCAGCCCATTTTATATGGGTCTCTTAAACAAACAAACAAAAAAAGCTCCAACCCTATGATTTAAAAACCGACCCTCTCCTAGCCAGTGTTTATTCACTGGGTTACTTATTGGGCTCATGTGACGTCCTTGTCATTAAATTCTTGCTCACAAATATGTTTCTCTAGCTATTTCTGGTCAGGTGTATGTGAATTATCACGTGGTAACACGAGTATTTTATTGCCTTGGTTTTGCTTATTGAATACCGAACATTTTGGTTAACCTTGCAGTATTTCATGAATGAGGAGATGAATTCTGCCTTTGACTATTTTCTTTTAGCTAATTAAGGAGCAAGTCTGTCATCTTCTGTTCACAACTGACATGACAGGAGTAGTCAGTGACCGGATTAGTGGCGATGTGTTCTTCACCATGTTTACTTAAAGGCTTCATTATTCATGGGGATCCAGAAGGTTGCATTCTTAAACAGATGAAGCAATGAATAGGTCACTTATTTTCTTGAGTGGTTTCTCCTAACTGTCACAGCAGACTCAAGTTCGTGCTTTTCAGTAGTTTCTGTTCACATAACAGAGCTTGTAATGTTTATTGCATTGTCATGGGAAAACTTGGTTTTAAACTGATTTTATTTCTGGCTGTTGAATACCTAGTTTTATTTTCTTGTTTAACTGAGGGGGAAAAAGTAGTAATAAGTATTTGGTTAATTCATGGAGGGTCACTTAAGGGTTTTGAACTGCAGCATGTTACAGTTATCAGGTCAGCGCTGGTGGGAGTTTCGAGTATTGTCTGTGGTTGAGAATGGAAAAAAACTTTGTGTAGCTCTGTCCTTCTTCAAATATAAGCTGAATTGGTCGTAGGTACATGCAAAACAATAGCAGGGGGAAGGGTAGAGCATGCAGTGCATTGTTGGAGAGTTGACATTTCTTTTTAGCTTTTTCTGCCTTAGGCTTCTTAGAGATGGCTGGGGATGAGGAAATGGTCTTGGACTAGATTAGCTTATGCTGGTATGGAAACAGCCAAGGTTGACTAATTGACTAATCAATGATAATTAACAGTTAAAACCTACCTGTGCAGATCTATAGTGTGGTAAGTGTGAAATACTTTATTTTATTGAATGAAGAACTTCAAATGGTATGTGTTTCAACAGAGGGCACTCGTGTGCTTTGGGGTAATACTTATTCAATGTGTTTATAAAGGTATTCACAATAAACTGGAGCTCAGATAGCGGAATGTGTGGATTAAAATAAAAAACAACTTGATAGTGCACACACACAAAAACAACATTGTTTTATTAATATTTTTATTTTGCTTCTAATCTCATAAATAGATGTTATTTGCTTCTTTATGTATTTTTCAGTACATCAAGGCAAAGGATTCACTTTTGAGCTGATTCTTATAAATGTACTATTATGGCTTTCTGTGTAAATTGCTATTAGTCTTTTAAGAGTTGCAATATTTAATAAATACTGTTTTTTACAGCTAAAAAGACAGTAGAAAAGCAAGAAGAAAAGAAAATAGAACAGTCAAAGAAAAAGAACAAAGTATTAAGAGTTTTGGATGGAAAAACTTCACAGAACTTATGTAAGTGATGTCAAATATTTCAGATGAATATGTAATTATCTTGTCTACAAGGCTATTCTTACATCTTCCTTTGTTTACATCTACAATATTTTTCTAAAAATATGCAATGTGAGCCAATTTCTATCTTTTTAGCTTAGGAAAGTTTCATATACGTATGATTTAAATGCGTTATACAACTTCGGGAAGTCTAAATGTAACAAAAAAAACGTTGTGGACTTAAATGTTAATGAATTATATTGTCTTTGTACTGAGAAGTTTGATTCTTTCTGTAATTGCTTCAGACAGCCAATATAGTTAAATTATAGTCACTGATTCAGGGAAGTCAGCATCGGTAGGATTTAGGTTATAGCCTCGCAGCCCACAGCTCTGACAGCGACTTGGTTAGAGCAGTGCAGAAAGAGCACAGTGGCAGCTGGACTCCTAAAGAGGATATTGCCAAATAGGATAAATTAGGAATAAATAATACTGATTTTAAGGAAAATAGCCTCACCTCTTCAACTTTTATTTTTAAGGGCAGTATGCTTTTATTTGAATAAGATATATCATGAAATGTCACTAGCTCATGTATGCTTGTGGCAAAGCAAGTGTGTAAAACCACATCTGTGTGTTGTTCAATACCACATTCATGAATAAACTTCCCTAAGCAGAAAATGTGCTCTGACATGAGTGATATAAAAATTCAAAGCAGGGACTGAAAACATGGTTGCATGGAAGTTGGCCGTAGTAATTGGGTGGAATATACAGTGCTTCATGAATAGCAGTATGATGTTAATCTGTCTGTGCTAGGGATGTTTTTACAACAGGGCTCTGCTGAGATGTTAGAACAGCCTGAGATCAGATTGCTTTGAGAAATCCTTTATTGAAGTGTATACAATACATATAGCCTCCTTTATGAGGACTTTGGCTGTTTTGTTTCTTTTATGTTAAGGAATTTTTTAAAAAGAATATTAAGTGATTATTTGACAAGTTATTAGTTCTAGTAATTTATAATAGCTTGCTAAACATAATGGACACTGAAATCTTATGATGGCTGAACAAATCTATTTTAATTGTAATACAAAAATATTGCTATTCATAAAACTGGGACTTGATTTTGGCAGACAAGTAGCACCACTCAGGAGCAACTGTGACTGCTTAAACAATTAACTCTTGTCACAATTTCATTTCTTAGAAAAAAGATTTATAATTTGGATAGAAATAATGTGTTTCACATCATGTTTTATAAAGGAAACTTTCATTTTATGTTAACTTGATTGTTTTTGAGTTGTTAGAATTGAAATCTGCATCCTTGCATCTGTCTTTTTGGTCTTTTCTAATTATTTCTTTCTGAATTTCAGCAATATTTTTGGGTTCTCAACGAATGCCTTATGAAGAAATAAAAAATATCATTTTAGAGGTTAATGAAGAGAAGCTGACTGAAACCTTTGTTCAGGTATGTGAACAGCGGCGAGTTCTGTTCATAGCTTATTGCGCATGTAGTCATGACGTAAAAAATACAAGAATCCAAAAGTAAGAATAGCGTAGAGTTTTCTGGATATCACCAAGCTTCTCCTGTGTTTCTCCTGAGACTCCAAAGAAAATGTTGTTTCACTCTCGTAAACCTCAAATTACTGAGGTCAGAGAATAAAAAACACAAATTGAATGTCAATAAATCTCATTCGTATTTCATCTGGGATAGCCTTTTTAGTGTAATTAATACATTTAGAAATTAATGTAAATAGGAAGTTTTTGCAGTTAAGATCCAGGATGTCAGATTGATTGAGAAGCCTGAAGGATTAGTAATATTAAGGAAGTCATTAGAGACTGCAAAACCACCTTGAATACCTGTAGCCCATCCTTGGCCTGCTTGCTCTGTGGATGGAGTGAAAATGTAAAAAAGACCTTGAAACACTGTTCAACATTTGCAAAAACACTGTTCAACATTTGCTACTATATTGGTGCATTAATTTTGGTCACAAGAAAATAAATTCCATCCTACCCAGATCTAGTGCAGCATAAAACACACAAATGTGATTGTACGGTCTATCAGTAAAATAATTGCAGTAGGTAATTCTTACGTCTATGAATAATGCACATCTAGGACATTATCTGAAATACTTAATACATTTTCTAGAAACGAATTTAAAATGAAGAAACTGAACTTGAAAACTACTTAAGATGATTGAGCAATGGAGAAACAGTTTACAGAAGGAAGCTAGAAAGGACTGTCTTGATTAGATTAGCAATATAAATAGCTGAGAGGGAATCTAAACTTTCACTGTTCTGGGAGAAGAGAGATATATGCAAGCACTGGGGAGAAAAATGACAGTACTTAAGTAAAAGGCAGTGTTAACCACAGAATAAATGTGCACGAATTCGTCGTGAATGCAGCTGTGCCAGTAACTTGGTTGCTTAGAATCATCCAAAAAGTGAGTCTTGGATTCCCATAGTAAGTTTTAATTACTTTTATTTGGCAGTTAATCCATTGTTATAAATAATTGGTCTGTCAGAGTTACTTCTAAGAGCAAGGAGACTTACCTGATGACCCCAAGGAGGTTACGTCTCTATTTCCAGGACAGTTTTAGAAATGTATTGGAGTAAAGGGACTGTATCATCTATTTGATTTTCGTTCTGCTTTATTTCTGCTCTGATCTTCCAATTAAGTGACTCAGTAACTAATTTACCAGTTTAATAGTTTTCAGTATTACTAATTGGAAAACTTCTTCAAAGCAAACCTTGCTTGCTTTCATGCTTAGTTAAACTTGAACTTTATGAAAACACACATGTAAAAATTGTTTTATTCCAAGTATCGCAGTGCTGAGACCTAAAGGTTCGTGTTGGATTGTAGAAAAAAATTCTTCTCAGGAGGAGTGGTTGGTTCTGTAGTGGATGAGCTGCCAAGGGATGTGGTTAAGAAGCTGTCCCTGAAAATGTTCAAGAAATGTTTAGATGTGTTATAAAGGGATATGGGTTAGTGAGGAAATATTGGTGGTAGATATTAGGTTGGACTAGATGATCTGGGAGGCCTTTTCTGACTTCAGTGATTCTGTGATTGTATAACTGAGCCTACAGACACCTGCTCTTTCCTTTGAAGTACTTGTTTCTTGCTACTTTTTAGTCTTACACTGTCATACTTGATACAATGTATTGGATTAAGCAGGTTGTGTATATGGTTGATGATGGCAGTGCAGTTCTGTGAGAAAAGCACACTAGGGAAATTCATTCTTCATTCTTTTTGTGTCTTTGAAAGAGTTTGTTTTCTAAGCATATCCATGTAAAATACCATTTTTTACCAGGATTGAGGGCATTTTAAGCAGTAAGTGAAAGTGTCAGCCCATAAATGTCAGACTTAAAAAAAATAATAATAAATAAAATTAAAAAAAATCCTTTTTAAATAAAATTTAAAAAAATCCTTTTTATGTTTATTTGAGCTTGCATTCTGATAAATATTTTATGAAACTTTATTTCCTAAACTACTGACAAGGATTTGAATATGTGACCATTGAACACTTGTTTCATTTTGAGTTATTCAGTACAGTTAAGTGAAAATAAGCATATTTAAACATGTTTCCATATGTGTGTGTTAATATGTATACTGACATACATGCATTGTTTATGTCTGGTGATGTTTAATGTGGGAACTTTATAATTGGCTCAAAGTCAGCGTGGAATGTTGTTACACAAGCATATTGTTGAAAGTTGCATAGTTTGAAATGTTTTGTTTTAGATACAGTAGGTCTGTGACTTCTTGGGGGGGGGGGGGGGGGAGAAGAAAAACAAACCATTTTCCTCCCCCTACGTACGCTTTTGGGCAGTACTTTTTGTTTGATGTGTGTTTGCCAAAGCATGTAGTTTGCACTGCACTGATCATTTATCTATGGCTGAATTTTGTATCAAAAAGAACAGTGATCTGACTCCCAAGGCTTGAGAGCGTAGTGGAGCACATGAGCACCTGCTCTTTGAGTTCATTTTCAAATGTTCAAGGGATGAGAATGCAGCCAGAACACTGACCCGCTCCTTTTCTCTTGAATCTCTGAGGACCAAGATAGGAGGGACTCAGGAGTTAAGATCATGTAACAAAATAGACTTTTGGGAATATGAACTTCAGTGAGTTTGTGTGTCTTCAAAAATACTGAAAATTGAATTTGCCTTCTAGAATATTTGTCCAGTTTTGAAATGGTGTTCTTTTTTATTGTGTACAGCTATTTTGAATAAGAACTTGAGATTATTTTTAGGTGGTTATATACTACTTGACAAGTAGCTTTTTTTTCTTCTTTAGTATTTAGTTTGTAGTATGAAATTGTGAAGGCAAAAAGGTTGGCAGGTAAAGAATAATTCTTGTGGGCCTGACAACATGAGAATTTCTTCTGTAGCTTTTTAACACTAGGAGGCCATTTCTTCAAATTGAAGACAGCTACAAAGGTAAGTATTAATTATCGGTTTGATTTGAAGTTTATATAGTGTCTAAGATATATAAATAAAAGATTTTCTCATGCATTTCTATATTATGTTATTTTTAGGGGTGTTATTTGAAGATCATACCTCATTCATTATACCAAGCTTAATGTGTCTTTTTGTTTTAGGCTGTAATGAAGAATCTTCCTGAACAGAAAGAAATTAATGCCTTAGCTGCATTGCAGGATGAATATAATGATCTTGCTGAGTCAGAACAATTTATAATTGTGGTATGTATTAGTGCAGTAATTAACTGGGGAGAATTATTGTGTCAAATAAATGGGAAAAAAAAAAGTTTAAAGCATTTTGGTTAGTGTTATTGTGTGCTAGGAAAGTGTTGATATATTTTCTGGATCAGCAAGAATCTAAATCACAAATATATACTTTTTTCTGGTAGGAAGTGTTGTTTATAATGGAGAGGAACAGACATTTTTGCTGCACTGAGTCTTCTATTTCATTCTTATACAGTGTCGTGTGAAAGGCTTATGTGTTTACTGAATTTGGAGTGTTCTTCATAACTGTTTAAGTTGAATTTTCAAGGGTTCATAAAAGATCCATTTACTCTATGGCACTGACAGCTGTGATAAATTTATTTTGCTATATTGAAAACTGAACAGCTGAAAGAGGATAGGCCCATAATATCTCACTTCAAGTTTTACCTTTTGGGAAGGTGTCTAAATACGTCACTTATGGGGAGGAAGGATTTCTTGGTGTGAGAAGTTACATTATCTGTTATAGTCTTATTTAAGTTAATAGAAAACTTTTTCAGGAGTTGAACTTAATATTACCTGTGGCTATCTTCCACTTCAGGTTATTTTATAATATGTCCATACTGTATACATACATCCTATATGTAGATGTGTGTGTATATGTAGGTATATATACAAATGCAAGCTTCTGAAGTGGCTGTAGAAGTGTGAATTTTTAATGTAACTGAAACTGAAGATCACATTCTGTTGCTCTTACTGGTGTTCAATGCATATCTATATTCTGAAAATAGGAATAGAAGATGGCATAATGGCTAGAACCAATCTCTGAATAAAATTATCCAATTTGCATTAACTATGAAACATGTGCTGGTATATGACTATATGATACCAAGTATTAAAGTAGGATTTGAAGGACTGCATAAATTACCGAGAACACGTTGGTGGGTAATTGTTTGTAACTGAGTTCTAAGCTAGGATTTGAAAGGCTCTTTTTGATGCTGGTCTTACAAAGATATTTGTAGCAATTAGACAGAGCAATAGGGTAGAAAAAGCGTTAAAACAGAGGTATGATGACAAAAGGACCAGCTCAATGGAGAGGTGCTTAGAAAGGAAGGAAAAAAATTGCTCCCCTGTATTGGAAGATTCCAGGTTTGTAGGAGGGAAGCTTCACCAAGGAGGGATCTCTAGAAAGTGATCCCACCCCAGTGGCAGTCAGCCCTTAAATGACCTGAGCGAGGTGCAGCCAGGCTTCTGCTCACACAGCTAAATTGCCTTTACCTGTGCTCCCAGGGCTGACCCTGGTGGTTCAGGCTGCAACTCAACAGTTCCCATTCAATATTATACAGACGTAACAAATTAGCTGATATTGTTACTTCTGTTTTGTTATTCTAAGAGGTTATACTGAGGATGATCAGCTTGGTATAAGGTAAAATATATTGTAACAGAAATAGAGGTCCTTAAAAGAAGGGAGTGAAATACTTAAACTATTTAAGAGAAATGTATTTATTTACTTATTTAAAAGACACTCCTGTAAGTTGGCTTCAGAAGTGCCTTTGGAGTGGATTCTTTGGGTGCGGAGAATGTGACTTTGAGCTAGTTAGATTTGTTTGTAGAGAAATTAGAGAATGAAAGGTATTAATGAGTTTTTTTGAAAAATTTGAGGCTATTGATTTTAAAGTATTTATGAAAAGCATAAAGTTTAAAAATGGTTGAGAACAAGGATAAGGAAACTCAGTAGAATGTTTAGTAGAGTGATTAGTGTGGATGTTCTATGAAATTTCCACATCCTTTTGGAAAAAAAAACAAAACAAAAAAAAAACAAAACCACACGTTTTGGGAACAGTTGTGTTTTGTTTTTTTATATATATTTATTATGATGTTTTATGTAAATAGATAAATGGTCTTTTAAAACCTCTGGAGGAATACTTTGTTCTCTCCTGTCATTTAACAGACACTTCTGTTGACTAAAACAATGTGATGAATTGACAGTGGTACTTTAAGCTCTACAACAGAAAGGGCTCTTGTTCTCTGGGAAGGAACGCAGGTCAGAACAACTGCACTGTCTACTGTTTGCATCATGCCTACTTTTCAAATGGCAAAGAGCAGATCTTAAGAGGGAGATGCAGGAAATGAGTATTCTCTTATTCTACCCTTGCATATAGTAATTAAATAAATAGGCTGAACCAAGTTGGATAGATTTTGTACGAGGAGAATATGAAAAATGTTTAAGGAAAACACTGGATGGAAGCACACAAGGTAGAGGTGTTGTGGCAAATAACTGTCTATGAATTCCATTCAGCTAACTGTTTAGCTAAGTAAATTCAGAAACTTTTGTCTAATGATCTCAAATTAAAGCATTGCTATAGATATTTCTCCTTTTTACTGTTTTCTCTCTCTTACTGCATCAGCCTTGATCTTTGTGGCTGAGATCTTCTCCCAAATTGATCCCTAATTTTGCTGTATATTTCTATTTATAATCATCGTACCCTCCCTTGTCACTTCAGCTTCAACCTTTCTTTTGTATTCACTTTAACTGTGTTATTCTCTCTAGCTTTATGTAATGATATTTCTGGAGTGGAATGCTGTTTACCTGCATCCTCCCATTATTTTGCTCTCTAATATGTAGTAGTAAATTACTGCTGGGGCTGTGCTCAGTGTTTACCCACTTTTGCTGTCAAATATGTTTTCCTCACATGCAGTTGGAAGTTCCTGAACACCACCTCATCTTCTGCTACTCTCTTGCCATCCGCCTTCAAGAATACTCTGTTTCCATTTTTTCCTCTTCCTCCTTTATGGAAGTTTCAAATGGCAGTTGAGCAGCTATATTCTATAGACAGAGAAGCAGATGATGTGGGTTGATAGTGACAAGGAAAAAGTAAAAAGGAAAAGAGGAAGCTGCACAATGCGTATAAATGACAATTCAAAACCCTTTTCGTTTTTGTTATCAAATGTCATTCATAATAATTGAGTGCATGAGGGCACTTGGAGACTTTTTATACTCTTATTTGGAAATTGTTCTAGTTCTAATTGAGAAGACCATAGGCTGGAACTACTTGTTCTCTTGCTTTGTCTTTTTGTAGCAGTAATCCAGTAGAAATTAATGAAGTTGCCAAGATCCAAGTAGTTTATATTAAGTGTGTGTAGAAAGTAGATGTTCCAGGAATGCTTTTTACCTGAGAAAGAATTTATTTTGTTTAGCAGGTAGATAGCTGAAAGCTAATTGGAATGAGAAAATGAGTTTTTGCTGTTGTTGAATGGTTTCCTTTTTTTTTTTTTTAATCGAGCTTTCAACAAATCTAGTACTTAGTGCTTCCTCATTGCTTTTATCTAATAGCATGATTTGTTTCTTATTTCAGTGATTCACTGTGATTTTTTTCCCAGAAAACTATGTATTCAAAGGAAAGCCCCTGCATTGGCTATATCCTGTTTGTTGTCTTAGGGACATGGCATCTTGTTTATCTGATTTCTGACTACTACTGGATTGAATCTAAATGGTTGCTGGCTTTTTCCACTGAAATATGTTGTCAAAACCATAAGAATATCCTTATTTTCAGGATTGTTTCTTTGTGATTATTCCTTCTAAGGAAAGCCCAGAGAAGTTTTCAGTATTGTTTGGTGGAGTGTTAAATAGGAAAATTTGCTAAATGAAAATAGTGATGCTTGCCTAAAGAAGGGATTAAGTTTTCTGGAGCTTATTTGCATATTCAATTTTATCATCTAATTTAGTAAAAAATAAAATGACTAAACCCTGTTTTTATGATCTAAAGCTTTTGACTTTTTTTTTTTTTGTCTCATTTTGAATACAAATCAAGATTGTAGATTGTCTGATGAAGATTAAAGCAGATTAAGTGATTATTTTTGACTTTGGTTACAGCATACCAGTGAAGGTAGATGCTTTTCAAGGCAGAAGTTTCCAGTGTAATGTTTCTGAAATACAAGATATTTAAAAAACTGCCTCAAAGCTGGATATTGATGACTTACAAGGGCCTCAAATAAGCATTTCTCATAATGGAGATGTATTTAAAATCTGAAAAGGAAAAACTGAAATGCTAGTTATACTGAAACACTCCGGATTCATTTCCTCACAACAAAAGTCTTGGCTGCTCAAGGAGGTGTGGTAGAGGTTTGCACAACAGAGACAAGAGTGCATAGAAGTCCTTTTTTTGGTAGCCACGATGTGTGATTTGTCACATAACCAAGCTTTTCTTTCAGGGGGACAAAGTCCTTCAGGAACACCACTGATAGTGAATGCATTGGGGGAGAAATCTTTCTGTATTCTGCTAATTAAAATTAAGATTTAGATTTGGAAGGTAATCATTCTTGCATTTAAATGAAAATTTTTAAGTGGATTAAAAATTTTCAGTATATATCTTTATCTTCTAATTGTCTTTTATCATTTACAGTCCATTGCTAATTAGAAGGAAATATTATCGATTACTTGTGGAAAATATGGGAAAGAAGGATTTATTTTGGTATTTAGAATAATGAAATTGGTCTTGGAGAATTAAGCTAATGAAATTATTATCAGATATACTTTCCAGCATCTGTGTCAGGTACTGTTTTAGTACAGTGTGATTTATGTCAGGGAGGAATTAGTGTTATCCTCTGTTTGCAAGGATAGCATAATGTCTTGGGGAGGAGTTTGACAAAGTTTGTTTAAAAGGGCAGATAGTGGAAAGAAATGCAGGTAGTATTTTGTTTACATTTTAATGATGTTATGTGGTGAGAACCCCTGAAGGGGGTCCCTAAGGATTTGTCATTCTTCTTCTCTGCTATTTTTCCGGAGATCACATTCAACCTGAGAACCGTACATCGGCTCAGTAAGAAACTCTAAAAATGAAAAATAGAATTCTTGAGTTCAATCAGTCTTTATGTTTACATTTGTGCTGGTATTAGCACAGACACTTGAGAGATTATTGTAGTATTTTGCAAAGAAGAACTGAGGAACCAATATTCCAATGGTGACTGAAGCTGTGACAGTAAGTTTGGCACGTGTTAGTGGAGGCTAATCTTGGGTTCTTCTGAAGAGACGGAACCTGCTTACATTGACTGTTCTCTGTGGAGGGTTTTGATATTGTGTAGTTGTTGCCAATGAGTATGTGCAGATATGGTTCCTTGGGAAATACCGGGTAAATGGTGGAAACATACAGGAAGTGTAGTCTTCCAGTTGAGTGCTCAATATTTTTTAATATAAGCTATTTTATACAAGTAACCTTTTGTTCTTTTATGTTCTGATTTACTATTTCTTGTTTTGTAGATGAGTTCAGTGAAAATGTTGAGGTCACGTCTCAATGCAATTCTTTTCAAACTTTCATTTGAGGACCACGTAAACAATATCAAGCCTGGCATTATGTCGGTTACACTCGCTTGTGAAGAGCTAAGGAAGAGCGAAAGCTTTAGTAAGCTTTTGGAGTTAGTGTTGTTCCTTGGAAACTATATGAACACTGGCAGCAGAAATGAACAGTCTCTTGGTTTTAACATCACATTTCTTTGCAAGGTAAGATGAAGCTATAGTACTGCTGAGTGCAGCTTCATGAAGCTCTTAGTATGTAAGAAACAGCCCCAAGAAGGGAAAGACAACCGGTATTGTTTACTTCCACATGCCTATTTTTAATAATCAATGCAAAAATACAGTTTGCATTAGTTTTATTGTATGGTGTAATCTGAGGGCCCATTGCTCAAGTCTCCGTTTGAGGACCTGGGGAAGTGTCCTGTGTACCTCAAGTGTTGTAACCTTAGGGGGACAGCAACCTTTCAAATACATAACAAGGCTGATCTAACAGCGGAGAAAGACTCTCTGCTATAGTTTAATACACAGCTTTTGCCAATTTTAGGTAAAACCTGCGAAGTAGTTTTATTTTAATTAATGAATGTTTTAAACTGTGTCTAATTTTAAGGTATTTTTATAAATCCAGTGCTGCCTTTTTTTTTGAATAGCATTTGAATCTAAAGGGAAATTAATGTGCAAGTACTAAACTATTTCTTAATATATTTCTTAATTGAGGGGGAGGGTAAGTGCTGACTGAGCTTGAGAGACAGTTTAGCATACCATAGCTTAGAGAAGGTATTCTTGCACTCTAGGTGACTTCTGAATTATTTTCAATGCAAATTCTACAGATGTTGACACAGCTAATGCAGATCCAGCAAATTGTTCTCTGCTTATCTGAGTAATTGCTGAAGCATAGCTATCTGTGCTTACAGCTACATTTCATTTAAAGTAACTGAGATAAAAATTGATGACTACATGTCTTGCCCTCAGAAACAGAATCTGTTAACTTTTTTTTGTTGTTTTCAGGACATGTTTTTGTAGGAAGTACTTTTTCCACCCTGTGAGATATAGAGTAGATATTTAAAACATTCTGTGCATACATGATGTGATAACCTGGCTAAATATATTCACTTTTTAACAGAACCTGATAACCATGAGCATTTTGTGGCTTTTCTTGAATTATGTTAAATTTAATTGTTTAGTAGATGTAGTGTTTCAGTGTATGACCTGAAAGTAAAGTAACTAAAAAAAAGGCAAGTATCGATCTGGGGTTTTTAAATTGATTTTTCAGGTGTCATTTGTTATATCTTATTTAACAACTTCTAGTAAAACATAATGAAGGAAAGAAAGCACTAATTTAATCCTGGCTGGTCACAGTTCGAGGCAAATCCTTGAAAATCATTCTGAATATTATTTTGCTGAGAATATTGGAAAACGCAGTACTGTTGTTGGTTTTTTTAAGCAACCTTTGGCAGAACACAGAACTAAGGGAGATCTACATGAAAATTCATGCATTAAAATCATGATGGCAAGCAATTGCAGTTATTCCGATGTGTAAACTAGAGCATTTATGACTGCCTGAGTGTTTGTCATCTGTGTGTGTGTAAATACAGCAGAAGTAGCATAGTTTGTGACAGGAAGGGTGCTGTGATAGTTGACTGAATGTGAATTGTTTTGAGCTGTTGCTTTTAATTTTTATTTTTTCTTAGCAAAAATCCAGCCACTATTTTTAACCATATCGCAGGAGCTACTACCTTTCCAGGAACAGGAACCCTTACTTGCCTGTGAATTCAGGCTAGATAGAAATTTGATTGAAAGAAAGATTTGCCTGAACACAAAAAAAACTTGAACCTGGTTGTGATGTGGTTTACACATTTGAAATGCTTTATCAAAGTACTAAATGAAAAGGGAAATTTTATTACATTGATGTTATTATTGAGCTGCAGACCTAGAAACCATTATGCGATTTGAGTGGCTGTGCTTGCAAGTATGAAGTTCAGTGTATTACTGTTCTTAACCCCTTCTCAAACAATGGATCTCATAGTACTGAGTACTCAGATTCATGCTTTGACATCCAGCAGGAAGCTGCTCCTTAAAACCTACATTGATCTACAGACTCCTTTAACCAAATCTGTAATTTCCTTCTTCTCTCCCATAAAGGCCATAGAATCAAAATCTAGCTTTTATTTGATACCTATGTTAGTGTCTCCTTAAATAAACTAAATTGGTATAGCTCTAATCATGCATTGCTAAAATTTTACAAGGGCAATATGGATTGGCACTGCTTAAGTTCTGAATGATTACTAAATGTTTTAAATAACTTAGCAAATGTAAATATTAACTCTCAAATGTTATCATTGGTGACAATGCACGTTTATTTTGTAATCTGCAGGTAAAACAATTTTGTCCCCTTAGGGGAAAAAATGTTTCATTCACTTAATGTCGTCACAGAGATGAAAGAATGCAAATCCCATAGTTGTTGTTCACAGAAAAATTGAAATGCAATTTCTTTCTACCATACAGATGTTGAGACGCTAAATCTGTCTTTTTTTTTAAGTTGGAAAACCCTTCATATACGTAACGTATTAAAACCTTTTAACTACATACTGTTACTGAGCATTGTTTAATCCTTAATCACCGATTCAGTATGATTTAGATTGCATTCTTAATTGCCTAAATACCTGATATTTTTAAAAGCCTGTTTTTGGACTGTGCTCATTTATTCTTAACAGGGTAATCCTTAAAGCTGAAAGGCCTGTATTAAATTGAACATCAATGGCAAGCCTGTCATGAGGATTATGGAATTAGAACTTCTAGTGATTTACAGAATGAGAAAACAAATAAGAGATTTTTATACACATTTATGTATACTTCTTAAATAAATCCTTGATTTCATTTGTTGTGTATGTTGTAGCTTGTTTTTGTATAAGAACTGTGGTAGATGAGTTAATAATGTTTGGTTTAAAGGTCTTTATGAATGCAGTTGCAGTAGTCCTTCTATGTAAGAAGTACGCTTAGCTCGCTCTTCCATGCACCTACAGTCTCTATTAACTTTAAATAACAGATAATCTGCTTCCACTGATTCTTCAATCAGTTCATACATTCGTTCTTTATATCTGCATGAAAATGGATAAGCTGAACTTGGTCTTAAATTCACTTTAAAAGCCCTAGGTTGATTCTAGCAGGTAATGCCCTTAGGATAATGGAGAGCACAATCATATCATCATCAAGAGCGCTTGTTTATCTGAGACTGCTAGAAGTTGTCTATCCGCTTGAGAGGAGACTGAAAACAGGCAGTTACCTTCATAATGTACATCGTTCTCATGCAACTTTTCCTAAATAGAGGTCAACTTAGTGAATTCAGTTTAGTGGCAGTTAGGGTTACCTTTGCTTGACTGTTTTCATTTGGAATTCCAGTAGGGTGCATTTAAATTGATCAGAAATTCCAGGCAAGTTTGAATTCATAAATTATGATTAAGTTTTGTTCTCTACATTTATTTATTTATTTATTGCTTCAGTAAAAAGTGTGGATTTGCAAGAAGTTCCTTTACCATGACTGGTAACAGAGCGAATACCTTAGGTCCGTATCCAACCATTCAGCAGGTCAGAAATCTGGCATTGAGGGCATTGAAGGGATGAACTAAACTCTGTACTATTTAATCTCTGGTCAGGGCTTTTTATTCTTTTATTACAGCGTTCTGAACTGCCATTGCCAAAATCTCAAATTTGCATGCTGTCTTCAGGTTTAAGAAACTAAGCCAAGAAAAAAACCACGCAGAGTGGGGTTAGGTTCCTTTTGTACTCCTACAATGAAGACGTGCAGAAGTTTGCTGTTCAAAATGTACAGGCTACTGATGTACTTAACTTTTCGCTAATGAATTTAAATATAATGAATCTAGCAGTTATAAAAAAAACATTAAAAAAATAGTAATTTTTGTCCTGTTCTTTCCTCCCGTGTTCACTTCATAGATTATAGATACTAAATCAACAGATCAGAAGACAACCTTACTGCATTTTCTGGCAGAAGTGTGTGAGGAGAATTATCGAGATATCTTAAAATTCACAGATGAACTGCAGCATGTTGAGAGTGCAAGTAAAGGTAAGCAAGTAGATAAAGGCAAGCACCCAGAGGTAATAGTTGTTTGACATGAAATAATTGCAACATTTCATTTTGGATTGCAGGATTATGTAACATGTAAGCATTGATAATCCACGTGGATTTTTCCTGTTCTGATCTTTATTAAGAAAAAGTGAGGGGGGAAAACCTGTAATATAGTCACCTCTCTTCTTTGTAAATAGATTGTGGGAATAATACAATGCAGGGAAGAGATTCACATATCAGAAATTGCGTAAACAGTGTAATCATAATGATTAGTTTACTGTTAGGTCTTTAGTGCCTGGTTGCTTGAGTGTAAACACCTGTGTGTGTGTATAAGCACAATATGTTTCTCATCTTAATACCTGATTTTTATTTCAATAGAGAAAAATAAATATGCTTTTAAATGTTCATAGATTGCATGTGAGAAGTACAGTTCAATTATACTACCAAGTCAACAATGCTACTTACATTCTCGGTCAGTCAGCAGTATCGTCCAATGAATATGTTAGGAAACTTCATTTGCTATTGGACAGCTTTATATATAATGTGCTGAGCTTCTTAGCACACTGGTTGCCTAGCTGCATGATAAGATTAAATTTTCTTAAGTTTGAAATAATGTCTGTCATAAACTTTCAACAATTATTGTGTAGTCTAAATTGCAATTAAAGTTTGAATTTACTTTGGTCGAAATTGAACATAGGATTTTAGTTTTCTTTGAAATGTAACTATTATGTCAAACATTCCACTGGAGGTGGTCAAGGCCAGGTTGAATGTGGCCCTGGTGGTCTGATGTGATGAGTAGCAACCAGCCAGCTGCAAGGGGTTAGAACTGGATGGCTCCCTTCCAACTCAAGCCATTCTGTAACTTTGATTTGTTGCATCAAATCCAGGTTCACATACCAGCTGCATTTAAGCCAACACTGCCATTCTTTGTCATACTTTTTTTACAGTTAAATTGGCGAACTTCATAAGTACATTTCCATGTGTTATTTTCCTGCATGTACAGTAAAATTTGTTGTTTGTTGTTGAAAAATCTGGACCATTCAGACAAAACAAAAAAGCAACAAAGTGTTGATACTTCATCTTTTTGAGGGTTAGCTCAGCAGTTGTGTAGAACTCTTGAAAACAACCAAACTTCAAGTGAAGGGCAGAATCTAAGAGTGAATTTGGTACAGATAGCAAACAGCTTCTGACAGGGACTTTACTCTCCAAGTACATGGCAGATATAATTCTTTGAAACCAAGGTATACCATGTGGGGAAAAAGAAAAAGAAAGTATTGATTTAAATTAACAAGGAAAACAAAAAATTAAGCCAGAGAATTCTGGTCAAAATCAAGTGAAAGAGGCCTTGGGGTAGGTGAGTTATATCTGTGTAGTACTAGTAACAGGAGCACAAATTTCTTTTTCATGTAGACATATGAAATAGCTTTCTATAGTTTGCTAACATGGTTCTGCCAATTGAGACATCACTAGAAAGGACATCAGCAATCAGGAGCTCATGGATTGCAAATATTTATATACTTTACATAGTCTATGAAAATAGAATTTTTGAAAGTCTAAAAGAGATTTCAGTTATATCTTGTCTTAAATTTAGAGTGAGGAAAAACATTTTAAAACGTTCTGTGTCATTGTTGTTTTAAAATATAGCAATCTGAAACGTACTCATAAGTACTAGTCATTTTTCTGTCAAGGGGAAGCTTTATAGTCTGTTGCAGTAGAAGAAACAGTCTTTACAAAGAAATCTGCGGTATTTTTTTTACCTTGCACAGTGTAAATTGCTGAAACAGATTTGGCCCAATCTGGCATGTTAGTGGATATGAAACAGACAATGCCTTCTGGCATGATAAATTTAATGCCTGCATCTGTGACTGTTCTCTCCATAATAGAATCTGAAGGCTGGCGCTTTGCATCACAATCAAAAGTCAGCCTTACGCTGCATAGTGACTTCTGTCATTCTTTTCATTCACATAAACTGCAATAATGAAATGTCAGAAAATCTCTCAATGTATTTTTCTGGTTGGAAGGTACTGGAGGGCTCGATTTTTCCCCCCCAAGATGCTCCTGTATTTGCACATAGCATTACTATATTGATGGTCGCTTAGGCATCGTCTAATTAAAAGCTTTTCAACAGAAGTAGTCATCTTCATTGACAAGATGTCAGTGAAGAAGATGGAGAAGCACAAAAAAATTTCACAGATTGATTTTGTGTAGTAGTTCCAAGGTGCAATTTCTGGAAAGGATTCTGTTAGAGATTCGGTGGTATTTAGGATTGGCTTGCACTCTGCTAGAACATAGGCTACATTTCCCATAGGGTTTTCAGGATTTATTTGGCAGTTATCTTAAAATATGTGTTATGCAAAGTCATGGTAGTTTAGACTTTGAAGCTACATTTTAAAAATACATTTTCATTTCTAGTTTAAACAAAACTATCTAATATGGCAGGTTCTGCTCCTCAAAGTAATTATTGGGGGCAAAACTAGAGAATCGACTAGATTATTCTATGGACTATTACTTATTAAAGAAATTAAAGCATTAAAGAATTTCTGTAGTTAAACTAATTAAAGTTTGAAGGCCACTTTATGTGGCTTCTCAAATAATTCCTTAATACCAACCGTTATTGAGGAGTTGTAGTGTGAAAGTTCTAACAGAGTACCAATTTATTTCTTTCTCTTCATCCATTCTTGAATTTGCACATTTATCAATACAAAAGAGAGGAGGGGAAGAAAAAAAGGGGGGGCATGTCTTGCTCTTGATTAACTTGGAAAGACCAAACTCCTGCCAGAAGTTGAGAGCCCATAGGGGAATCTGTTAGATCAAATTGTTCAGTGCTTTGTCTAGTGAGTTTCCTTAATAGCTGCAGTGGTGATTAAACCCAGGTTGTATTAGCAGCTTTTTTTTGGTGTCTTGCTTTGCATTCCTTGCTCTCTGTGATTTCTGCACACATGGGCCGTGATATATCATGTGCCGTAGCTGCTGGACAACGAGTTACAATATACATATATCAATATCACATCATACAGACAAGCCAGGCAAAGTTGGGCTACAGGCTAATAGCGATAGTGGAAAATGTGGGTATTTGTAATAAATAGAGCAGAACTTAGCATGCCCAAAATGGATTGAAAGGAATAGAATGCAGAAGTTCAGTCATTTCATGCCTTTGCCTGACTTGCAAACTAACTTTACCTTACACCTTTGCCAGGAAGTGATGCTTCAGGTGACTCATCTCTTAGATACTGAATTTATAAGATCTGTGTCTGACCATTTAGCACTTGAAAAACATTTTGAATCAAATTACTGTCAAAGTAACGTCAGTTTTGGGAGTGTTCTGGAGGAGATCCGTGTCGCCAGAAGAATGCTTCTGGACACACTGTTTTCAGTGGTCACCTCCGATTATGTTTGTGAAATTGGCACATTGCTGTGAAATTCGTGTTTTCTGAAAGAGTTTTATTTTTAATACTCTAAATCAGTTGCTTTTCAGTTGATAAAGATTATCAGGAGGGAAAGGGTGATGGAGGTGGGTCTTTTTCTTTTCATTTTTTTTTTCCCATTTGCCTCATATTTCCTGTTCTGAGTTCATTTTGCTTTAATATTAAGATTTGAACAAGGACTACTCAGCAGAGACTCCGCATGAGTAGTTCTGGAGTATTCTTGAATTTCTCTGCTATTGTATTGTTTCGCCTTCAAAACTGTTCTGACTTTCAATGGAGATTTCTCTCGTAATGATTTATCAATTACTTGTTGTTTAATATAAAGCATACCAATAGCGGTTTATTGTAGAATAGCATATTACAAAGCACTGTTTTTCCTGGTGTTGCCTTTATTTAGGTTTTGGTGCTATACTATGAGTTGTTTGTTTTTTTTTTTAATTGTCAGTGGTTTTAATGATTTTTAGTTATTAAAACCCACCTTTGGTGTGAACAGAGGGTTTCACAGACTGTTGTTTATAGAAATCAGTTTAATTTCAATAAAAGAAAAATATTTGATGCCTTCAACATCAGGTTCTTAAATCATTTCTGTAACCAAGTACATGCATTAATAAGGTAATGGTTTAAGCAAGTACATTCATTAATAAGGTAAAATCTCTTTGAACCTTAGCAACTTTCTAATCTTTGAATTAGATTTAAAAGAATGAAATATTAGGGTTTTTTTACCACTAATTTTGGATAGATTTCCATCATTCGAACTAATTGTATAATAAAGTGGTGACATTTCCACATGAAGTATGGTTCTGTGGTGTACTGCAATAGATGAACAGTAGAGGTTTTTTATAAGCAGTATTTAAGAAACATTTGCATCTGTTTGATGGACTAATTCTTCTGAAGACAATTTATACTGTTGTTGTTTCCTCTTCTGATACTTTCTTTCTAACCATAACTTGGAATCTTTTAACTTATTAACTATTTTTCTTAGTTTCAGACAAAACTCTAAAGAGCAACCTTGATTCAATGAACAAACAGATTCAACGTCTAGAAAATGACATTAAGAATTTCCCTAAAACAGAAGATGAGCACGATAAGTTTGTAGAGAAGATGAGCATATCCTTTTGGCGTGTCTTTATTCCTGATTTCAGAGTTCTAATTATCTGGTAAAGTATTTACAACATTCAAAAGTAAGTTTTAGTTCTCTTCTTCTGTGCTTTTATCCTAGTGGAGAGAAAAATGTCAGAATAGACAGTTACAGCTCTATTACAGGTCGTACACATATTTCTGTTGTGTTAAGCAAGTGCTTTATCATTGGTCATTCTGCTGCTTGTATGTTTGCCATACTTAGAAAAAATTATTTGCAAAGCTCAAGTGTTTTGAGTGGGGAAAAAGTCACTTTCTATTCTGCTCCTCTTCACCTGAACGTCATAAAGAAATTGTCTGAGTGCTCAAGACAGTTTAATACACATATGGACATAACATATGCTTTTAGAAATGGAAGTGAATATGTGGATCCTAAAAATATTTGGAAATTAATTGTGGAAAGTCTGTTAAGAAGGCAGCTTTGCTTCACTGTGCATATGTTGATGTCAGAACTAGATTACCAGCTCCTGGTAGTTATAATAGGCACTAGATCTCTGACAGCTTTTATCATCAATTTGGTGGCTTGACCAAGTAGATAAGACTAAGAAATGAACTGATTCCTCCCGAGGATTTATGTTTCATAATTAAAAGATGACCTGACAAATTTTTCTTTTTCAGAAAGTCATCTCCGGTTCTGAAAAATGATGAAATTTGTTCCTACTTGGCGCTTGGTTTTAAACGTTTCCTCACTCTCATATTTTATTTTATTGTTGTATAAGGGATAAATTAGGAATTTAAGAGGAATTAGGAGGGAGAAGAAGTGACCTTTTAGTCATCAATATGTGCTTTTTCTGTTTCTGTCAGCTTGTTGAAGAATTGCTTTTGATAGCATGTAGTGAGATTAGGAAGTTGAGGATGTCAGGCTTGAACATCACTTTAACTGCTTTGAGTTTCTCAGGAAAATCGCAACGTGCTGGAACATAAATCATCTCCCAGCATGGTCCTGGAATACAGGAATGTGCCACGATTGTAATAGTTTCTCTTTTCCTGCCAATAAAGAAAGGCTGTTTACCCATAATTATGAATAAGATTTTCTTCAGTGTGAAGTATTTCTTGGTATCCTATTGAAGTAAAAATTTCAATAGAAAATATCATTCAAATCTTTGTTGTAATAATTGCCTTCAGAGAACTTTCCCATTACCCTTCTGAGGTCTGGAATGATACTTTACTTGAAGTATACGTGAGAGTTTTCTTTAAAGTTAATCCAGCTTCATTCAGTACTGAGAAATCTGAGTCAAACGTTTAGGAGTAATTAAAAACTACTTAAAAAATAAGAAATAAATGGCTTTCATCCCTTGATTTTGTTTTAGTGTTTTTGACTAAAATTTAGGATAAATCCTAAACTCTGAACTTTATTCTGGTGTTACAGTAGCTATATGCAGAGTTTATAAGGATGTTAGGATATGGTGGTTGTGCTGCTTGACAGGCTGATTTCTACTTTTTTGCAGTAGCTGCCTGAATTGAAAGAACCAGAGATCTGAGTTTTATATATTTTTATAGAATTTCCTGTTGTTTTTCTTTTTTAAGTCTGACATACCTCCTTAAGTGACATATTAATAATTACTTAACTCTGTTTTATCAGTTGCATCATTTACTGTAGTAAAATATATTACTATGCCTAGTTTTGTTTCAATCTTTTGACTACCACAATAATAACTACTTATGGTTGTTTGTTTGTTTTTTTAATTTGGTGTATTTATATAAAGAGTTTTTTAAAAATAGCTCATAAAAGAATTTAAAACTTTAGGGAGCCATAAATGATCCAAAATAGCTGCTTTTAAACCCTACTTCGAGTTTATTAACTTATTAATTAGAATAGCATTGATTTGGCAACTAATTTTACTTTTCCAAAATGAGCCTTATTTAGGCAGTCCTCTCACTTGAAATAAAAAAAGCTCACTTGAAAGGATTCTCATTCAACTTGAATTCATACTCCTTGTTCTGTGTAATGATGACTATCGCTCTGCCACTGACTGTGAGATTTATTGGTTGGTTACTTGATGTACTTCAGTGGTAATGAAATCATCTGGGGAACAGCGTATTTTAAATGTGTGTGGGTCTTTTATGCACCGAGGATGTTAGAAAATATTTCATGTTCACTAAGCTTTAACTGATGATAGGCTTGTAGGAAGCACTATTACAGAATCTCTTATAATAGGCCACTAGGGAAGAAACAAATACATTGAATCAGAATTCCAGCATCTGGATTTGTCTGTGAAACTTTTTTGAGTGACTGAGCAGCATTTGCACACTGACTACGAGTGCTGAAAGAATGTTAATGGCATTAACACTCTTGTCATCTGTAACACTTGGGAGTTCCTTCTAGCTTGTTATGGAAAAATAATTCACTTTGAGTGTTCTGAGTTGTCATGTTTGGGAAAGCCTGTTTTGTTTTTGAGGCAGTTTGAAATGCACTGTCACCTCCATTTCTGCATGAAACGGTGTTGCCAGCAGGAGCAGGAAAGGGATTATCCCTCTGTACTCAGCTCTGGTGAGGCTGCACCTCAGGTACCGTGTTCAGTGTTGGGCCCCTCACAGCAAGAAAGATGCTGAGGCCCTTGAGCGTGTTTAGAGAAGGGCAACAAAGCTGAGGGGTCTGGAGCACAAACCAAATGAGGAGAGGCTGATGGAGTTTTGAATGTTTAATCTGGAAAAGAGGAGGCAGATGGGTGAATTTATCTCTCTACATCTACCTGAAGGGAGGTTGAGGTGAGGTGGGGGTCAGCCTCTTCTTTCATGTAGCTACAATAGGACTAGAGGGAATGGCCTCAAGTTGTGCTGGAGGATGTGAAAGTTGGACGTTCTTAGTATCTGAAAAAAAGTGACATTTGAAAATACTGTCATTAGGAAGTACAGTTCTAGAATAAAAGATGTGTTTCAGGAAAATCCTGGTTATATTTCCAGATAAAATACTTTTTCAACGCAGAATCAAGAGGCAGAGAGGTTACAGTTCTCAAGTTAATATACATCATTAAGATTCATTCATTTTTTTTGTCTTCCAGACCTTCTTTTCAAGCTAGTTTTTATTCATCCTCCTGCTTTCTTTCTTCTACCGCATCAGCACGTAGCAACTTAAAAGTGATGAAAAAGCTGGAGTGTTCTAAAGTGAATAACAAGGGATCAGAAAGATTTCTGCTTCCAGATAGATAATGAATTCCAAGGAAACATGCATCTTGAGATTTAACGCTTACTTAAAAGAACTTAAGAGTACATACAGTGGAGGGGAATGAAACAGGATTGATTTGTTCTAGCTTAAGAGGTCGAAACATTGGATCCTATCTCCAAGACTTAACTCAGGAAAAATTAATACTTTTTTAAAAGCTTAGCCAAGGAATTTTTTTTACTGTTTTCAAAAAATTATTGTTTTCTATCTAATGTAGAGAAAGCAAAACCAATAACAGAAAATTTGTTTAGAATATCAAAGGCTTAACTTATGAGAGGATCAATTGAGGCCATCTGATCTATTTTATGTTTTCATCTATGTTATAAATGTGTACTTGAAACTGTGCCCAATTAAGCATTGGTGCTGTTTTCCCCCTACATATGTAAGAACCACTGGAATCCAATTATTGAAAAGGGAATCGACAATATATGGTTTTATGAGAGGTTATATATTTAATAACCTTTTCTCTAATCTTTAACACTTGCATCATATCTAAATGGGTGTGCTAAAGCAACCAAGGTAATCTTGATTAAACCGATCCTGCTTGTAATTCTTAAAAGTACATCTGAAGTTCTGACGTATTTGATCAGTACAGGCAGAAAATCCCACTTAAAGCACTGCGATAGAGGATGAGGAGAATTAGTACATATGTATAATCTACTTTTCTTTTCCAAATTGGCAGCTTTCGTAGAAAATTCAGAGCAACAATTAATAAACAGTTACCTTTTCATTGCTAAATGTTCAATCATATGGCATCTCAGAATTCTGGATGCTGTTGAAGAACTGACCCTGCAAAGTTCAAAAGAAGGTTAAAACTAATTTGTGCTAGGTTTAGTTATAAATGTTGCGACTATTAGGCTAATATGAAGGTACAGGACAGGAGTGCTATTTGTTATACTTGAGCTCAAATGTTTTGCATTTGTTTTAGTTGGTAGAAAGAGTATTTTCTCAATATACTCACCAGCATTCACAGCTTCTGGGATTATTTCTGTTTGGTTTTTTGTTTGGTTTTTTTCCCCAGGTTGTTTCAGAGACGATCATGATGCAAACCCACTTCTGTCAAAGAAAGGAGGAGGTTTCAAAATAGCTTTGGTCTGCATTTTGTGTCCTCTGATTTATTTCCTATGGTTAAATGATACACAAAGTAATATGTGTGAAATAGTGGGTAAAGAAACTGACAATTCAACAGAAAAATCCTTTTTTGTGAAGAGCAGATGTGGATTTATAAAGGCTTCCTGTGGGGCATAGTGAGTTTACCTTGAAACAGAGTGAATATGCTATCTGTTACAAATCCAGACCCATCTCCTCTGTTGTATTACCTCTCTGTCAGCTGTAGTAAGGCATGTTGAAGGTGTTGAACCGCCTGGAATAAACATGGGCGGCTTTATTTGTATGTTTTCTTGAACAAAGTCTGACTTTTACTTAAGATACACTGAAGTTAAGTAAATTTCCATTTTATTTCTTTTCCACCGTTGGGATGTTGTACATAAGTGGCTGTCAGAAGAGTTGGTTTATGAAAAATTGTGAGATCTAAGGTAAAGTTATTCATGTCAATCATTCTGCATACATGAAAATAGTTCTATACAAAGCAAATCAACATTTTTCTTTGTCATAGTACACTTCTGCTTTCAAATTGTCATTTCTTTTTAAGAAAGAAGCAGCCTTGCTGTAAGGTTACAAATGGTTACATAGTTTTTTCATACTGGACTAAGCTGTAAATGCGAGCAGAAGTATACAAACAACTTGTAAAGTCCTTTATGGGCTTAATAAAGGAAGATATTGGACAGCAGTTACACGTGGGGAATATAATGAGAAGCAGTGGGTAGCTGGATGGCAAACGAGCTTAAAATGGTTCTTCTGATTTTTCTTTATTGACTTCTATTCATTCTATGTTATGAAGTTCTCAAGGTTATCTGCTTCAGATCAAGTCCAGGCATTCGGTTGTTCACAGTGCTGTTGGTTGGCTGTTTGATCCCTGAGATTACATAGCTGTACCACACGGGGGAGCTCTATTCTGTTCCGCGCTTTAAAGGCCCCATCTAGAAGTGTGCTGCATAGGACTGAGAAAGAATCCAACTCCAGAAAAGGGTAAAGGTTGAAATACATTTTTGGTATTTGTTTCGTCTAACTAGAGATAAAATGATTTTTGACAGCAGTCTACACAGACTTTAGGAAAGAGTAAAATTGTGAACAAAAATCCATTTAAATACATGGAAAATCTAGAATTGCCTCGATTGTGAATAACTGCCTGAGGGAAGCTGTGCTTTCATCCTTAAATCTCTATTAAAGCAAGTTGTCCATATCAGTGAAATAGATTTTTATTTTTTAATAAAGAATAGTGCGCTACTCAAATGATAGGGATCCATTTTCTATTTGCTGTATGTTTATTCTTAATCTGAAATTAAAGGGAGAGTGCACGCTATAAATCCTTCTGTTCAAACTGATCATAAAATAAACAACTCGGGTGTTTGTGGGATGACTTTTTGTCCTGTGCACTTCTACAACCCTGAGAAGGATTAGAGGTGACTTTTCTATCAGAGATCTACCCAGCAATTTTAAAATAATCCCTTTGGTTTTGACTCTCAGTGAAGTTCCAAAGAGTAAGGAAAAATTGCATGATCAAAGACAAGGCAACTACTGCAAATTCTCTGAAAGATTTGGGAGCACAGAGCTGGAATTACTGTTTAAGGCACCCCATTGTATGTTGCAAAGCTAACAGAGTGTCTCTAGGAGTAGTGTAATCGGGTTATCTAGATTTACCTGTGATAGAGGCCATGACATAGTAGCTACCTACTTGTAGCTGTGCTGAAATAGATTACTGACTTTGCTGTAGTTTTTGATAGAACATCATGTGTCAGTGCTTTGTGGCATTTTCGAGTTATATTTAATTAATTTGACCATAATATGTTCAATGTTTTTTTTCAGCATCATTTTGTTGTAGCTGTGGTTTACTTTTTTCTTTTTTTCTTTTTCTTTTTTATTCCTTTAAATGAATTTTTCTTAATAATTCTCAAGGAAGATGCAAGATATTCTCTGGACTGTTATATCTTCTGTGTTGCTTTCTAATTAATGCATAAGTAGTGGTTATCATTAATTGTTTACCAGCACTGCAAATGATCTGAATTTTAAAAAGTTACAGAGTAGATCTCATCATGTTATTTCTAAAGCAAAATATTAAAAATGAGATTTAGCTTAAAAACAACACGTTTTCTGTGCTAAAAGGTACCAAAAAAAGCATGAAGTAAGTTGGGACCTGTTTTAAAAATCCAGAATGTCAGAATTCCAGGTTAGAAAATATCTCTGCATCTAAAGGAGACTTAGCGAGAGAGTGCAGATTTTAATGAATTCTGCACAAGTTGGAGATATGGAACAGTGGGGACCAGCCCCTGATTGAAAACAACTTTGTTAGAGTCTGTTTTGGGTTTGATTTTGGTTTTTTGTTTGTTGTTTTTTTTTGTGTTTTTTTTTTCCAGTTTAAATACTTCAGATTTCAAAATAGAGGGCAGCACAGGTTAACAGTGTAGATTTGGGGATTATTTTTCCTATTAGTTGTGGGGGGGAAAAAAAAGATTTGTTAAATGCTCGGGTCATGGACCATCTTTTCTTTGGGAGATGGGGAGGTAACTAATTGTTTTAGGTTAATTTGGTTTATACCTAACCCTCATTTTGGAGTTTCTCTACCTTTTTTCCTCCACATTTAAGACAACTAAGACCTTCCCGTCACTAGATGTTGGCTCTGTAAATGCTTTACATTTATGCCTTGTATTCTCATTCGTGCTACCTGATAATTCGTTTTCTTGTTCATACTCTTAATCAGCACTGTAAGTCTTAGAGCGGTCTTACTCTAATACAGATTTAAGAAACAGCCTGCAGAGTTTCATTGCTTGGACCAAATACTTATAAAATAGACCCTAATTTATCAGTTTTCCTTAGAGAGTTCCCATGGGACTTTTAGAGGAGTGAGCACTGATCATTGCTTCCTGATTAACAAGAATACAATTATAAAAACAAACAAAGAAAAAAACCCTGTTGAAATTATGTTCTCATACGCTTTCTTCTGTGCATATTACAATGATGTGTATGTAATCAATGCAAATAGCCTTTTCATTATTGAGAAGTTGGAATTCATGACAACTAGTAATTGATATGATTGCTTAGAACTGGTAGTAAGTAAACAATGACACTTTCTACTATTTATTAAGATGAAAGTTTTATAGCTATTTCAGGCCAAGTCAGAAAGGCCTCATCTTAATATCGCTTAAGCTTGACAGCTAGCATTGGTATCAAATGATTATGATCTTCATGCTTCATTTTCATGAACACAAACACTGAAATATGGTTTATGCACACTGAATGCAGTTGTATTAAATAATTCTTGTAGTTAATGACTTTGTGTACTAATGAAATGTAATTGAGGACAGGGAGATGTACAGAATCCTCTGGTATAACTGAGGAGCAACTGTTTCCCCTGTTCCCTTCAGACTATTCTGTTAAATGATGAATGATGAAGTAATTTGCTTTGTAGTGAGAAGCAAATTCTCAACTGAGCTGTTTATGGATATTTTATTAATTAGTGAATCTATAAATTCTCTAAAAGGACATGATTTTTTTGTAGACAGATAAAATAGTGTTGTTTCTCTCAGTTCTGATTTCGCGGGTTTCTAATTTGGATAGATTAAGTGTGTTATAATGAAGATTCCTGCCAGACTTTTTCTACTTCCAGAAAAGAATGGCTTTCTACGGGAAGGAAAGATTAGATATATAATTGTGATTCATAATTATTTGTGTATGCTCCAGAAGTCATCTTCTCTGTAGTCAAAGAGATACATTATGTATGTAGTGTGAATGATAAAATTGTTAGCATCTGTTTACATACTGATAGCAGGTGAAAATAAAGCTATCAGCGTAAATGACTTACTGTTACTAATGCTGAATTTGTCTTCAGCTAATAAGTTCTGTTTGTGTTTCTGCATTTCAGTTTGAAGATGCTCTATTATGGATGAGCTTAGAAATTAGAAACTGAGGTCAATGATCATCCTTTATTAAAGATGACAATATAGTATCATTTTTTTTCTTCTAGCTAGGTAAAACATGTAGTTAGCTTACTTGGGTATTTCCATAATCCAGAGCCCTGTTCTCAAGTTAAGCGCATGAATTTGGAAATGATGGTATGCTGAATGTATGCTTGGAATTTTTTCAGTAAATTCTTAATGGTAACCGTGATTTGTTGGAATAATCTAATCAATTGTTTAACAAGATAATTTTAGGACTGAATGATTATAATTCATGGTGAAGGTTCTGATAGCTGATATGTTCTTAGTGTTTCATGTTTCTCTTCAGCAGTTCTCATAGTTTGATTTCCTTCTGGCATGCTTGGAGTGGTAAAAAGGTCTGTGTGAAGACCAGTGCATAAAACTCTGTGAGCTTAGGATATTTGAAAGGCATGAAGTTGCATTATATATCTAGCTGAAGAGGAAAGAAAAAATAGAATGTTGGAATTTGAATTTGGAATGTTGAACAAGATGTTGGTTATTCTGTATGGATTTGTATTTCTCAAACTCACAGAATGATTGAGTTGGAAATGGACCTCTGGAGGTCATCAGGTTCAACTCCCCTGCTCTAGTATGGTCACCTGGAGCAAACTTCTTGGGACCATGTCCAGATGATTCCTGAGCATCTTTAGGAGATTTCCACAGTCCAGGCAACGTGTTTCTGTGCACAGTCACCCTTTTAAACTTAGTTTGACTGTGATTCAGCACTTGGTTCAGATTCAGAAATACAGTAGGTTGGATACAAATCAGGTTGTAATTTGTCGGTGGAGAACCTGTAAGTATGAACACAGGTTCCTCTCTAGTGGTGCATTTGTCAAGCTATTTCCTGATCTGTTGTCTGGTCTACTGTATAGTTAATGTCCTTTTATTGCCAGTTTCTTAGTGTTGAGGAGTACAGATGCCACCAATGAATAAGGTCAGTTTACAAGCCAATCTACTAATCCACACATTCATATTAGTACTGTTCAGTATTTAAAATTAGTCGTGTCATGTTTTTAATCTCCCTCATGTTTTATCTAATATATTACGAAGTCATAGAAACAAAAATCAACTGCTGTGTGCTTATTTACATAATTCTTTCTGCCAAATTAGTTCTCCCCTCATCTTTTCGTTGTGGGCTCCAACAGATTCACTTTCAAGCTTTTAAATGGGCACTTTTTCAATTAGTTTATTAATTTTCATTAGTGCTGGCATTAACATGATGTGCACTGAGCTGACTGACAGTAAGTTAACAACAGTTAAAAAGGGAAAACTACCTTACATTTCTCCAAAATAACAAAATTTACAGTACAGATAAAGGACTATTTGTGTGTTATTAGCATTATGTACTTTTGAATTGATCTAATAACAAAGCTGTAATTTATGAAAGAATCTACTATGTTACCCCTGATATTCCAGCTGTATCTGTCACTGTATGTGTATCTTCAGAATAATAAGGTGGTATTATGGAGCTTTATTCCCTTCTACTTTAAGTGCTGCTGACAGTAATTCTGTAGTTCATTTCAGGACAGGAGAGAAACGTTCAAACATAAATTGTCATGGAAATTTTAATAAGCTAGTTTAATTAAACTGTTATCTCAGACATGGAACATCCTGATAGAAATTGTCAGTTTCTGGAGTAGTAAATGTAGTGCTCAGGAGTTTGGAGTAATTCACAACAATAGTATTAATCGATGCATTATTATGAAGATCATAATAAGTGTTGCGATTGAAGCAATAACTATCCCTCCATCCTTCTAAGTCTTTAACCTTCATTCCCATGTTCTGTTATGTTTTTTGCTTTTTTTTTGTCTTTCATCTATCTGCTTGTAAGAGAGCAGTAGAAAGCATGAGAGTATCCTGGTAATGATTGTAGTATAGATACATAGAATGTGAATCCAGTGTTGAAAGCAACTAGGGACTCTTTATGTCTGACATAGTGTGGTTGCATTTTGTCATGGTGACCTTTATATCCATTGCTTTATTATTTAAATGCCAACGAACTCCAGTCATCTGTTCGTGTTTCAAAGTGTAAAAATCATTAATATAATGACTGAAAATCTGTTGTATAAGTACTGCAGATTTAGGTAGAGATAGAAGTTTGCAGCAAATGTAAAAGCAAACAGATCAAGTCACTCTGTGGAGGGGGGGAAGAGGGAAAGACAAAATAAAACAAACCAGTTTTTAAGTTTCCCAACCTCTCTTTTAAGAGGAAGAGGGGGCTGGAAGAACTAGAATTAGTAGGTAACTAAAATTTGACAGCAAAAGTTAGCTTTTATTTTCTTTATTGTTCTCTAGAGGCATGACATATAGAATTTGACAAGGCTGTAGGGTAAACCAGACGCACTGTTAAACTTTTGGTATCAGCTAATTAATGGTGATTTTCTTTACGTTATTTTATTTTTAATCCCAGGATCTAAAGTTCAATACACTGCTTCTAAACATGATGTTTGGAAATCATCCATAAATGTTACCATCAACTACTTCAGAAGTTCAGGCTGTGTTATTGTTAGTACTGTAGATGTCTGCTGTGTTGCTGTAAAATATGTTCTTCACTATCAATATTTTTTCATTTTAGTGTTTATTATTTCTCCAGTTGTATGTGAAACTTAGTGGAGGATTGGACTTGGAGAGCTTTGTCTCAAAGAGTTGGTTTCAGATCAGAAGTGTTTGATGGCTTTTCCTTTCAGACTTCCGTGTCATCTCTGCTGGATTAGTTTGGTTTTTGGAGTTGTTTCGAAAGAAACCTCAGATGTAATTTGTATAATTATGTACCTTCATGTTTATATTTCCCACTATTTTCAGTGAGTTGTTTAAGGCAGTAGTCTGCTGACTCTAAGAACTTTTTAGGCTGTGCTTAATAATTCAGTAATGTGCCATTAATACCTATTTAATGTATTCTTCCCATTAAATTTTCATTTTGTTTTAAACAGCCAAATGTCATCAAAGATGGAACTATACCAGGTTTGTCTTGTGTTAAGATGAGGGATTCAGCACTATGTGCTTGATATTCTAACTAAGCACGTTAAAATTCATTAACTGTAATGAAAATATAGTTATTAATCTTCTGTCTTTGCAGCAGTATGAAACTCTAGAAATAAATTTTACTGGTGGAAAATCATGATATTTATATATTAGAGAGGATTGCTTGCAAGCTTCTTAGAAAAGCTGATGTTCTCTAATTGTTTTTTTTGCATTGTACTTTAAAGTACTTTTTTATTACTATTATTATTATTTTGAATGACCATTTAGATACCCTGTAATTAGAGGAGGAAATCCAAGTGAAGTGCTGAGTCTTTTTCCAATGAAGTTTATTTTCAGCCTTGATACTCTTTTGCAGGTAGATTGTGAAATGACACTAAGCAGTATCCAAACCGTAAGGAGATGTTAGGAATAGAATATCTACCTGAATTTCCTTTATTATGTGATTTGTTGACCAGTTTCAGAATTGCTTGGGGATTTAATCCTATCTCAAAAGTAAATGTTTTATGTGGTGTCTCTTTGGATCTAACTCCCCTAGTTAGCTTCCAGATTGCTTGTGGTTTTGCAGAGAGAGAGGGATCTCAAGATATTATGTAATTAGAATCATGGTACTAGGCTGACTCTTGGATTATAAACGGAAATGAGGGGAAAGTTTGAAACATGAGGTCCGCTGTATTAAGTATCAGAGAATCTCCATGTAAGGTAGTTGTTACAAATAAATGCTTCAGGGAGCCGAGCTGTATGATTTCTGTAGTTCAGGAAATAATTTGTATCTTTTGTTCTTAGGTTTATATATGTGTGGCATAATGCTTTAATCAGCTTCAATTCACTATCAACAGAACTAGTTTAATCATGTAGCAGCTGTTTTCTCAGAGTGATTTGTGACTTTGTATCTTTGTGGATATAAACAACCTCAACAAAATAAAGCAGGCTAAAACGTAACCAGCTTGAAGGCAAAGTAATATTTCCTTTTTCAGCTTGTGCTGTTTCTGCATTTGGAAGTATATTGTTCTGTGAGTTTCCATATAGGAAAAATAAATCCTTTCTATTTAAGATGATTATGAAAACTTTTAATTACAACTGGTGAGTTGGTAATCAGACTTCTTATTTTTTACTCTCCGATTACTAATAAAAATGTGTAATATAGTGCAAACTTGTAACAATATCACTTTATGGTAATTGAAGCAAGGAGTACTTCTTTCAGAGAGAATAAATACAGACAGCAATCTGGTCAACTTCCTTGATGTTCCATTTCCAAACTAATTAGGTGTTTATCATTAGTACTTATGGAAAACAGGTATTAGTTATTTGTATTTCTGATTTAATATTGGTGAGAATTTTTGATTGAGTTGATCTTCAGTGAATATTTCTATCTGCTGTGTGTTTTGATCGTACACTTGAGTAGCCAGCTTTTTTCTTCTATGGAAATATTCTGTAGAGAAGAAAGTGTTGTGTTTTTTCTTCTCTTATATTTTTTTCTGTTTCTTGATAGCTTTTGAACTCATGAGTTTATGTTGGTAAACAAACTTTGAAGGTAGAAAATACCCCTTAGCATTATGAGTGGCTGTATCGTCCTTGTGCATTCATAAGTTGTAAGTTCAGCTGTGGCCAAATAATGTAACTGTATTGCCTACATTAAATATACAAGCAGCTGAAGTGCTATTCAACTATGATAATCTAGGTAATTTGCAAGTTAATCTAGACCTATTATAAACCAACAGGATCAATGATATTTTCTGTTTTATGTTGGAATGTACTCATACACGTTTCTACTTAAAGATAACATACTTGAAATCAGGACAGTACCACCAAAATTTCCAATTTTGCCCACACTTGTTCTGTATTGTACTGTTTCAGTTTTGCTGTTATTTAATTCCAATTGAATCATTTTCCTTAACAAAATCTTACCTCTTTGCTGAGAATGCGCGAGACCAATATGAAAAGCTGTCCTACATGCACAACAACATGATGAAACTATATGAGAGTTTGGGAGAATACTTTACTTTTGATGCTCAGTCAATAAGCATAGAAGAATTCTTTGGTGATCTGAACAACTTCAGAATTCTGTTCTTGGTAAGTAGCTCCTTCCTGAACATTATGCTGTGGTTTTATTTCTCCTTTTGGTTCTACCAAGTAAGTTTTAATGTTACACTTAATTTTTTGTTTTGTGCTGCAGCAGGGAATCAGATGAATCCTTCCAGAATTATTTTGATTTTGGTCACTGATAATTTTACTGTTTGTAACTTGCTAAATTACCTGTCAGTTTGATAAATATATGGATAATCAGACTTTTTAAAAATTGTTTGTCGTCTGTCACATAACAAGTAGACATAATATAGAAGTGCTACAAAACCATTGCAGAGCCTAAGCCTAAATGGATGTGCCTGCATACACGTTGTTTTGGAATCTGGTTGTGTTTTAATATTGCTTTGAACGGAAGCTTCAATTTCCGTGTTGAAGTCAGTATTTCTGACAAACTCCTGATATCCATTTAGATGTTTATTTTAGCGTTTCCAGCCTGTCAGTATGGTTGATACCAGGGCTGGGTTCCTTTGTGGAGGAATTTAAGAATTTCATTTAACAGCTCAATTTTAAGGTGGCTTTAATGTCATCTTTCCTAGTGGCTGTCTGGGAGTCGTAATCAGTTGTGCCATAGAAAGTGTACAAGGAAAACAGATGCCTGGAATGTCACATTTTGTCTCTTGAGAATGTTAACACTGCTTGGAAATACCACTGTTTACCATGCAGCTGTTGCTCCCCAATCTCTCTATTGCCAGTAGCTGTCTTAATTCACTGCATAATCATAGGGACTTTGAGCTTTAGTGTGATAGATGGGTAGCAACTTAAACACCTAATTTTTGTGCCAAGTTTACTGTATTAGAAAACTTTTCCTACAATATATCTAACTAGTCATTTTAAAATGACCGGAATAGTGGTTTGTTTGATTTTACTTTTACTATAAGCCAATTACCAGTTCCTCTAAAATTAATAGGCATGGCAGCATTTATGTGTGAAGACATGCAAAGAACAGGAATAGCAGTAAGCTACTTCAGTGCATTTACTTTTTCATAAATCTAAGGTGTAGGTTTTCAAATACGAATGTCTAAGACTGCCAGTGTCCAAATATTGTGTTGAAAAATCTTTCCTCATGTATTCATTTAAACTAGTGGGTGAATAAGAAAAGAAATACCCATGTTTTTTAGAAGGTGTATTAGAATGAATGTCCAGTTTCTTAAGTAATTGTTTTCCTTTTTTACTACTTCAAGATCTGATGGGTAGTGAGTTGCTCTTCAGTGATAATTGAATTTGATGGGACTAAGTAATAAAAGGGAAAAAAGATCAGAGATGCTTAAGCATTTCAGTGGGTAAATGCAAGAAACTAAATATGAGGGGCTATAACTGATAAGAAGAGTGGCATATTTGTGTGGCCTTCTGAAGGAATGGAAGAAACTAACATATGTATGTTATAACTGCAGGTAAAACTGACAGTGATGTAGATGTGGAATGAATTTCCGTAATGAACTCTGTGAGAGTAAAGTGTTGAATTCAGGGGGTGAGAGTTATTACTGACTTATATGTAATTGAGACTTACATTCGTTATTGTGATAGCTGAAAGAGCAGAGTCAACTGAAGAAAAGTGTAGGATTAAAACCACTAGCTATGAAGAAATTACTGGCAGGCTTCTGTTGCCAAAACTTCAAATGTGTGAACATGAGAAGAACATAAGAATTATTTATGAAAATAGTGTGTTTGGATTTCAGTTTCAGTTCATATTTAATACCTTTATTTAAGTAATGGTTGTTACTTGACTTTGAATGATCTTTTGCTGTTTTTATTTGCTAGCTTAAGTCATTTAAATGAGGTCCAGGAACATTCAGTGAAATTCTTGAATCACATGTAAGAATGTTCTGCTGATTTTGAATATTTGCGCATTAATTCAGAGTGCAGATAAACATAGTAAAGACTTGTGAGGAATGAAATGTATTTAGTCAAGAAGAACTTTAATTTGCAATGAGAATAAATTCTCTTCTGTATGAATGCTATTCATTTGTACTTACAGTGAGGTTCAACTAATTCTAGCTATTTTAGGAAAGTTATAAATGAGGGCATTTCAAACTTTATTTTTAATGACTGAAATACTGTAACAGAGTAATGAAGGTTTTGAAACTGCCTGTACTGTTAGGATGACTTGCAAATTGGCAATAATAATAAATGCTGCATATATATCTTCTGCTAATAATTCTCTATGGGTGTGTTTAAGTGATGTTTATTCTATATGCTATCAATGTAATTTATGCCATGAAATATGATCAGGGTTTTATGTGTTAGAATCTCCTTTATTTTCTTCTGAGTGTGCAGATGCTTGCTCTCATCTGATTAACAGATAATGCTCAAAGCAGAGAGCAAATTTGCCTTGATATTTATTCCTTTTTTAACTTTTTAAGATCGGAGGCAGTA
This sequence comes from Excalfactoria chinensis, assembly GCF_039878825.1. Lineage (NCBI taxonomy): Eukaryota > Metazoa > Chordata > Aves > Galliformes > Phasianidae > Excalfactoria > Excalfactoria chinensis. Next base: position 85,952,293 of record NC_092828.1, on the reverse strand, counting down.
ATATATTAGCATTCTGTTTTAATGCCGTATTTTGGTCTGAATAGTTAATTATCTGTGTGATGCTGAGGTCTTTAAAATTTTTTAAACTGTCCTTCTGTCATCTAAGCCTCTTTAAATATTAAAGCTTCAATACAAAAAAAGAAGTGAAGTCTGAGACTTACATAGCTTAAGGAAACACTTTCGTTTCCTAAGCATCGTTTGTACTTCAGTGAAATTCACTTGTTCGGATATAGGCGGCAGTTGTAGTAATTGTAATTAGGCCTTTTGAGAATTTCTTGACTTATTGTACCAACTGGAGCAGAACCTTGGACACTTTAGTGGCATAAAGGTTCTTGTTTGGGGATTTAATTTTTTTCAGACACTTGAGGAAGGCCTGGGGCAAACAATGAAGGTTCACAGTACAATGATTTTATTTTCCATAAGGAAAATTATTTTAAAGAATTAAGATTTTCTGCATCTTGATGGCTGTAAGAATTTTCTCAAAAAGATGAAAAGAATTTCATCAAATAGATGTTCAAGGACAAAAGTAGAAATCACCTCATCCCATTTAGTATGTGGAATTTACTATTAAACTTAATAACCACTGTTACAAATGTTAGAAGCAGTGAGGTTGGGGGGAAGGGAAGATATACAGCATAGCACAACAGAATAGCCTCATTTGGATGGGGCCCATAGGCATTGTTGAGTCCAACTCCTGGCTGCTCCACACTGAACCAAGTAATCCTAAAGCATGCCTACTGATCAAATATATCATTTTCAAATCAGAGTGGTGCCTACATGCTGCTTCCAAGTGATCCCTGGATTGCTTTGTTGGGAATTAGCTGGTGTTTTCTCTGTTGCTTTCTTTGTTCAACAGTGTTTTGATTATCTCCATCACTGAAGAGGCATTGACTGTGAAAGACTGTGAAGGCTTTGCTAAAGCCAAGGTAGACAACATTCACCACCTTCCCCTCATCCACAGAGCCTGTTGTTTCATTTTAGAGGGCAGTCAGGTTGATAAGGCACAGTTTGCCCTTGAGAGGTCCATTCTTGCTGTTCCCAGTCAGCAGCTTATCCTTTGTATAACTGGAAATGGCTTCCAGAAGGAGTCTGTGATCTGCCTGAAAACCTGACTGATGGCTGACTGCTGTGCAATTCACCAAGCTTTCCTTGCTCCTTTAAAGATGAGCCTAATGTGTGACTTTTCCAGACACTGGAGGTGTCCTTAGGGTCCCACAACCTGTTCATGAAATAGAGGCCTTGCAGTGATGTCAGTCAGATGATGGTACCCTCTGATGGTGAAGGGTGAGGTGAAGGAGGGCACTGAGTGCCTCAAGCTGTGAAGTTAGGTTCTGAGCTCCATTCAGCAGCAGGCTTACCTCTTCCTTAATCTTTCTTCAATAGCCTCTGTAACTATAAAAGGCCTCACTGCTTTTCACCTCACTTGAAAATTTTATCTCCTGAGTCTGAGCTTTGGCTCAATTCCTTCCCTCCCTGTGCAGTACTGCTGCAGTACTGCTATCTTCCTCTTGGGTAGCATAACTGCACTTATACCTCTGGGTTGTTTCCCTTGTATGCCAAAGCTGTCAGGAGTTCCCCTCTGCCAAACCTCCTTAGCTTCCTGGGTGCTTTCTGTGCTTAGAGGAGGTTTTTCTTCAAAAATATTCTGTGATGCAGCAAATTTAATTTAAGCTACAGCATATATAGTTCCAGGTAACTGGTTTTAAGTGATTGACCTCTACAAGTATCTAAAATTCAACACAGCCATTCAGACAATCTTGACTTATTTCATATTACCTTTGCATAACCTTTCTTATTTTTAACCACTCTTTCCCCCTTCTTACCATGTGATTCTATGTATGATTCTGTCGTGTGAAAGCAAATTTACTCACTAAATAATGAACTGTCTTTGTAATGACATGCATGTCTTCATTCCTTTGCAACTGCTGATGAGGATATACGATTCTTATGGAATCATACGATTCAACTACTATGTTTGAAAATAGGTGAAATATATACCCATGTCTTTAAAGGTGAACCGTAAATAATTGTCATAAATATGTTCTGAATGGCACATCCCATAATCAGAGACAGAATTCTTTGTATATATGTGTGTATGTATTTGCACAATGTTTCTGTTTTGTAGTTCCCATATCAAGCTATTTTAACAGTGAGAAAGTGAAAACATCTGGTCTTGAAAACATGTTAAAGACTGTGATGGATATTGGCAGAAGTTCCATACATCCAATGGGACAAATAATGCCAATTGTTGATTTTTTGATGTGAACAATATATACATAGAACATCTTTTCTGTCTTTGACAAGTTGGACAGAAACAGGATTTATTAAATGTCCCTCCAGAAGTTCTGAGCATTTAGAAGTTGTTAAGTTGAATGTCAAGATGTAGAGCACATCAGAAAAAGAATTCTGGAGCAGTCACTGTTGCTTTTTCATCTTTCATTCTTCTGATCAAAGTACATCAGCAATACAGTCATATTCTTTTTGGTCCATAAGTTTCTCTTCACAAATAAATTTCCAACAAAATTTTTCATAGAAACATATTGTTATTCTGTTAAACAGCAGGGAAAGAGGAAATTACCAGGAGGCGATGGAGGCCGATACAGTAGCTGACCTTTCTCAATTTCTGGGACATATTGATTGCTGCTGGAATGTTTTCTGTACTTGGAGCAGCAGAGATGATTTTTATTTCAGAGAAATGGGCACGGACTTACTACATAGAAATAGACTTTTTTTTTAACAAATATCTTTTTCTTAATTTTTAAAACTTCGCATCTAGAAACTTACTAATCAAGTACTAAATTAACCTCTCTTGCCTAATTTTTGTTAGTATCTAACTTTGTGTGATAAAGAAATAATTTTTGTGCTGTTCTGTGATAATGGGAAGAGAAGAAAAGATTTTATTCAGTGAAGATTACAAGTGCTAAGAGAGCATGTGACCGTGAGGTCTTTAATTATAAATGAAACACCATTAAAAATCAAGCTGCTATTGTGGTTGGTTTTGGTTGATTGTTTTTGGTGGAGAGTGGAGGAGTGTGTATGCTGTCAGGGCTGACAATTAGAAGGAAATTGAATAAGAGGTAGCATCCACTGAATAGGAATATGCATTTCACATGTAAGGCTTGTTTTGAAGCGGGATTTTCTTAAGATGATATTGATTTAGTCCTTCTGTTCAGTGAAAGCAAATACAGATTTCTATTGGCCTTGATTAGCAACTTGGGACAATTGCAGCCTGATACATTTTGTTTAGTATAGTTTTCAGGCTCTTAGCAGATAACAATCAGGTTCCTGAAGCAAGGTGCCTGTTTTCTGTTTCAGTTCTTCATTTTAATTTGTTGTCTCAAAATCTTCATATCAAATGATCTGAAATATTTAAGATGTCACTTTCTTAGTGTTTGTTTCTTTTGTTGCTAGAATATTTAAAAATATCCACCAAATCTGTCACATCTGCATTTATAAATGCACATAAACTCCTGTTTAATCAGGCTGTGTGCTTTATGGAGGGTATGTGAAGTACAGACTTTAACACTAGGTGAAAAGATTTTGTTTTCCTTAAGTAAATGTTATGTCTTTTAAGTTATTCCCAGTGGATTCCCCTTTTAGTTCACTTAGTGCTAAAGGTGAATTTTAAATAGAAGAGTAAAATTTGGGGGAGTAAACTATGAGGAGGTAGAAACAGGCATTTATAAACATATTTATTATGAAATGCAGTGAAGCTTCTTCCTTCGTTGAATTGATATTTTTGCTATCTTGTGGAATGTGTCTACTTTTCTCTCCCAGAAGGCATTTGTACAGATGCAGCTCTTTGAATAAGGAAATCTTTTTATTATGTTATAAATGCATAGGGGATAAAAGATTGCTCTGTAGCGTAAGGAAAGTAGATAGGAACAACTGATCAGTTGGCAGTATGAGAGATGGTTCCTTCTAAGAGACTTTTGAAATAAACTTCCCTTTTTTATCAGTAGTGTCTGTTGATTCACAAATGATTAGTGTGTAGCTGGAATATTTTACAGTAACTCTGTGATAAAAGATCCAGAAAACAGAACTCACCAAAAGATATGACATAGTGAATGATCAGTAACCTGACACTTTTTATTGGGCCGCAACTATTGCGGTCTTTCAAGGTTTTATAAGATTTAAACTCAGTAGTAAGCAGGAAACGAAACATCTGTTATGTTGCCTTCAAAAGTAAAATATTTTTCATCACAATAGACTCAGCAATGAGAGTATAAATGTCTGTGTAAGCCCTTTTCTTTGTAGTAATTGTTTGCTTCAGGGCAAGTTTTAAGCTGTATGATGTGGGAACTTTTTTTTTCCTTTGACTCTTCTAATTTGTTCCCTAAATACAGTGGGACACTGGCTATGAGCATATAATTCAGTGAATATGCAATGCATAGATTAGTACTTAATCATGGGTTTTCTTATGACAGACCATACATAAAATCAAGCAGAATTCTCAGATTTCACACCAACTGAGTATGTAATTCAGAAGTGGCTTTAAGAGAAAGGATGTATATTCATTCTTCTTCCTGATTGTTTATCTGGGAAGGCAACTTCTCCCTTGTGCTTAAGAAATAGCAGTTCCTTAATGTGGTCCGAAAGACAACTTCTTTCTTCTAGCTAGAAGAAAGCTCTGGAAAAATAAAGAATAATCAACAATAAGTATTTTCTCTAGCAAACCATCGCAGGAGGCAATATCAAACCTGACACATTGTCTATATTAACAAGCTCTTGCTGCCCCTCTCAGAAGAGGGGGGGGGGAAATTAAACAAAAAAGCACAGCTAAACAAGAAAAGAAAACCTTTTATAAGGTCTCTAATTTCTTCTCTGAAAGCAAACCCACTCTGCGCTTAGGAGAATATTTCTGTGGTTTTTATAACATGATAAATCAGAAAATGGATGTAGACCAGAAAATAATATTCTCACATAATGGAATTAGAAACAGAAACATTCATGTACAAGTGAGAACTCACTGACTTTATTAACAAGCTGTTAATACTTTTAGGTAACTGGCCACCTTATATATTTCATAAAAGGCAGGTATGACATTTATCATAAAAGATATAGATCATTGTCACTGCTCTGTTTGTTTCCTTGAGCCCAACTCCCATTTCCCTACCCCTTTTCCTTTTCCCTTCCCATTATTGGGGTTGGGGAGGGGGGGGGGGGGACACAGGCAGGCCCTGTTGCGGATGTAGATTGATCTAGGTTACATATGAGAAAATATGATCTTAGAAGAAACTGAAGTCAGTATTTCTAGATCTTGAAAATGGGGTTAAAATAGGGCTTTTTAGCTTTTTTCATTTGAAAATTTTAAGCTGACTGTCCAGTTAGTACTGATTGCAGTAAGTCTAATTGAGTCATCTCGTTATTGCTAGGCATTATCTGGGAAGCTTATAAAATTTAAATGAGGATTTTAAATCCTCCTTCTACTCTGGAAATCAAGCATAGTTTGGGATTTTGAGTATCACAGTGCTTAAGTTGTGAATCTAACCCAGATGTTGAGCTCATGTAAACGACAGACTTAGTCCCCGTGGCAAGATTTTATATGTAAAAGAGACCCTTCCACAGAAGATGCTTGTGGTTTGCTGATGCAAAAAAAAAAAAAAAAAAATTATCATTGTAGATAAAAAGCTGTCTCTGAGTTTTGGATTCACAGGAATCTGAGCTCCTAGAGTTTTCACGAGGGTACTTCATCTAGTTTCAGGTTCTTTGTTCTGCTTGCTCATATCTCATATGAAGATAACAATTTGATCATTTGAACCTCCTCGTTTGTCTTAATTATGATTTGATTGATCACTGTTTCTGCATCTTCAGTTAGCTTGCTGGTGTTGTAGTAAATCAGCTTATTTCCTGAAGTTTGTTTGCTTATCAATTTTAGAATAATACAGAGCAAGTTAGCAGAGTTGGATTATTCTATCAAAATAGAATATGAAGCAGAAGGTAAGAGAAGCCTCAAGAAATAAATGAAGATGAGATAGTGCATCTCTGTGATAGTATCAGTAGTGTGCAAGGAGGCATTGTAATGATAAAGTAATATTGATTGCACCCTTCCCAAACCCTGATGTATCTAGTGAAGAGCTGCCCGATGTCCATTTTGCTGGCACAGACAAGCCTGACAGCCCTGATAGGTAGCAGCTGTAAACAAGTGGGCTGTACTTAATGAGCAACATAAGGTGATGTGCACATTTACATACATTAATTTCAGTCCCATGTAAAGTGTAGTAAGCCAGGCAGGTGACTGTGCTTGAGGCAATGCCTCTCATGTACAGTGGCTTTGCCCTTCTTCCCAGGCATGGCTGTGGCATTGTTTCAGGGTCCTGCTGCTGACAGCTCTGTCTTTGAGCATATACCATGGTCCTGCAAATGCTGGCCTTGGTCCTAAGCGATCTTGATCTGCACTGACAGCATCCCAAAGATGCTTCATGTCAGATATAATGGCTGTGCTATACGAACCATAGGGCAGTATCCTAAGCAGTCTTTTCTACTTGTTTCATACCTGCTCAATCAGTAAATTCATCGTGTCATTGAGCAAACAGCTGTGTCTTAGCTCTGCTTTTATAGATGACTTCCAGTTAATCTGAGTTCACAGAGTTATGATGGAGAAAGTTTTTGTGTGTTTTTTATTTATTTCTTGGAACTTCAGATCACATATTTTCCTAGCAAAGGAAATTTTGGGAAGGCCTGAGGGATCACAGACAGCCTTCATTAGCAGTGCATGACTGCTTTGTAGCCAACTGCATCTTTAATATCCTAGGCGATATCTGCATTACAGTTTGTTTTCTTTCTTCTCATTTTTAATAATTTACCTTCGAGAGTCTATTTACAACCATGTTGGTGAGCACAGATCTGTTTGTCTGTCAAAACTTAAGATACGTACAGAGTATGAGATGCATTAATATTTCATTTGCTTCTTAAGGAAACCAAGTTGTAAACTGGCTGTGCTGGGTATCAGAGCCTTATTTCAGTGAATCCTAATAAACACAAGGGGGAACATCAGACTTTTGTGCTGGGAGGCAGGGGAAAACCTCTCAAACTGCATGCGTGCTCTTCTGCACCAAGACAAAACACAGAGGATCTTGTAGGGTCTACAAGAAAAAACATTTATTTTTTTTTATATTCGCTTGTCAATGATTTGAGATTTTCCATGGCACTCAATCTTTTGAAAAGACAGTATCAGGATTAATACTATTAAAGGTCTTTTCCAAAACTGTTGCAAAAATGTTTAACTCTGGCTTGCTTCTTACTTTGCAGTGTTAGACTGAGTTTTAGCTCTTAGACTAGTTTGTTTTCAGCCTTTAAACAGGATAAGTATAATTGTTTAGTAAATACTTATCAGCTCTGTTACATGCTTTGTTGCTTTTGAGATTCACTGCAGTAACAAAAATAGTGATTTTTCTTTAAAAGTGAAGTAAATTACAGAATTATTTTTCCAGTATTAAGCTGATCTCTGCCATTTAGTGATCAGGTAATTCATCCTGAAAACCTACACAGAGAGAGTATCTGGCACTGAATACTCAAAAATAACATTACGTAACTAGTAATGTGTTCTTCTGCATTGTAAGAATTCCAGTGGAACTCAAGAGTTTGGAGAAAGAACAGGAATAGATGGACAATTATGAAGATATGCCAAATACAAATTACAAGAAAGTGTGAGAACTGTGTTTTCACTGTTATCTAATATCTATATTCTCCTCAAACATGGAGATATTGTCTCACTGTTTAGCTTTCTGTGTGTGCTATATCTGTATCACAGTGAACTTTTGAAATTGCATCTTCACACCTCCTAAAATTAAGATACTGGTTTTAAACGAGACTTAAAACCAAACCAGCCAAACAAACGAAACCATGCTAATGATAGGACTTTTCTGGAACTTTTCAACCACGCAGAATGCAAAACTATTTCATTTTTCATTCTTTTGATTATGTAGTAATGTTAATATGTCTAAATAGTGTGGTAAATCATCTTTTCTTGAAGATTTTTGACCACGCTTGGAATTTTTAGTGCCATTTCCAGTTTATTCTTTCACCTGCAGGACAAGAATAGAATATCTGCACGAGCAAGTCTATTTTTACTATTTTTTCTAGTCTTCCTTGGAATTTAGAATCCTGTGTTCATTTTATTTAATGCAGGAGGCGTTAAAAGAAAACAACAAAAGAAGAGAAATGGAAGAAAAAATGAAGAGAGCCAAATTGGCAAGAGAAAAGGCTGAGCAAGAGAGGCTGGAGAGACAGAAAAAGAAGCAACGGTTGCTTGATATGAACAAAGGTAAGGAGTTGTTTTTAGCAGAGCAATTTGTTAAAAAGAGGGGAGTAACAAACTGAAGGCTGTTCCAGGTCAGTATGAAAACTACATGCTGTCTGTTGTGTAAGCAGGAAAGAAAGCTTTACTTTTTCAGTAAAAACTGTGTTTTATTTTGGCCTACCTGATATTTCAGTTCTACCATTTGTCATTTAGTCTGTGTAATGTTCCTTTCAAGCCATTTTACTGTGAATTATTGGCTTGTTTTCCTTTGTTGTGGTTAATTGATTTTTTTCATATGGATTTCTTTCCAAGAAGTAGTATCTTACTTGCTTTGTTGTTAATCTCATTCTGTAAACATCTTTATAATCAAGATATTGTGGCAATTAACATCTTCCTTTTTGAGCTTGAAGGCTCTGTGTTACAATGGATGTTCTCCCAACAGGCCTATTATGTGCTAGAAAATCTGACTGAGCTCACAGACTAAGTAGAGAGTGGCATTTCAGTATGATAAAATGCCAAATGTTGAGTTTGTGAGCTGTGAGGAAGTAGTATTTTGTGTGAGGTTAAAAAGGAAAAAAGAAAATGATAAGAAAGCAGGAGTGATCAAGTGGTTCTGATAGTCGTAGTTTGCAGATTTCTCTAATTCTTGTACACAAACAGAGGTATTAAAACTGTAGGTTGCCTTGTACGAGAGATTACTTTAGGCTGCAGTTCTGTTTACGTGAGTCTGTGCGCTGCTGGGAAACTGCTGATCAATTCAAGCTGTAAAACACAATGTTCATGACTACAGCTTGTCCTTTTTATATGTTACGCAGTCTGACAAGTGCACTAGACCAGGTAAATGAGCTCACTTTGAATGCTTTGAAGAATTGCTATGGAGTTGTACACAACCTAAGCTGGGGAAGGCCAAGATTCTGGTCAGCATTTCAGTCGCTGATAGTGCAGTAGTGCAGAAACACATGTAATACTTATGCTACATCTTATGTTGTCACATATGTTTAGAATACCATTATTTCAGGCAAATCAGTAAAGTTGACTTTTGTTGATAGCTCTTAAGGAACATTAAGCCACCAACCTCTCCATCCTGTTTGGCAGCCATGGTTATCTAGAATCTCTGTTATGCTTAATCTTCAGTCTGTGGTTTGAATGCATGTGTGTGTTAGGTACCCTGTACAGACATATGTTGTAGAAACACTGGTCTTGTATGCATGGTACCAAGAAGTGAGAAAATCCTAAAAATACTTCTATCAGTTTTTCTTCTACCAATGCTTGAAGGCATTTGATTCCTCAAGAGTGATTAGTTTTAACTACCACTGATGATACTGTATGAAAATAGATTTTATTAGCTGTTGAAAAGAATGAGGAGCCTACCTGGACAGTGTTGTCAGTTAATTGGGCTGTGGTTAGGGGCTGTACCTAACTGATCAAGACTACACCTATTTAAGTTGCTTCTGCTCAGACAGTAAGAGCGTATCTGACTAAATCTGTTCATTTTTAGGAGGTAAGGAATAGACTGCTTGATAGCAACACAGATGCCTTCGGATGCTCATAGTGTGTGTTGCTTTTCCTCATTAAAATCCTTTTATATCAACAGATAAAACTCAACCTTAATTTTGTTATAGTTCTTCATTATGGAAATGGCAGATACTTGAATAAATTCTTACCAAATGCACAGAAACCCATTTAACTTACCAGTATTTTGGTGACAGTTATCTTAATATTTATAAAATGGCTTTTTTTCCAATATTTAACTGGAAGTATATTGAAGTATCTGGTTTGCATATTACATCTCTATTTCCATGGTAGGAGGAGTGGTGTGTGATGATAGCTCTATCTCCATTAGTTTCCAGGACATTGATACTGAGTTAATTTTTTACCAATTTTCTAATTTTCCTTGATACACCTGTGTCTGTATCCTCATTTCTGCTTACATAAATAATCACAAATTTGCCTAAGCAAATGTGACGCAAAAGACTTAAAGGAAGGAGGCAGATGTCCTTTCAAGCTGTCATTTTGACAAGGAGATTTTCACCCGAAGGGTGTTTTAACCTAACTGTGTATCAGTTTATTTCTTCAGCTGCATCTTCAAGGAATTTAAAAAATAAAAATAAAAAAAAATCAGGCCAGAGCAGTAGGGTTTATATATTTTCCAGCCTTTTGTGGTACAGTACTATAAGCACTGCCCTGTTCTTACCTGGTAATGCAGATGCAGCTTTTTTTCTTGTGGCCACTGAACCATCCAGATCAAAATTATTTTTTCTTTTTGGTGTGAAAGATCAGAAAACTGCAGGTAGTTAATCTGAGGAAGTCATGGAAGAAAATCTGAGTAAATCTGAAGTGAATCTGAGGAAGTGCAGGAAGTAATCTGAGGTCAGATTATCATAAATAAGCTTAATCGGTATGTAAGTGAGAATTTGACTTTTTGTCAACTGACATGAGGTATAGGTCCACTTCTCAGTCAGACTGTCCTAACTTGCACTCCTTTTCATTAGAAAATAACAGTCATGAGATCATATTATAGTGGAAAATGCTGAGAAAGACTGCTTCTTGAAGGTACTTATTGTGCTAGCAAAATGATTATAGCAAAATGATTATAGCAAATGAATAAAATGCAAATATATGAGAACACCAGACACACTTGCCAAAAGATGCTGGAAATTGACCTTTTTAAGTGAATATCTTGCAATTTAGAGTTCTGATACTAATTCTGAGTAAAAAGTCATTTGTTTCGAAGTTTGTAAAGAACATACATTTGACTAAGTACTAAAATTCAAATTAGAACAGTGCAGTGCAAGATGTGGTTTCAAAATTATACTTCTATTCACCTTGAGAAGAAGATAAGTAGGCAGTATGTGTTACCGAACATGGTATTAAACCAGATTCTTCTATTAAGATCCCAAGCCTGAGAGGGAAAAAAAATAAGTCAAATATGTGGTCGTCCTCTTAGTTTAGTAATCTTCACCTACTCAGTGTGAACAAATCGAAGGGAAGACAAGCAGAACACTTGAGGAACAAGACCATGTTCCCAGGGCTCTTGAAGTCTTTGCCATCAGAGCAGTTGCAGTAAATGAGGTTGCAAATTAAGACTTCTTTCTGCAGCCTCCAGAGTCAAGGCACTTGAAAAAAATACCTGCCCCACATCAGGAAGTCCAAGAACATCCACTGAAGCAAAGGCAATCAAGGGGTTAAATACATAATTCCCATTGTTATGTAAAGTCCCATTCTTATGTAAGAGCTCTGATTTTGTGTACTGCTGCCACTGATGGTTCATAATCTCTCAGCAGAGCACTGCCACATGTTTTCTATCCTGATCTATCTGTAGCGCTCTTCAATTGCAAGAACAGTTTTTAAAACTTCATAGGCTACAACAGACAAAACAAGTTTCACTTTTACAGTGTGATACTTTAGCAGCAGTTAGTTCAAAACCAAAGCATCCTGTTCTGGCTCAGCTGGAGCTTTTATTGCTTCTCTGGCTAACAAAAGAATGATTGCTTATCTCTATATTGTTTGTGAACTTTAATGGTATGAGCCATAAATAAGAAAATTACTTTGCATTTAATTGTGGCAGATATGCATGTCAGGATCTCATTTGGAGGGTTAGATAAGAATTGTTAGGAAGCAGTAAAGAAGCATAATATTGACCAAAATGACAGTAAACTTCATCTTAAGGATCATATTAAAAAAGACACTAGCAGTGGTAGCAAATGGAGCTGTTTTGTCTTCATCTCCAAGCTGAAATGGTTTGTCTGTTTCAGATGAACTCTGAAATAAAAAATGGGTACAGGAGCTGGTGAAGGATTGCAAATTACTATAGGAAGTATTAAAAAAAAAAGAAAAAAAAGTAAATCAAAGTGATAGCTGGTAATATGTGGAGTATCTCAGCAAGAATTATGGATTAAGTCTGAAACTTCTATTGAATCCTCTTATATGAATTTTAATGAAGGCTGTCTAAAAATGCAACTCCTTGTCCGGTTTCCACTTAATCACTCCACAGCTTTGATTGCGATGTGGCGGTGAGATCAGGACTAGTATGTTGTGTGAGGAGTTAAAAATCTCAACAGTGTGTTTCAGAGCTTTCAGAGCTTCCTTAGCTTGTCTCTTTGAATTGTACATTTGATATTCCAAAAATAAGGTGTTTTTTAGCAGTTGCGGTAATTAGCAGGTAGAATGACACACTCAGCAGAAAATGTGTAAGGCTGCATAAACATCTGTGGAGTATTGAAGGTTGGTTTTTGTGTTGTTTTTTTAGAATAAATTCTACCAACTTTTTAATGAAAGTTGAATAATACTGTTATTTTTCTACACATAAAATGTTTTATGACCTAGATGATCTTTAAGTTCCTTCCAACCCACAGCCATCCTATGATTCTGTTGTCCTATGAACTAATTCTATACGTATTGCAATCATATCTACTGTTCACCAAATGTTTCAGACCAGCTTGAAGAATATTAATTTGGTCAGTGTTCACAGATCTCAATTCAGAAAATCAATGTAATGCAGAACCAACAATATATCAATAAATGAGCTTCTGTAATATAAGGCACACAAAGAAAAGTAATTATGGTGTGTGCTTTAGACAAGGTTTGGTCTTCTATGGTTGAGTGTGAACCAAGAGAAGCTAATTTACTTATTCATTTTGCAAGAGTTTTTTGTTGTTTTTTTTTTTTTTTTTAAAGGGTTTTGGAAGAAATGTAATTAAACCTGGTATTTCAGTCTCCTGGTTGCTACTCTTGCTCTGCTTCCTTGCATCTGACATTGAAGATAACTTTGTGTGTGGTGTATTATACGTAGTGGCTTAAATTACATTGATATATAATTTAAATTTACTGAGTAATTATACTGTTGATCATAATGTAGAAGTTGGAACCAGGTAGTCATTTAGAATTTGCATGCTCTTAGATCTAGGTTTAGTCTAATAAATCTAAATGTAACAGAACTAGAGAGAATACCTATTGCATTAATATACTGCTTTTAAACTTCAACACATGAGAGCCTGAATGTACTGAATGTAACCTCCTACGCTTTGTGGAAGCCAGAAGTGTTTTACTGTAATGTAATTCTCTTGTTTAAAATAATGAGCTTCTCACCTTGTGATGGTGAAATCTCTATTAGATTGAAGTATGGGAGACAGGAACAAAATGCCCAGCTATCTGCTGGGTTTATTCTATATTTTAGTTCTGGTCTGTAATACGGATAGAATGGGAAAAGAAACATTCATCGATAGTTTCATAAAATTGTGGTTCTTTGATCTCTGTCTCTGAAATGTTAAGGGAGACTTAAATACATTTTATATATATATATATATATATATATATATATATATATATTTCTGCCCAATTTTTCATCATGCTCCATGTAAACTTGGAGGGGATGGCAGTGATAGGCATGCATGAATCAACAACAAAGATACACAAAGAGGATGATTTAGTAGAAGTAGAGTTCTGCTTTTTAAGTCTTACAGCTCTTACATTCCCTGAGTGACCTTTTTTCCTCTTTGTTGTTTATTTACTTATTTTTACATGCGTAGACATGTAGTTTGGGGCATATGTATTCTAGCATATCCTAAGGTAAGGAATCAGTGCATCATAGAAAGCAACACAAAAATATGTGCAGTACTTAATGGCATTCGGCTTCATCAGGTTTTCTATGTACGTTGTGTAAATCAAGAAAGTGACCTGTTTCTGTGTTGGGGAAGTCTTAAAAGTATTTTGTCAGTGCAACAGAAGTCATTTACCAACAGCTGACTGTCTACATGCTGAAGATGTCATCAATAATGCACAAGATAACATGACTTGAAGTTAAAAGAGTAGTAGGATTGGCATAAGTTTTGCTTAATAAAGGATCGTACACAAACTTACTAGTGATAACTGGAGAACTGACAAAGTCCATTACATTAAAACATATGTCTGTTATTTGGAAGTGTTGCATAGAAGTGACACCATTTTTCTTTCTCTCTTTTTTTTTTTTTTAACAATCTTATTTCAATTGCATTGAGATTAATATTTTTTCTCGTGTTCTCAGAAGGTGACGAGACGGGAGTGATGGATAGTCTCCTTGAGGCCTTGCAGTCAGGAGCTGCATTCAGAGATCGCAGGAAACGCGTGCCACGAGGTAAGGTGCTTTCTAAAAACTTTTAGTTGTGAACTGAGTGGAGAAAAGCTGTTTCACAACAGCTTGCAAACAGTTCTCAGGAAAAAAACATTGAGCCAATATGAAAACTCAGTGGACTTCACCTCTGTGACTGTGGATTTTTAAGTTTGCAGCTCAATTTAGGTAAGAGTAAAGTCTAAAATAGAACGAGTTCATGGTATGTTAGAAATGTCATTTTGAAACATAACTGCATGTTTATCTTGCTCTTTAAAAGCAGAAGTAAAATTAATTGTGGGTGATGCTGTGAAAAACATTGTTTTGGGACCGCAGCTGATAATCATTTTCAAGCAGTAGTCTTAGGTATGTTCCTATTTCATTGGAAGATGCACTGGATGTAGTCATTAAAGTCAAATCACAATAGAGTAGGTTCACTTTCTTGAAGAAGGTAACATAATCTAAATATGCAATAATTGTTCAGAGTATCCTGCAGATTGGTTTTGAGAAAATTTGAGAAAGAGCTGACTATCTGCTGAGTTTTCTCTTTTCCCTTATAGAATATTAGTTATATGTAGAGTTTTATTTTTCAGTTTTTCATTTGAAACGCCTTAGAGTTAAAAAAAAAATAAATAAATAAAAAATAAAAATTAAAAATGTTATCTTAAAAAATCTTAGTTGAAAATTATTTGTCATAGGCTCGGATACTTAAATTGAGTACATCTATTTTATAAATCAGCTAGGTTTAGATCGGTGTTGGCTAATTTATTTTTGTATTTTTTGAGGAGCTGTAGAAGCAAATTCTGCTGCTCTCTTACATGTGGATAGCAAAGATTCTATGATTTGGAATCAAATGTTTGCCATGTGCCTGATATTGTGAAAAGGAAGTTCCTAATTTGCTTATAGCCATAAACAAATTCTTGTGCTTGTTCCACTATCATTCTTAATTCAGGGCATGCTTTTGCTCTCAGAACTGAAGGAATTCCGCAATCAAAATATATTTTGATCTGTAACTTGATGAGAAATATCTATGAGAGATGTTATTTCTCTGTTTTGACTTGGGGGGAGATCTGTCACCCAGTGGTGACCCAAGAAAATTCCCAGAGACTATGCAGAAACTATGGAAGCTAAGAAAGCCAACAAGATAACTAACCCCAGGTCTGGAAGCAGAGACACCTCTGACACTATACTGGGCAGAGCTACTTAGAAATGCCTTTTACTTTTCTTTTGATATATATTTGCTTTGTTTTGTGGTAGTGTGATTTTTTCATTGTGTCAGTTTGTATTCTAGTGGGGTCTGGCTGAGGTATTTGATCGACCTTGGGGAACTTTCTGTGAGGAAAAGGCCTAGATAATCCATTTTCATGCTGTGGGCAACTGCAAGTGTTTCAAGTGGACAAAAATATTACATGAAATTTTTGGGGAATAGCATAAGGTTTAGACATGAGACGTTAGTCCCACACAAGAATCTGATTGAAATTATTATATAAATTTACTCATGGGATTTAGAAGTATGCAAGTTCCAGTCTAGAAGTTATGTATATGAAGGAGAAGACGTGTAAAAGCAGACAATTAATTATAGCATCTAGGTGTGGTACCTGGCATTAGAGAACTTTCAGACACAGAGAAAACATACATGTACTCATTTACCAACTGCATGAGTACTAATGACTGAAATGGATTTATGCAAAGCTAGCTTAATTTGCATTTGGACATTGGAATATTTGACAATCTTTTCTACTGTAGCATTAATTAGTAAAGTAATGTATGCTGGCTTTTTTATTTTAATATATACAATGAATATAAAGGAAAGAGGTAAAAATAATTGTTGCAATGTATGACTTCACAGCAGGTTAATTAAACTGACATATATCTACTTCAAAATGGTTATTTTGCAGGTAGAGAATTGTCTGTTCCATCCTGTTACAGGTGTGTATTTTAGCATTTGACAGGCCTGTAACCACAGCACAGAGGCCAGCATAATTTCTTTATTAGTGGCTGTCATCTTAACTGTAACAGGTTAAGTAGTTTACTGTATGCAAAACTAGTATTCGTCCTACTGACTATAAGGTAACAGAACAAAGCACAGAAATTTTCAAATTATGGTTGTACAATCAGGAGAAAATTACGTTACAAAAAAGTAACTATTCAAATTTAGTCGCCAATTGTCACTGGTATTTGTAAGTGAGGTCAGGATTTCAGCTATTTCTAAACATCACTGCAAACTTAAAAAAACTTAAAACAGTAAATTAATTGCAATCTATCAGCAGTCTGATCTGACGTTGGGGTTTGGTTTTTGTTGTTGTTGTTTTTTATTTGTTTTTTGTTTTTCTTTTCAAAGCTTCCCACAAGATGTAACCAACAGGTGGCGTTCTGTAAAAGATTGTATGAGAAGCTGAAATACTAAGAGCTCTCTGGTATATCTATCTAAAAAGGAGGTCACAGCTTTGGTTGTACTGATGTAGGTTTTGAGGTGATGTAATCTCAAATGATAATATACAGTAGAACTGGGTACTTGAAAGACAAGTAGTTGTTGTCAGGCACATGCATTCTTATTTTCACAGTGTATGCATGCAAGTTGCAATACTTTGCTCTGGAGTGACCTTAATGCTCCTGACAACACTTTTCTTAAGCATTGTTGTTTGTGATAGGAGAAATGATGTTATCTTTATGTTGAAGGTATTTTTTTCTGAAAGAGAACTGGAGCCTGTATACTCTTTCTACTCCCATCTGTACTCTTAGAAAGAAACAAATAGCATTCTGTTAGTCTTCAGAGATGTGGAACTCATAAATTGGACAAATATTCCTCGTGACATTTTTTGTATCAAGTGCAATCTTGGATCTTTCTCTCCTTAACTGGAAAACAGGTGCACCTCTCCTGTTGCATTCTCTGTTGCTCATAGAGTCCCTGTTTCACCTGTTAGTAACTATGAAGGAAGGATAATCTGAAAAGTCTCAAGACAGTTGTAACAACTTCTTTATGGTTAAGAAGTTCAGAACATTTCTATTTGGGTTGTTTGTTTGTTTGTGGGGTTTTTTTGGCACTTTCTGCATTTTCTTTTCTATGCTGTATTCCAACAGAACAAGATTTATGCCATTTTGAACAAGTTTAGTTTTTAAGAAATTGTTTGATTCTCCTAAAGTCTTAGCTTTCATGATTTTAGTTGTTTTTTTTCCCCCAATTCCTCATGTAGATTTGAATATCTATGCGATGATATTTTTTTATTGGTTCAATACTTGATATGAAATGAAAAGAGAAAGTGAGAGAATAAGATGTGCATAGGACTTCTATTTCCACTTTCCATTCCATTGCAGTAGCATTTTTGTTTCTATATCCTTTATGTTTGGTCTCAAACAATTAGAATTGAGACTGTGTTAGCTTTTTTCATTTAGTCCAAAATTCAGGAAAATAATATAAGGGCTTGCTCTTACTGTCAGTATTTCAAGTTAAAAATATTAAATACAGACTCTTGCTTTACCCTCCTGAAAAGTATCAATACAAATTTACTATGTTGATGATCTAATTAAAGTTCAGCGAGTTGAACTAAACAGTAAGTGTTTGATTTAGAGAGAGTGATCTGTGGGATGTCAACCTTTTCAGACATAATCCTACTTTCAACATTGTCTGACAGGTAGTCAGTCCATCAGGCCTGAGGATGTGCTCCGAAGCAGCTCGTCTCTTCACTCTTAAGTTGTTATTTATCTTATGAAACATAATTCACAACTGGCACATGGAAGTTCTTGTTCAGAATGAACTTGCTCCACAGCCATAAAAGAGAAATGGAATTACTTGGAGTCAGTTATAGTGTGTTTTGCATAAGGTTTGAATACTATGCAAGGGGGAAAAAGAAAAACAAACAAAATTACTGTCTTCATCTTCTTCAGTCCTAAAGTAATAAATACATGTAAAACCAGGGCTCAGAAGAAACCATGAACAGTTCTAGGATTCAGGAAAAGCTTATAGGAAGCCTTCCTAGTACTCATCCCTATGATGGGCTCATATGGTCCATGGATACCACTAGGTGGTACCATTAAACCTCCCTTTTTGAGAATATTAATACTCATTTGTAATCCAAGAGTTTTTTGGTAGGACTTAAGTAAAAGTTTGAGTTTCATTTGTGTCTATGACTTCTGAAATGACTTAGTAAGTCCTTGGCTGAAATTGTTTTCCTCTAGAATAGGCAATACAATCTATCCTCTAATGCTAATCAGATTATATATCCTGGCAATAAATAAAACTTGAAAGTGAATTCACTCTAAAGTACTCTGAATGTGTCCCAGTTGCTGTCTGAAATCTACCTCTGTAGTATGTGATCCATCCTCCAAAAATAATTTAAGCTTTTCATAGAATGCTTTTGAACCAGTTTTGTTAATGAAGGAAAAAACAAAAAATATTTGTAGTCTTTGTTTCATAGCTTAATTCTTTCATTAAGAAAATAGTGAATCTTTGGAGAAACTATCAATTTCAAACGGTGACTGATTGCTAAATATTAAGCAAGGAGTAAAACCTCTCGTTTTCTAACTTACTCTTTGCTTGCATTGTCTTGTACCTTAGATCTTATATGTGCATGCTTTTATACAGTAATTAATCTTTTAGTACTGTCATAAGGCCATGCTAACTCTAACTGGAAAAAAATTGCTTGTTATAACAAATGGAGATTTGATGTTAAATGGTGGAGTCACAGTTCAGAACAGTTGTGTCTTGAAATTGTGGACTCTTAGAAATGAAAACAGGTTTAAAAAAAATTATGGAGCATCTTTTTGCATTGACAATGATTTCAGTAAAGAGGGTAGCAGAAAGAATCTCTGTATTCATAATGGCTCCCTATAACGTTTTTCTCCTTCTTTGTGTCTTTGACTTAGCAAAGGTGAAACTTTTCATCTCAGCCTCAACACACTGCAGTTGCAGACAGCAGGGGGAAGAATTGGTCAAATTACCACTATAACAAACATCTATAAAACAAAACAAAAAAAATTTACATTACCAATGACAAATCAAAGCTGAAAGTTCGCCTTGCCTGTTGTCATTCATTGCCATTCATATTTAGAAAGCAGACTGCTGTGATAATTGATTTGATGGTCCAGCTTGAGTGGAAGCACTTCTGGGCATAGCAGGCCTCAGAGATGCCAAAAAAGAAGAAAAGGTGGGAATGAAATAATGCACTACTTTCTCCTCAGAGGCATGTGGCCCAGTTTTTGAGAACAGAAAAACATGCTTTAGAAGAAGGAAAAAAACAACCCAGTAATAAATACAAAAATGACCATATAGCCTCAGTCAGATAAAAATAGGCATTCAAGCAGAGACAATGAGTGTACATATTTTACTGGCAGGTGAATAATAGAAGAATGCTGTGGAAATAATCTGATTTTTAACGGACTCTGTCTGTGGGAGTACCTTTTTGCTGCTTTTTTTCTGTCTGTACAGACAAAAGAGGTTCCCTGAAAAAGTAAATTAAGAAAAAAAAAAAAGAAAAAGAAACTTTTTTTTTTTTTGAAGGTTTTCAAAGAGGAATTGATGATTCAGAAGAAAGGAAAGAAGACAATTATTGAATTCAAAAGGCGATATTTATGTGTTTGGATTATCTGAGCTCCTATTGAGTTTGCTTACTTCAATCAATAGATGATAATGAAACTTGTCTCTGTGTTTTTGACTAGGGGGTAGTGCTCACCCATAGTCCCCTGCTGATATGAATAACTTAAGACACTGAACTGCTAGTTGAGGAAAGAAGTAGATTAAAAAAAAAAACTACTGAATTCAATGTTTGACCTCTTAATCATGACTGCTGGCTCAACTCTGTACCCTGTCATCGATTTAAAGAACCAAACAAAGCCAGATTAAAGATGTGAGCTATCAAAATACGAAATTGTAACCAGAATGAGTTGTCTTTTGAGGGATGCTTATTTACTTGCGAAAATAAATGTGGACTGTCAACTTCGCTGAACTCTTTGTATTCACAGTCTTAATCTTTTATATACAACAAAGAAGTAAATCAAATTTAACAGTAAAGACATATACAAAAAAAAAAAAAGTTTGAATTAGATAGTAGGAGAGAGTAAGTATGCTGATCCAGTCTGCATATAAATACTATTCTCATACTCGGTCATTTTTTTTCCTTCTTTTCCTGGATATATTTCCCTTTACCTCTTTCCCCCCAGTCCTTGCATATTTTCTGACAAAGGAAAAAGATCTCTAGCTCAGGAAAGCTTATTCCTTTATCTCTCTTTAACCTGTCTTGTGAACATCTGTAGTTGTTGACGGAAGGGGGATGATAATGAATGAAAGAATTAAGGTTTTGTGAGGCAGTGCACTTCAGCGAGATCCAGGGATATGGAGTTGGTATCACTGCACAAATGAGCTGTGACTTTTCATCGCAAATGGCTGTGCCATTTTTATATGATATATTTTAATAAATATTCTGTGATTACCTGCAAGGAAACCACATAGTGGTAGAAATCAAGTACACATATTCCATTTTTGTTTTGAATAGTACAGTTCTAATTTTAAGAACATCTGGGTTTTGGCAGAAGTTAAAATTGGTTTCAAGACTGATGAAGTAAATTCATAGTGTGGAGATAATTAGGTACTCACGTGGTGATGAATGCAGTAACTAGGGATTAAATTTATTGCATTTATTTTGCTGTAGTATGTTTATGGAACTTCTTTTCATAGGGTTCTGTGTTTAAATCCTATAGACAATGTCTTTCTCTTAAAGTTTGAAAGTCTTTAGGTATATACAGAACAGTGTTGTTTCCATGCCTTCATAAAGGTGTGCATTTTATCATTAAGGTTTTGTAATACCACAAGTCACACCCTGTTTTCAAATACATTGGTTCAATACACTGAAGCTATTGTAAGTTGTTTTTGGAGAACTAAATGCATGTTAACGCGATTCTATACAGAGAAGTGTTGTACACAGTGAATATTTTATTTAGAATATTGTTTTATTTTTCAGTAATATATATAATAAAATAACTGCAAATAATTCCAATTTCTGTGTTCTCTTGGAGGTAAACATGCAGCTTAGGTACAGAGAGACTTTTACTGTCAGTTATAACATTTCTGCCTCATTGTCTGCAGGAATTGTTCTCTTTGTCTTGGCAGAGGACTTCTCTTGGAGGTCTTATCAAAAGCTGCATTGTGACGTTGCATGGCGGTGGGGTGTGCAAGGAGCTAGAAATAGGGCTGTGTTGCAAGGAAGGTGGGACAAGGGAGAAATGAAGAACTCTGTTTTAATTACAAGAAATTGATACGGACAGCCAGGTGGTGATGGCAGGGAGCGTGGTGTGTTGCATAGGACAGTACCTGGATTAGCCAGAGTGGGTCAGTTATACATCAGTGTTGAGTTAGCCTGGATCTGAAATCCAGATGAATTTTATGACGCTCCAAAATATGAAGATTCTTCTATCTACTTCTAGGAAAAACGTACTTGTTTCCTGAACATACAGAATATCTCTGGTTTATCAGAGCTGCAACTCAGAGCTGTTGTTGGAGATTTTTAAACAGATCTTGATTAAAATGTAATAGTCTGATTTTTTGTTAGAAGACATTTACTTCAAATGTCATGTGAAGTGCTATTAATACAATAGTGCATTCCTGCCCAGTGGTTTGTAGTAAATTGTAGTGGTTTTTATTCTAATTATTATCAGTTGGTCAGTATCACTCCTTGACTAATTGCACGTACCTGCTTATCAGGCATATCTAGTGATACAATCACCTGCACGTTGCTTGGGACCACAGAAAATCCAGGAAATAGGGCCCATGCTCAGCATCCTGGCTACAGAACAGTGTCTGTAAAAGGAAGAATTGTAGCAAAATATTATGTATGTTTACATACAGATATTTGCTAATGCAGATCCTGTCCTGTGGCCTGATGCATGAAGCCCGGCACAGTGGGACAAGTCAGAACAATTTTTTTCCACTGACATTTCCATGGAGCTTCTTCCATTGTGCTGCCTACTTTATTCATACAGCAGTGATGGTTGTGAATGCATTGAGAAAAGTTCACTGATCCCATGAAACAGTTTTGTTTGTTTGTTTTGGTTTGTTTTTGGCTCTTTTCCACTGAATGTTAATAGAGAAAGTGGCTTAGAACAGCAATGGCAGTATTTTGTCATTTGATGCATATGCTCTTAGGATCAAACCAAAGTCTGCTCTGGAAGCAGCCTCTGTGGAGGTCATCCAAATCCATCCTTCTGCTGAAAGTAAGTCCTTACATTAAGGTCTGTATCACTTAAGTATCCAAATAATTGGCTGTGTTGGATAGAACCTACTCTGATGGCCAGCTGTCGACATTTCAGAAGAAAGCAGAATGTTCTGTAACTGGTTAAATGTGCTTTCCATACTGTCACATCCTTTTTAATAGTCACATGGAATTGCTAAATCATAAAAACAACCTGTCCAAAGCTCCTCTCAAAGCAAAGGAGAGATCAGCACAAAAGCACCTTATTTAAAAGGGAAGAAAGCTATTGGAAGGTGACAGCTGGAATCCCAGTGCTTAATCTGTGTAATTAAAACTTTTCTAAGGAGCAGGAGAAGCAGGTTAGAATTGAGGTAGTTTTAGGAGTTAATTAGCAGGGTCTTTTTGAATATTAAGAATGCCTTTGAAGGATAAAGTTTTGAAAAGTAGTTCAGGCCTTTCAAACAGCATAAATTAAGGCAGAAACTTTCTTATACATTCTCAAGATGCAAACAGAGCTATCCTCCTTTACTGATCCATATGCTTCCATCAGAAATATAATCACATGTACTTTCCAGTGTGTGAGTCTCATTTGCTGATTTACAGTCCAGGTGATCCTTGTGTTTGTCAGTGTCCCTTGCTCTAATTCTAGCAGTTCTTAGAAGGACTTGCGGAGAAATCCTTCATTTAACATATGGAGGAGAACCTCAGACAGTGTTTGGATGTAGCAGACGAATCTGAGTAAAATGCTCCGTGACCAAGAGTAATATGTTTAAGAACATGCTACAGACAACCAGTAGTGCAAGTTATCTGTGAAAGATAGAAACTCTTCTACAGCAAAGGTCAAAGTGTTTTTATAATTTGAAAAATTCAGTTTTTTTTATCACTTGCTTCAGCTTGATACTGTATGGTGGGATTATGCAGGACTTAAAAGTCACTTCTGTGCAGGAAATGAGAGTAATATCTGTATACCATGATACTACATGTATATGTCTGTGGAAACATTTGTGCATACATAAAAATCCTATGCTGGCACCAATCTTTTATGCAGCAATGAAATTTTACGTTCACCCTAAGTGGACATCAGACTGATTCTGCATGCAAAAGCATTTCAAAATGTCAGAGTAACTTGAGTAAGAAAGGCATTATTGTAGTTTTGGTTTATCGGTGTATAAACTTTGTTTCTCGCTTGTAAATTTTGCTCTTATGATGACTCGTCATGCCCATCAGTTAGAATGTTTCATCCTCATTTACCTGACTCTGATGTGTTGACAGAAAAGGTTCAATCTAAAAACAATTGTAGTTATTTTGTAATCTGAAAATGCTAAAATTTATTTTTATCTGAATAATGTTTTCAGCCATGAAAGTTGGGAGCTTTTCTGCTGAGAACAAAAAATATTTGCATCTTAATTTTCAAACAGCAGAAATTGTCTGGTATGTTTTTTACCTGCAGCATATGTTGAATCATTCAGTGGCCAGTTTTGTTTCTGGCTGCGTGATTCCTGATCTAAACACAAAGCAAAGTAAAATACATCTTATATTCCCTCTTTGAGAGATGTCGGTTTGGAAGCGATTTCCATAGAGGCAAGTGCAATTAGTTGTGGTTTCATGGTATATATCAATTTATTCCTATTTAATACATGTTATATAGAGAGCAAAAAGTTGTTTTTTAATGTAATGTTGATTTTTTAGAAGTATAACCTGAAAATTAGTAAGCTGAAATACATTAGTTCATGTTTTCATGCAAATTCTTATGTGGTCTGAAGTCTTTTGATTCTTTACAGAGTCATTTTAAAGAAATATTATTATGAACAAAAAAATGCATATTAAGTATAAACTACAGTGTTTAGGGCTTTTAGGGGAAAAGAGGTGAAAAAGAGCAATATGAGTGTGACGAGAGATAATTCTGGTGTTTCTGCTGTAATGTCAAAGCTGGCTGCTTCCAGCTTTAAGCAGAAATGTAGTAGTACAGTCAAGGTGACTTACCATTGCAAAACCCACAGGCATCTTGAATTTTCCATCTCTTCAGTAGATGATGTACAAATGAAAAAAGACAGCGATGTGGTATTTATGGTTTATAAAACAAAGTATTTAAAGACATCCTAATAAACTTATCTTGAAAGCACTGCTGTGCAGTAGGCGTGGTATCATGACAGTGTCGCCGCAAATGTTTCAGATCCTGTGTGTTAGTGTTGAGATACCTCAAGTATTATACTGACATTCGCAGTCTTTGCACTGTGCATTATTCACCAATATTTGTGATACGTGACATTCTTGCTAAGTACTGTCAGGTACGATATATCATGAAACAATTCTTGAGAGTATACACAGAGACTCCAATTTTTGTACAGGGACACATGTCCTTGAGAGTATTATACCCTGAGTTAAAAATTTTCTGTGCCCTACAGAACTGAAATTATGAGGAAGCTCCATAAGATAGGCTAAAGTAAAACACCTTATCAAAATAGAAAATTTAACTTCAGGTGCAATGCTGGCAATTTAAGATTAGCTGTATGCTTCAACGTAGTGAATTTCTTACATGGCCTGTGCATGTCAGTTCTTCCCACTCAGCTATGGTAAATCCACTTAAATTATTCTAAAGATCTGCAGACAAAGAAAAAAGGTTCCCAAGGCTTTAATTGTATCAACCATGTTCCTTCTGATAACCTTTCTGTCTACTGACACTGTGGAGAGAAAAGATGCGGTTTCTGGGGACTAATGGAGAAATTTTTAGGTTAATTCACACTTCTGCTATTCAGGAACATGGGCAAAGAGTTCATTTATCTTCTGTGCCCTTTGTGAAAGAGGAGTGAGGTCATGGATTCTTTTGCAGCAAAATAGCTGGAGGTGGATTGGACCCAATGACTGCAAAAAGAGTTTCATAATCTTTCTAAATCAAATATTATATCTTGGTTAAATATACACCTTCCGTTTTCCTCGTGGAAAAAAAAGAGATGGAAGACACAGAATGGAGGTAAGACCTTGGTTCAGCTGCATTCTTAAGCTATGCAGTTAGGAAATATATTAATTTCTATATAAGAAGACTTTTGGGCTACTTGCTCAGTCGTAATTGGATAAAAACATTTTGCATTTGTGATCAATTAAGGGGAAGGTGCACAATATAAGAATGGCTTTTTCCAAGTTCCATGTGCTTGCCCACATAGTTCTGCTTTTGTAATGATAGCTAGAATGTGCTTGTAGGTATAATGCTAAGGCAACAGGGCTGGATGGCACGTTGGTGTACATTTAATATTTTTAATGCAAAAAAAGTACTGCATTATATGTTATTTATTCTGTTACTGTGTTGCAGGGAAAATTACTACTTTTTATTAGATCATCATCGTTTGGAACTGTTCTGTAATTAACTACCAAAAGTAATGAATTCTAAATTACATTTTCAATTACTTATGACTAAAGCTATCTCAAAATGAAAAAGGAAAAAAAAATTGGTTTTGTTCTATGGAAAGCTTCACTTCTTTACTGCTGTTGCTGCAGTAGAGCTCTAGATTAGGGTAACCTGCTTTTTAAATTAAACGTCAAATTTAATTTGCCATTAGAAACAAAGTATATGCATACAGTCTGAAGGAGGAAAAAAAAGTCACTTCAGCATCACTTAATAGTGATTTATATGTAACATCAACTTTTTTTTTAACCAATTAGATAATGTCTGGCAGAACAAAAATGTTAGTGGTGAAGGTGTGTGTGTGTGTGTGTAGGTATAGATGCCCCTACTTTTGTATGTGTTTTCTTACATACACATACAGTGCTGTCAATAGAGCAGTCTACAGGTTAGTCATAATTTAATGTTTTTCCTAAAATATTAATGAATTTTGAAATGTGAAATTCCTGCTTTGTTGATTCTGGACATCTCAGGATGATGTGTGTATGAGCAGATACGTGATTGATGGAAAGGAGCAAAAAGCCGTAAAGCGTTTCTGCCAACAAAGGAAACTCTGAGGCAGAAGAAATTGATGCACAGGCTATAAATTTGTCTCTCCATTTTCCACTGCTTTTACTTTTAATGTTGCTTCCCTGCAGTCATGATCTGAAAGCTTAAAAAATTACCTAAAAGTCACAGCGTATCAGTTTTAGTAAGCTGAAGTCAGTTTCTCTATAAAATTTTGCAAGCACATTATTTAAACAATGTGTCTCAGTGAGTTGACAGCTTGATCTTAAAAGTGATGCTGTCCTTAACTAAGTGCTGTTATTGCTCCAAAATCATCAAGTTAATTTTTTTGCGTATGTTTTCCTTCTGTGGGCACTTTTCAAGGTATGCTGTACCTTGGTTGGACTGGATGATCTTCTGTTAGGTCTTTAAAACCTTGGTGATTCTATGATTCTGTTTTATCTAAGCTGTGGATAATGTGTAAAAATGTCCACAGAAAATAAAAGTCCCTGTTTTCACTTGCACATTATCTGTGCATACTGAACGTTCCTTTGCTCTTCATTTTCTAAAGAAAGAAGAAAAAAAAAAAGGTTACTGCTGCAAAGAAAATGCATAAACGGGCATTCTGCATTATATTTTTCTTTACATATAAAATCATTCTGTTTTGTTTGAGTTACCATCTAAGTTTACTTAGTAATTCCTAGGGGCTATTAGATGATCATTAAATCTTGATTTCCTGTCAGGAGGAATTAATAATCTTGACTTCGGAGTGAATTTAGAAGCAATAGGGGATCGGAGTCAAATATTTGAATACCATTTCAGTGTTGAATTGGTTATTCATGTTTCAACTCAGACTGACTGGTAGATAAAAAAAAATAAATTCAGTTCATAAATCCTTCTTTGCATTTTAATACTTGTTTTTCTGGTGTGTTTTTTTTTTTCCCTCTCAGCTGGGTTAAAGTGTACCTGGTTTGGGATCACTGGTTGGTTGTCCTCCTTTATGAGCATCTTCTCAGTCAATTTCTAGTAAAGAATATATTAGCTGCATGCATAGATTGCATGTAAAGCTATCTTCAGAAATTGAACTCTCTAAGAGTGTGTTTCTGGATGAATTGGTCAATTTTATTTTAAAGGAAAGCTGAAGTTAAAGCAAATACTTTAATAGCCTGATATTGTCTTCCAAGAAACTGCCCCTAACCAGGGAACATTAGAAACGTGCTCTAGACATAATCAGGTTAAGAATGGACAGCTAACTTGTCTCAATTTTCCCTTTCTTTTTGCCTCCCTTTGTCCTTGCATAGCTTCCTCTCTGTGCTTTTAGCTGAGATGATGGGGAAGAGTTTTGAGAGCTTCTTATTTATTTACTTTTACATAGTGCAGAAGGCTTTTTTTTTCCCACCCATCAACTGTGCTGACTGAAGCCCCTTGGCTGTGTCTGTAGCATGGGCAGATGTGTAATGGTGTAATTGAGAGTCTTGATCTACATGTGCACACTGCATCTGCATCATGGTGCTCCTCCAGGCAGTTTTGCTAGGAAACCCATACACACAGGCCAGAAGTGACCTGACTTATTCTCTGCTGGGTACACCAAATAGAAGGATCAGAGAATATCTGTGAATTTTGTTTACTTTCTCTGTATATATTTTAGCCTAAGGGCACATAATGACTGTTTTAGAAACTAAGATAAATAATAGATCTTAATTTATTTTCATTATGTATAATTACTTATGAAGAAGTCTCGCTGAAAAAATTCTGGCTTAAGCTTTGAATAAATTAGAAATGATAAATTGGCAAAGAGGGGGAAAAAATACAACAAAAACCCCCACAAGAACCAGAACTTTCCCATTTGAAAAATAGCTCTGAAATCATAGCCTTGATATTTAGAGCTGCTGAGAGTATGGATATAAATACTAATGGTGAGCCCAAAATAACTAGCGTTAATATTTATTCTTTCTGAATCCCTTATATGTGCTTGCTGAGAAGTAGGAATTGATGGCATATTTTAAAGGGTCTTCTGGCAATCATATAATACAATCTCCAGCTTTTGAAGCATAAATGTCACCTACTTGATGAAGCCAGCTGTGTTGTCAAACCAGGTCCTCAAATCTTGTGCAACTGCCTGATTACCTCATTCTACTGTTGCACTACATTCTCAGTGAAGACTTTTTTTTCTCCTACATTTAAGCTGCAGTTGTTGACTATTATCCCTTATTATACCATCTGCATAACCAAGAAGAATTTAACTGTTGTTGCTTCACCTTCAGGCAGTCACAGGTTGCAGTTAGTTCCCCCCCTACTTGTTTACTCCTGCAAAAGGAGGGCTAAGCTCTACTCTCTGAGCCTTTTTGTAGTAAGCATGAATGGCGTCTCATAGGTCATCTGGCAGAAAAGGCAAGACAAGGCACCCTGACAGTATGAATGCAGAGGAAAAGAGAAATACTACGACTACATGATGTGAATCAAAGTGTGCTTTTTACAGAGGGATGGAGATGCAAGAATCAATTGCTATAGTGTCTTATCTGGATATGGACAATATCAGTATTATTATCAGTCTGTAGGATATGAATTAGTAGTTAGTTACCCTCACTTGTCGGTTATAGGCCATGACTTGTTTGCTTTTAATTACGTAAAGTCAAACTTGATGATTAAGCTATTTTTCAGAAAGAAGGAAGGAAAGAGAGCTTGACTACTGGCTAAACTACCAGGATTAGACCCAGAAAGTCAGAGGTTAAGTGGTTTGCTTAAATGCTGACTGTTTGACCTTGAATTTTTAAAAATACTGAGATTTTCAGTGCCGCTTAGATGTGTAGGTAATAATTCTACTAGACGTTTATCAGCTCTGGGGGTTGAGGGAGTTGAAATACCTTTATACTGTTGCCCTTAATTGTATGCTGCAGTGGAAATAGTGCTATTACTTCCAACCAGTGTTTTTGTTCTTGTAAATTTTTTTTATTGTCTTGGGTACATACATAATACCACATACTGGAGTCATGATCGTGCTTGCTTCTACTTTATTAATTCAGACAGGAATTGAGCTTTTGGAGAGCTTCTTCCTAAGAAGGATCTATAACCCTGCATATCACACCTTTTCCTTTTTCACTTCTTTACTTCTTAGATTTATATCTGTTACTTGGAATGTCTTTGGACTAAGCTTCTAAGTAGAGTATACTTAAGCAGTCTTTATATCATAGCATTCCTTTTTCCATTTGAACAATGCTAGCGTGTTTCTGGTGTAGTTTTGCTCATGTATGGATGTTAAATCACAGTACCAGATGAGTGCTGTTACAGGATGTCCGTTGAAATTGTAGTTCAAGTTGTTATGCTGAAATGCAGGCATTTCTCTATTTACTGTTGTTTGCTATTTTCTGTTGAATTATTATGCAGGAAAGTTTGAAAATTCATTTTTTCATTCATAATATGCAGCGATAGCATGGTTTAAAGGACAAATGAAATGTGAGGCTTTTAAAGTTACTTCATTGCCGTAATATCTAGCACATGCAAGAAAAGTGAATGATTATCAATGGCAATTATCAGCATTTAGAAAATATACGTCTTAGTCCTGTCTTTTAGAAAATGCTATCTAAAAAAGTCTAGTTCAAGAAAACATAAAAATTAAAGGAACGTGTCCTTTGACTAAAAGTTTAATTCAATAAAGCAGGCATGGCACTGTGTGCTCTGCAGTCTCCACCCCTCTGCTGCTGGGTGGCAGTTCATGGTTTTCATTGCTTCAGCTTTAAAAGTAAGCAGAATTCCTTCACTTTCCCACTATGAGGAAATCCAAGGAAAAAGTGGGTGATAGTTAAAAGGCAGTACGTTATGAATCTCAAATTCACATGAGCATACTGACTTTCTTATTTGTAAAGATAAAACTAATTAAAGTGTGTAACAAAAAGTTCATGAAATTGAAGGCACTTGTAGTTAGAACTGTTTACATGCAACAGAATATAATTACAAGGGACATTGCCAGCTTTGGGCATAAAGTATCTGATGGATTAGTCTTATTTTTATGGCACTAAGGATGTATTCTTCTAATCATTTTATCTGTCAGACAAGTTCCTACTCCCTTCCACCCAGAGCAGAGGCTCCTGGCTTTTTTTTCTTTCACCTGAACTCATTTTCTTGTTTGTGTGGTGAAATTTGATCTGGAGTTGTACTGTGGAGTTCTGAAAGGATGGGGAAAGGAGGGAATGCCTGAAAAGCAAAGGTTTTGTCTATAACAGGAAATTTTTAATTTCAAGGCTAGAAGGTATCTTGCACAACACACAATTCCAACATCTCTTCGACAAGGCAATAGAGGAGGGTTATCAGACAGTTTTTGTCCTTATTAGCAAATTAAATTCTCTGCATTCAGGAGATGCTTAAGGCCAAGATTTATCCCTGAATGACTTGCTCATTTTTCTGCACACTCAGCAGTAAGCTATTCTGACCCTGTTCTGCTACTGCTACAAAGCTAACCTTGCCCTATCAATCTGTTCTGCATTTTCAGTCTGGGGAAACTTGAAGAGCAGAATTTTTTCTATGCGTCTTTGTGTTCCTGCTTCCCATCCAGTTGATGTGAATGTGAATATAAGATTTCAAGTTTTATATTCACATTAGTTTCATTATCTGAAGAAGTGGGATATTTCTTAGCCCAGCTGTTCTATGGTGGATAAAAAGCCTGTGTGTGACTGCCTGCCTTTTTAATGATACCAGAGTGGCAGAGTTCCCTGTGGAATTATTGGTGGGTCCCAATCAATTTTTTTGTACAAATGGCTGTATTTCCACATTCTGAAAATGCAGAAATGGAAAAGCAGGTAAAAATGAATATAATTCACCTGCAAAATGAAAACAAAACCAAGTAGAGTGGATTTGATAAGGGGATGTTGTTGATGGAAGATTCCAGAAAAAAATTTGAAGAGTATATGTAATAGTTATGTTTTATGTTCTGCGATGAAAAGGGCTAAGAATGGAGGTAAACAACAGGCAAAATGAGGCTTACCTTGTCATTCCTACTAATAAAGGAAATGCATGTGAAATACCTTTTTCTTAATGTTCTCATCACAGATGAAACTAAGGAAGTAGTCATGGGGAATCGTTTTTTCCCATAATATAATCAGGAGAAAGAAAATATTTAACCTGATCTTCAGTGCATATTGTGCTTCAAATTTGTGATGATGGGAGCATGAATAAATGGCTAGAGCATCTCCTGGCTGTTCACTAGATAAACAACAAGCTGACAAACATGGTTGTTTGCGAACTAGAATTTGAATTTACTGGTTTGTATATGGGTGAAAGAAGTGCAGATATTTGCTGTTCTTGGTTCTGCTTGGTAGTTCTCATTTCCCTGTTCGTACTTATGTATGCAACTCATTTTCAGTTATCAGTGCGGAATTGCAATGTTATATCTAAGTGTTATATAAAAGAATTTTAACGTGGTTTAAGTTTAGTATGTCAGAGAAGAATAGCTAGTAGATAATATATTAAGGAAATTAATAACTGACAGAGGTTAGAGAACACAGGAGGATTGTCAGCAATTGATAGAAAGTAATTTAACTTTCAGAAACAATGCAGTAACCAAATGAGACTTGAAAGCGCAAAGCGACGATTTTCATTGCTCAGTGAAGCTGGTAAAGTGCATTTTTCGAACACATAATATCTGCAGTCCCACAGTGAGCAAGGGGGACAGTAAAGCTTCAGAGGAGCCAGAGTGCGTGGCACGAGGCAGCAGACAGGTGGGTGTGGGTGAGCTGCAGTTCATGCGAGGTGTCCTGAGGTTAATGTTGAATTAGGTTTCTGCAGAAGCAGAGTTGGAAAACGCTGGGTGGTCCACTAAATTTTGCTGTAGGAGATCTTGAAGAAGTTCATGCCTTACACTGAGAGCCGCTGTTTTGAAGCTCCTTTTCTGTTGTTTCTGCTGGTCACAGAATATAAGTTAGGAAGCCTGCACCAAATTAGTACATACTTTGTTGTGTACATGCATCACAGGAAAGACCTTCTAGTCTCTAATTCTATCTAGATAAAGTTCATAAGAAGTAGGGTGGTTGTGCTATTTCATCTGCAAGGAATTGTTAGAAGTTGTAAGCTTCACAGAAGAGACTTGCAAAATGTTGATAAGGAAATGAAGAACAGGTATTTATTATAAGTAGCAGAGAGAAAAGGAATCCTGTTGGAGAGAGTGGGAACTGTGTGTACTGATAAAAGGCATTTAGTAGTTATTCAGTATCATAAAGCAACCTTTCAAGTACGTTGATGTGGTGGTGTTTCATGCTACAGGAGAGAATGAGAGAATTGAAAGAGGGCAAAAGGTGGCAAGTGAAGTGATCTAGGATATTTGTTACTATATTAATTGAGGTTAGGCAGGTAGACAACCAACAGCTAAAGGAAAAAGAAGAAAAAGACAGGTGGAATGTTTAAATAAGGCTTATATAATGTTGTTTTTCCCGGAAACTCTGGATGTGTGTGCTACTCTGGAGAAGGTCAGAGCTGGATTTAGGATGGAAAGACTAATGTCGTGGTGTAGTCAGCACGTTACTGCCATTTTGCTATATTAGCATTCATTTACAAAGAAGTGTTTTTATTCACATTATGAATGTCAGCATTAGCATTTAGATGTAGGTATTTCTAAATCAGTAATTAAAAACACGTGGAAATATTCTCCTCATTTAAGTCATACATCTCTCACCTAGCTTTGAGTTTTAGGGTAAGTTAATTTCAACTAAGG
Organism: Excalfactoria chinensis; assembly: GCF_039878825.1. Taxonomy (NCBI): domain Eukaryota; kingdom Metazoa; phylum Chordata; class Aves; order Galliformes; family Phasianidae; genus Excalfactoria; species Excalfactoria chinensis. Next base: position 85,919,203 of record NC_092828.1, on the reverse strand, counting down.
GTGCTTAGAAGACAGCACACAATCATTTAACAGAATTTAAAAAAGAAAGAAAAAAGTGTAGGGAACATTAAGATTTTATCACTTCATGACAAAAATGATGTTAACCTTGGCGTTGCTTTCTCCAGAGCTCCTTCTCTAAGTGGTAATTAATTTCATGAAAGTTTGTACTCTCAGAACTCTGCAGATCTGGTTGGAGTTGAGAAGTTGAAAGATGCCAATTTTCCTTTTTTTTTTTTCTTTTGTCCAGAGAGTGCAACGCTTGTGGGCTTTAACAAAGTATTGTCTGCTAATTGGTGGCCTGGAGAGCATCTTCAGTAGAAATAACAGGATGAGGAAGGTTTCTAAGCTCAGGCAATAGAAGTAGCTTAGCTTCTTTTTAACTTTGCATAGTTCGTTTTTCTTTAAAATAAGGCAAAATGTTTATTTGAATGTTCTGGAACTTGCATTGAGAACTTCCTGGATATCTTGCTACTAATAGGGATGTGTTCTTTGGTGTCTGTCAAGCCACATCTAGTCTTGCTTTTAGTACAGATAAAAATTTTTAGGGGCTTTTTCATAATGTATAATACAGGCTATCAGCATTATCACAGCTCATTGTTTAGAAAGGAAGGATATGCAGTTTCTCATCTTGGAACTGTAGAGTAGCTTGACCTTAGAAAAGAAGTTATTGTGTATGTAAGTGTTTTGCTTCCAGATCAGTTATATCCAAACTATAATTGCCTTTTTTTAAGCATTCATCAATTTAGTCAGACCCATTGGGAAGTAGTATTTGGTTTTAGGGTCTTAAAAAGCCTTAAACATTAAAGCTGTTTTCTAATATTCTGTAATAGTGCATTTAAACGTTGTTTTCCCCATATTATTTGTAAATGGGCTATTTAGGCTGTCATAAAACAGTCTCCAGTTCTTAGGAACTGTCTGAAATACACGCACATGTGCTGTAATGGCATGCTGCCTTTACTGTGTGTTCTTTGAGGTCCTTGCAGAAGGAGCTGTGTGGATAGGGAGCGGATAAATAGGCAGATTTTGCAAGTATGTTTTGTATCGTCATGTGGGCTTTTCTTTAGTTCTTTGTTCACAAAGGAGGTCCAGATTCTGGGTTTATTTTTCTGATAGCCTAAAATTATAAAAATAACATTTTTATAAATTACTTCAGTAAACAAGAATTTGATTCCCATGATAAGCACATGCCTTTGTTGCTAATTTTATAGTGAAAGTCACATAGTCTGTTTAGTAATTCCCTACTGTCATGTCTCAGGAGGTAACAGGTAGCGGTGAGATCATCTTGCCAGTCTCAAACCAGGAGCCCTTCTTTAATGTTCTATGATGAAGGTGCAGATGGGCATGGATGACTGCAGCCTGTGCCAGCCGGTCATACAGGAGTGATGTCGTTTTAAGTTTCCTCATAGCATATTCAGTTCTCTTTAAATATTGCAAAATGCTGAATTGTAAATGTTAACCTATCCATGAATAAAAAATGTTGATATTTTATTTAATCAAAAAATAATTATAGATGGTCTGCCTTTATTGTATTATTTAAAATATTTCATTTTACATGTAGGCTACAAGTTGTTGCAGAGTTATGTTTTTTTATAAAGAGAATTTGTTTCTGATGCATAAAAAATAAAAGAGGCAGACCTTTGCAGGATATAAAACAAATTGTTTGCTTTTGACAAGGGCTGTCAATTGTGTGGGTACAGGGGAGAAACTGGTGACATTTTGTGTGCAGCAGCAGGAAAGACTTGCTTTATTGGAGTGTTACTCTTGTTCTGAAATTCCTTTGCAGAAAAGAGAGCTTCGAGTTCATTGCTTTCATATTCTATGCAAAGAATAGAGCATTTGTGCATGGGAGACATAACTTCCAGTATTTTAAGCTGCTAGCTGATAAAACTGAGGAGTGTGGGTGGGAGCGATCCTACTGAAGCAAATGTGTTCATATGCTGCCCTTTAATAAAAAATAGTAAGGAATAGTTGGAAAGCTTCCCCTTTGACTTTCATCTGGCAGTTTTTGATTGTAGCTTTGTAAAGGAATAGATATTGACTTCTATCAGGCAGTTTTGGAGAAGAGGTGAAGAGCCTTCTCTCATGACTGTGTACGTTTTGTCAAATCGTATACTTATATTTGAAGTGCAAAGTGAAGGCTGATGTCAAGAAATGCCTTCAGCACAGGCTGGTGTTGGTCTCTCGTGACTTTCTTCTTTCTTAAAAGTATCAGATTAGATTGTAAAATGATGGCAATCCAGCTGGACGTAAACACATTTATTGCAGGCTCAGCAGCCATTACGTATCATTAGTGAAAGGAGGCAAGGGACAAGGGGACCACTCCGATGTCACTTTGATTCTTTTTAAGGACAAATGCATTCGGATGAGAAGATGCTAACTTTACGTCTGCTCGTATACTTGAAGTTCAGAACCTATTACTGTCTTTATTTCTTTGTCCTGTTTGTAATGTTACAGTCAATTTCAAAGCAAATACAAATTGTAGAGTGAACAGGGGAGCTGGGAATATCAAATTTTGGAAGCCATTTTAAATTATTTATGAAAAATGTGGTTTATCAGCATCGTATCAGTCTGTTCAGAATGTGTGCACACACTTGTGCTGTGTCACTCTTCTTAGCAGTAAAATAACAGGTACAGCTGAAATAGGGAAACATCTTTTATATCAACAAATCTGTCATTTCTGACATAAAATGTGTTTTTTATAAGAAACTCTATTTTTACTTTTGAACAACTGCTGAAAAAGTCAGTGTGTACTCATGGAAAGAGATCCATTCTATATTTGGGAGCTGAAGTTTGTTGCTTACTAAAGGAGGTTTCGGTTGTTTACTCTCTGAAATATGTTACCTTTCTAATTCATAAGCTAAACTTATTTTACTGTGCGTGACATGCAGTAAAGGATAGAAATTAGAAGTTCAAGGAAAGATACATGAATAAATTTAGTTTTATTGCAGTATATATCCTTTGCTGTTTCTTTCTTACTACTGTTTGGATCTGACCTTCTTCCAGGATTTGACACATCACATTTTATCCTTTGGGGTTTTTTTATATTACCTTATGTAGTACTTTCAGTTGTCTCATTTGGTTTAAAACAAATCATATATTCATGTCCTAAATGTTTCACTAGTCAGAATAATTAAGTTGATCAGGTCTGAGAACATTGGTAGGAAAATAATAGGGTCATTGAAGCATTCAAGCCCTAATGGGAACCTGAGTTCATTCAGATATCAAATCCAATAATTGCTTTACACCTGTATACACAGTCCCAGTGAGCAAGTTCACATTAAAGGTTTAGTGGTACAGTTTCTGTGCTGTGCTCCAAGGGAATCTTAGTAGTTTTCAGAAGACTACGTTATTGTGAACTTTTCAGCAGTTTGTTGTTTATGTGTATCAGTCAGAGGTAGCTCTGATTACTCATTGTTATGCACTGAAAAATATTTCCACATATCATTCCTCCAGTAAGAAATTCTCTGGAGTAATGTATTATAAATTACATCTAATAGCAGTCAGAAAAATCCGAGGACTATCGTATGAGTTCCACTGCTTTGAATCAATTAATATTAGTCAAGTTAGTGGGATGAGGAGTAGATTAAACTGCATTCTGAGTGTGAAACTGAGAGTGTGTATGATTGTGTGTAGTGTAGCCTGAGGGTTGTAAGGATGCTCATAGCTGTGACTGCTACTTGTAAAAGGCAATTTCATAAGGGTGAACTAAAAGTCAGCATTACTTAGTGAGATTATAATAGCAGTGAAGCAGTAATTGTAACTTTGGATTTATGCTGAATTCGGTGACAAAGTATCTGTGAATGCCAGAGGTGCAGGCTGTCACAGATACTGAAGAAAATTTCATCACAAATTAGAAGTTAAAAATACTGACTAGGAAAGTGACAGATATTCATAGTAGGTCTCAGTAAATTCCAGACTCAGATGCTGGTCACAGTGCTGATTATTATTGAATATATTCAACCTGACGCAATCATTCCTCTCTTTCTTTGTTTTCCCACTTTTCCTTAGTTCTCACCTGAGAATTAAAGCAGGAAAAGAAATGGAAAATGGCTGTATGTGGGCCTGCACTGTGCTGACATGAAGGGCTTTTTTTCCTCTGTAATTTTAAAAGCCAATTACCCTTGGAGGGAAGGAGAAAAATAGATTGATTTGTCTTGTAAACCCTGAGGCAGGCATATGTTGTCTCAAACTAAGGCTTTTCCATCTCAACTCTTGTAGAAGAACTTTCAATGCAAATCCCAAGTGGTACTATTAACAAAGAAAGCAAAGTCAAATTGAAATATTAAATAGATCATTTAAAGGTTTAAGGAATTTTAGCTTATTGGGCTTAGGCTTCTTTTTTGTGTGTGTGTGAAATCTTTAAGGTCTGAGCTAAGCTATAGTAAATCTTATTTAAAACAGTACTTTAAAATAAAAATTACAGATGCATCTTTTTCTGTAAATGCTTTGTGTACTGGAATTTTTTCAGCTTAAGCTATGAGTTTGATAGAATTGTGATACAGAAGGTCAGCAGCATAGGCTTCTGTTGCAAAAGTGTTATTTTTGTGTTCCCATACCGTGTTGACTGTGCTTACAGCTGGATTATGCTGAGCAGTGAGATGTCATCACGTGTGCCATTCAACATTTACATTTCTTACGTTATCCATTTTTAAAGTATTTTATCACACAGAGAACATAAAGTGCTGTTTTAGACTGCTGCTATGTGTTTCCATACAAATGAAAGTCTCTACTCAGCTGTGCCCAGCAAGCCAAGCGTGAGTGGCAGCAGTACCATGAGATGTTTGTGTTTTCCTTTAACACATCTTTGTGCCAAGGGCAAATCCTTTGGTTTTCTCTGGTTCATTCCTAGCTTTGGACTACCTTGCCTGTGGATATTAAATACTTTTATTTAGCAAGTTAAAGATGTGGACTCATTTTTAGTTACAAAAATATCAAATTGAAAAACATATAAAATGGCCCAGTGAGGTGGTTATAAAGGCTCTAGTTTGGATTTTATTTTGTGTGTGTTGTGTACCTGTTTCGTTTGAAATAAATGTTCAAAATAATAAGAATAATGATTAAAAAAACAGTAGTTCCCTTAACTTGGTTTTTATAATTTGTATTTTCTTGTGTGGAGTGAATTTGATCTGTGCTTTTTGAAGTTCGGTTTTGGTTTCATTTCTCCTGTTACCGATCTTCACCTCACTGTGTGCGGCTTTTCTTGGTTGTCTGTTTATTTTTCTTTAGTGCAAGAGCCACATTTTGAAAGCTTGACAACAAATTGGACAGTGATGGACAGTATCGTAACAGAATTGAGGTTGTGAGAGCTGTTTTCTCTCAAGGTGCTGTTTCTCAGAAAGATTTTGTTCTAGACACTGAAAACAGTTTTTGAAGCTCTGTATTTCCTCAACTAGTTTATTCCTTACTTTACATTCCATAATAGTAATGTCATAGAGGCTAGACAATGCAGAGAATGTAGCTATAGCAGTTAAGGAGGTGCTAGAGGTAGACTTGCTGTTTTACAAATTCTTTCTTGTCTTTCTCTGTCAATTACTATTTCTAAGGCAATTTACCTTTCACTTTTGATAATCTAAGATGACAAAGATGCATGTGATGAATATGAAAACTCGAGTTAGTTCTTGTTGTAAGTTTCTTTTCAAAGCAACTGTTAATATGCTGTTACATCAAAGCGCATTGTAGCTTGGCTCTAAATTTCCCTGTGCGTAGACAGCTGAAGGAGAAAACTACAGGCTGGCCAGGATAATGTGATATGAATTGATTTTAATTTGTCCAGATGTTAATCTTTGACGTGATACAGCAAATATTGAGGTATCTTTGTCAGAACAAAGTGATGACTGTGTGTTTCTTGGACCTTCCACCTTCCTTCTACAGCAGGAATACTGATGTCATCAGTATCAGAGGTGCATTGTTTGTTCCCTGCAATTGTCACATGTTGTTATAGTTCACCATTTAAAACAGAAGTGGCTTGCACTCCTTTTTTAGCATAGTGTAGTTGTTCTGTACTTACGTTAAACTTTCTTGACCTCCTGATTGATTTTGATGTTATATTGTTTGTGGTGCTTGCTGAACTACTAGGAACTGTATAAGTGTTTTCCCTTGGGCTGCTCATGAAAGCAAGATGTGTTTCAGTAGGATTTCCCAGTGAAGAAAATTTTACATGAATGAATAAATAAATATTTGATGCAAATGCTTTCATTGATTCCCAAAGGTAGAGAGGTCTTTCAGATTCCCTTGCAGGATGCATTTCTACATCCTTTACAAAGTCAAAATTATTTAAAAAATTAAATTTTAAGTATTTTAATCATTGCTGGGTTCCTTCCTTGTGTGATCTTTCTGAAGTCAACGTGAGGAGGTTCCCCTTTTAACATTATACGCAGTTTTTTATCCTCAAATATAAGAAGGTGAATTTTTTTACCTTGTGATAGGTATTTAAAAAAAACCACAAAAAACAAAATGTTCAAAATGTTATTGTTTTTCAAAACAAACAGTAATTATGTTTGTTGACACTGTTTTGTTTTTATTGCTAATCTAAGGGTGACAATCTAGGTTATTAACCAAATGATGTTCCGAGCTCAAGTGACAGCGGTTTATAATACACTCATAATTTTAATGTAAGGCACGTCAAAAACATTTTTTGTGGTTGTTATGTATTAATACAAATTCTAATTGAGGTCCTTTAAAATACAGTTTTGTACAGTATGCCATTCTCTATTATCAGATATCTCAGTCTTACGACTAGGCAGTTCGATCGTGTACCACCTATTTTATTACTGGCATTGATTGCTCATAAAAAGTTAGGTTTATAATTAGTAGAGCACAAGCGTACTACCTGGCAAAGTGAGTAAGTAGAAAGCACAATGGAAAAATCATTTAATCTTAATATTGCACTTCTGCAAAATCTCATTTATTCTTCTCCTAATGTAACTGAGTTTCATGCTGATAACAAGCCACTGAGTTAATAAATCTGTTGCGGCTATTGAGACTCCTCTTTTAATATCAGAACTAATGCAAAAACATTAAGGAAAGGAAAACATACTTTGTAATTTTTTTGTGTGTGTGTGCGAAAATACTTTCATCTTGCCAACAAATGTTGCTAATTGATTTTAATAGTTGTGTGTTACACATGTAAGTGAGAAGGTCTTAAAACTGAAGTCACCAAATGACATCAAATTGAAATACTTTGTCTAAAAATTTGTTTTTTATTGCATGGCAGCAATTTATACATGAAGCTTATTATGGTTTTGTTTTCTTACATTACTAGATTCATACTACAGACTCAGTGATGTTTAAGCAGCTTTTCAAATATTTTGTACATTATAGATATTGATTATTTCCAGAACTGTTAAATCAACCACTGAGGGCAGTTATCACTGGACTCTACTCTTTGCTGATCAGGATGAGCAGCAGCACATGTGAATTGGTAACTCTCCTTCTTGGGTTTTAGAGAGCATTTCTGTGCTCATAATATCCAGTGCCTAGTGACTGCAACCAGTGTAGAGATTTATTCCCATGCAAAACAGATTGACTTAGGGTAATTTGAATACTTTATGCATGGATAAATTCATTAGGAAAAGGAGGCAAGGCAGAACTATAAAAAGAACAAATATCTTGCTGAAGGAGCCTTAATTCCCTATAGCATTGGAGGCACTTCTATCGAACAGGGAAATGGAAGGCTGATTTTGCAGAGCTCTTGCAGTCTTCACAAGTATCGTCTGTTGTGGTCCAGAAATAGTTCACTGATCCCCCTGACTACTCCAGAACTTCATTTAATGTTCTTAGGCCATTTCTGACTTGTTGGGTTATAACATAACGATTCTTTTTTAAAGAATGTGTTCTACCCATTAGACAAGACATGTACTGGGATGCTCTGATGCTGTAGCAATGAAGGACTGGTACTGATGCGAACAAAGAACAGTAACCTGGATGTAAAACAAAAGAATCGAGGAGGCTATATCAAAAATAAACAGTGACCAAAAAATAAAATAATATCATGCAGCAAGGCCGCATTCGAAAAAGACCTCCAGAAAATTAAGCATGGGCATTTAGTTGTGGTTGGTAGTTCATGATTGTCGTTTTTCCTGTGAAAGATGTGTTATACTGAAAGTTCACATTGTACAATCAGGAAATGATTAGGAAATGGCTGATTTGACAGTTCTATTTTAAACTCCGTATTAAATCACAGCAAGTAGTCTACCACTTTAATACCTGCAGCATCTGATAGACTTTCCACCTCCACGTTGGTCAGTACAGTCTCAGGGGTCTTGATATGTATTTTTCCAGAGATTTCTGCAAATAGGTTGTTTATAATGTTAGGCATTAACCTAGAATTTTGTTAATTGTGTGCTGTTTCCAAGGGGACAGTGTTTCAAGATACTCTTAATGCTTTTATCACCTGACTTCTCTGATCAAGAAAGTAATTTATTGCTGATTGCAGAACTCTTGAACTCAGTCTGGCAGCTGTAGTGTGAAACTTTCCCGATCCAATCTCTTGGTTGCTTATTTACATATCATTTGAAATGTTTTTCAGGGCTGTTTGACGTTGCACTGTCCATGTTTCAAATCCTATAGTGATTTGTTTTTTCTCTCTTTATATTACAGATAACAGACAAGTCGGTTTTGAAGACTCTCGTACTCGTCACAGTGGAACAAGAGCAGCTCTATGAATCTTCTGATGCCAAAGAATTTAGTGAATTGTTTTATTTACAATTACATGGATATATTTTTAAGAGTCTATCATCCAAATTGGCAACGATCACAAAAGAATACTGGGATTGACTAAATGCAGGAGATGTTTAAATCGTTTTTGTTAAATAATCCACATACTGTATCTTATTACCCCAACTACCAAGATCTGTAAACAGTGTTTAACAGTAAGGTTTATTTTTTTAAGTAATTTTTTTTTCTTCTATTCCTTTCCTTTTTTTTTTTTCTTTTTAAAGCTGGTAATTTAAATGAAAGGAGTTGGGGGTTCCAAGAAAGTGCTTTATATGGCTAAGAAAATAGAGCTTTGTTGAAAGAATACAGATGTGGATTCCATTTGCAGTTCTTGTTTGGACCTGAAAGGAAAAACATAATAAAATTGCATGTTAAAAAATGGAGAGAAGAGCTGATGTACAGAATCATTTTTGTAACCATAAAAATGCAGTGCGTAGCCCCAGTGAGGTTGCTGGAAATCTTTATCTCTATGTAAAGCCTGGTGGATTCAGCAGCTTTAGCTGCAAGTAGGATATGCCACATATCTACACTTTTGGTGACTTCAATGATGTATAATTGCTTATCAGTGCTAAAAATAAAAATTAAAAAAAAAAAATAGGATTTTACAAAAATTAAACGATACTATGGGCAGAATATGTTTTTAACTGAATATACGGAGAAATTTTCTAACTGTGAACTTATATATTCTTTATACAGATATTTGGGGAAAATATGATTGTCCTATTTTAATTGTACTGAAAATACCTTTGTGTAGGTTTTTAGATACTGGCTACATTATGAAGCTGTTCAGAGCTGCCTCTAAGTTTTTCCTCTGTTTCTCAGGTAAAACATGTAGCGGGATCTCTGTGGTGGATTTTAGTTCTGAGGGTTTAGCAGCTAAGAATAAGTTTTCTACCTGGAGCACTAATAGCAGAGAAAATGGTTGCAGCAATCTGATTTTTTGGGAAACTCCTCCCATTCTACTTTGTATACAGACCCTGCACTGCAGTACCTCAGGTGAGCAGTCAGCTCGGTAGCTGACACTGTCTATGTTCTGCCACTCGAGGGGGAACTTAACAGTTCTCTTTCCTTCCCAGACTCTTGTGGAATGTACAGTGTGTTTTGGTGTTCAGGGCAGTCTTCACCATCCTTTGTACTGAAGACTCAATGCTTATTTGGATGAGATGGAGGATTTTAAGTGGGAGTTCCGGTGGAACTACTTGTATGTTGTTGGTATTTTTTAAAACGGGATACAGTGTAGTAGATGGCACTTATTCTCAAATTATTGCTGATTGATGCATTAATATGAATACTTTTATTGCCTGGGATTATGGGAAACTTCTTTTTTAATGTTATATAAAGACTATTTGGGAGTCACGTTATTTTCTGTGCACAAACTGCTAGCTCTAGAGGAGCATTTGATACTGGGGCGGTGTAATTTTGCACTACTGCTTGAGCCAAGTGTCTTTGTACAGTAGATTCTTTTTGCTTATCTGGTAACATACTTTATGATTTTAAAGACTATCCAGCTATGTAGGGATAAATGCTTACAATTTCAAGCTATGTTCATAAATATACAGTTACTGTAAGAAAAGATAAAAGATACAGCTCCTTATCTGTCCAAGTATTGATTTTTCCAATCTTTTTCTTTTAAAAAAAGTCTTCACGGGATACAGTTGTTGCCCATTGCTGCATCACTAAACACGAGAATGCAAATGAAGCCTAGTGAAGTGTGTGCTGTCAACTAATACTCTACCTAAACAGGGGCTTTTTGTGTTTCTAGTAATTAAGCAAAGGCTTGTATGGTACTTCAGAAAAAAAAAAAACTGCATGCAACAGGATCCTGTTCTGTCTCTCAGCTCTTTCAGTAAGAGATACAGAGAATTATATTCTGTTTTGTGTAAGGTCAACATCAACCTTGTACTCAACCATATTAATTTTGCAGTTATAAAAATGTGCTTAATGTGCAGAGCCAGTTTAAAAGGATTAGGTGCATAATGTCAATATAAATTTGTACTGCAATCAATAATGTATTAAAATTCAAATTTTAAAATGAGCATTTTGGGATTTAGAGGTATTGATATCTTTATATGTGAAAAACTCAACAGCTCAAAGCAGAATCTTTATACTGTAGCAGTAATTATTAGGGCACAAGTTTTTCATTTCCATGGCTGTATTTTTTTAGAAGGTCTGTAAAAGCTGACTGCAGATTCTCAAGAACCAAATCTTAGCAAAAAAAAAAAGCAAATCCAAAAGAACATCATCATCTAATACTTCTATTTTACTACTATTTTTTTCTTATTTGAAACATTTATATAATTTAATGGACATATCTGTTAGAACGAAAGTGTCTTTCAAAGGAAAACTAGTTTAGAGGATAATTTATGTAAATATAGGGTGCTCGTATTTATGAAGTCTAAAATATTTTCTGAAATTGATGCTGGTCACTTTGTCTTTTGATAGTTTTTTCAGTCTATATTAAATTGCAGCTATTTTTAATGTTTTTATTATTGATCTGATTTTCAGAGTTGTCACGTGTTTCTCTAGAAGTGTAGAGTAGTAGCACCTTTTTGAGAAATGCACTTGCCTTATTTTCTAATTTAAAAAAAAAAAAAAGAAGAAAAAAAGAAAAAAAATGAGATATATCAGTTAAATTATATTTGTATTCAGAATAACCCCAGAAAGAAACTGCTGGAGGCTTCATACATAAATTTCTCGCTAATTATTTTTCACTAGATGTCCTCTGAGACATGACGTTAACGGTATCCTATCACATCTGTTTGCATTCACATTTTACCAGTTAGAAGTAATGAAGATATTTTTTTTTATGATGTTACACTGTTTACATTTCTTAGTTTATTTAAGAGGAAAATAATCTTACCTTTGTAACGAATTAAACTAAATTTGCAATTGAGATGGGAATGAATGGTTTAAATCATATACAAATACACATCTCTGTTGCTTAAAACTACTGGCTGTACTGATCAGAAATGTGGAGACACACAACATTTTTGATCAAGTTTGCTGAGAAAAAGTGCAAGATGATTTGTCGTGTATGTTTGTGATTGAGCAGATACCTTTTCCCAGCACATAAGTGATGTTTGGTTTGTGTTAATCGTATTCTGAACAGATGTTAAAGCCAAAACAAAATCGGTGCCACAGAGGGCACTGACAAACACCGTCAGGAAGCGTTCCTAGAAATACTGTTACATAATTTGTTCTGATTTTAAACAACCACGATCAATATGGAAAGCGTTATCCGGAATTAGTAATTCATTTTTGGAAATTTAGAGACAATTGCATACATTCCCATAGTTCCCTTCTGTATTATGCAAACAGTTATGAATATATGTATATTTTTGCATTTGTATGTGTGGTATATGTACTACCTCAGAGAAATGCTGTAAAAAAAACAAAAACAAACAAAGAAAACATATTTTGATGATTTCTATCCAAACCACAGTCCATCTGTGACCTAATTCAAATTCACTCCGCATTGTACAAATGGCTTGCTAAACTGAGAATCTGGCTGCATTTTAGGTTTGGCTCTGGAAATCTTCCTATAGCTTTCGTTAAGAAAACTTTGCAGTGTTTTGCTTTTGCATCCCTCAGGCAAATCGTGCTTTGATGGGTGAATTTAATACATCCTATACTGAGAATATAGGAAATATTTAAAGCTGGTAATAGTTACGTGGAAGCAAACTTACGTAAATTGTTTCTTATCCATTAAACAAAGGCTTGGCTGAGTTATACTTCAATGTTTGCCTTCAAACTGGTGAGAGGTCACCATAACAAATGCTGAGAGAAAGCAATGTAAAGGTAGCTCATCTCTTATGTGCCATAATGTTACCCATTTTGATACAAGTATTGTAAGAAACCTTCATGTAAATAATGAAAATAAAATCAAAGCAGTTAAAGCCAAATCCCTCAGCTTTTTCAGATCACGTACTGCTTTTGTGCACAAGAAAGAGACATGTGTAAGCCTGTGCATTCTGCAAGCTGTCACTAGGCACCCACTGATTTCATAAGAAAAATGTTAAAGGAGAAAGATTTGTTCTTGTAGTGCTTCTTTTAGTGCTATTTGAGGTGATACATATGCCACAGAATGTGAACAATAATTGATTACGGTTTAGTCAGTATCATGCGCCATTTGGTTTCCCTTTTAGAAGTCATAAGACTCCTGATGCCAAAAAAAATCAAAGTGACAAAACTCATGCATTTCTATTTTTTAATCAGCTCTGTGTTTGTATGTAATGTTTTAAATAGGAATTTGATGACATTACAGCCTGGCCATTGTTTATCCATGTATTCTGAAAACTGTAATAAAGATTATGTACATGATTTTGCTAGGTGCAATGATGTTTTACTTGTTCATAATGACTATTACCTATTGAGTTACCATCACCTTAAATGTGTCTTTGCTGTGTAGAATTGTCATGCTGAAATTGCTCCTTGGCACGTTTTTGCTCTCTAGGGCATTTGAATATCTGGATTGGTGTTAAGTATATTTGACTTGAATTGAGAAGGAAAGGTGTTTGTTGTTTTTTTTTTAATGAAGGAAAACTTTTCCAGCAAAATAACCACTAACCATGTACAGCTTGAGAACCAAGATGTCATAACAACAGGTTATTCTTACAAAAGTTCCATTAAAAGGGAGTCACTAATGCAATTAACTTGGGTCCCTATTTATTTCAAGTGACTGTGTTTCTGTAACATGGAGAACACAGCTGGATAGCTATACTTGTTTTCCAAATTATTTACTTAGCTTGGTTACAAAAAATGGTCTTAACAGAAAACTTGACTGACTTTAAAAACTAACTGTTGCAGCTCATTAAAGTTGCCGTAAGAGACTGAACTGTGATTGAAGTGTGGGTGGAGCACCTTGGGATACTGAAAGAAAAACTTCCTATTCAAAGTGAATGAAATCCTGCTATCAGCCAGGCTGGTGTAACACTCCTCCAGTATCTTTTTGTATGATGTGATGATGTAAGATGCAGTGAGGGGTTGGCTGAAGGCACTGTTTTGTTTTAATGGAGTTAGATTTTTATAGATACATTTATTTTCTTATGGGGAAAAAAGATGAAGTAAAATGAGAAGTTTTAGGTGCTGAGTATAACTGGAAATGCTGTAATTGGCACGATTAAGCAAACATAGTAATGATGCGTTATGTACACATAGTACTCCTGTTCCTTATATTTAGGTTAATGCTTTTGACTTCCATGAGAGTCTGGAATTGCTTTTGTCCTCTTTGTTTTCCTCCTGGGAGGTTAGCAGGCAGAATTTGCCCTGCAATGACTGGGTAGCACCAGCATACCTCTCCCAGTGGTAATTATGCCTGTTGCTCACTCACACGTGGACTGCTGATTGATAGCAAGTTCTGGTGATCTGCCTTTTATACAGACCGACTGCTTTCTTATGGCTGGATACTTTTTGTAACGTTGATCTATATTCTCCTTTATTTCCTCCAGTCACAGTCTCTAAATTAGCCTTTCTGGGTATTTTTTTAAGGATGTCTGTATTCTCGGGGCATGGTAACGTTATTACAAAAAAGAAAAAGATTTGCTCTGAACTGCTTTGTAAGTACAACATCGCTATCATTAATCCTTTTGTATGAATGCGAAACTGAGATTAAGACCGAAAAGAATCCCATAGAGGATTTGGTCCACTTAAATTCACAGGGTACAGAAAGCTGCTGTGTTAATGTAGTGATGCACCCGATGTAAAGAACCCTTCTGACAGGTGAGGGATGTTGCCTTGTGTGCCAGTCTAACAAAAATGTACTTTTTTCTTTTGGCCTGAATTCTGACATGAAGAGAACTGAGATTAGAAAGGCAAAAAGGAGGGATGGAACTGTGAGCAAATAGTTGGAACAATGGTTAGTGAATTTTGAATAGTACTTAAAATAGATTGGCAGTGTTTTGTAAAGCTTATTTACCTTGTGATAAATCTTGGAAGAGTCCCAGTGTCTCTTTCTTGTGAGGAGATGCACTTGCAATCATCAATAAAGTCGTTTTTATTTCAGAGAGCATAAGGAATTCAAAACCATTTGAAAGCATTCTTACTGTTCAACAGAATATATCTATTTTGTTCCTCGTGGCTTTTTGCTGTCCAGAGTTGTGCTCAGAAATGAAGGTTAACCTTGCAGGATGCTTCACCACAATAGTCTGCAAATGTGTTATATATGGGGGAGAAGAGGAACATGCCCTGCTCCAAGCAGTCTGCTGGGTGAATAGGCTGTTTTGCTAGGATTTTAAAGCCTGGGAATAGACTGATAATGATTGAGATTGTGACTTTTACTCTGGCAGTTTTAGCTCATCACAGGACATAGTTGCCGTTGAGGAATAAAGCTTATTGTGGCTGTGGTGTTGTAATAGGAGTCAGTGATCACGGCCTCATTAAGTCTCAATATTCTCTCTATGAACAGTGTGAAATCAGAAATAGGTAACTTGGAGGAAAGGGGGCAGACAAATTACACTGCATAATGCTCTGTTTGTTTGTTTGTTTTTTCCCCAGAAAGTAAAAGTAATCGGGTGGTTTGAAAAGCATTGAGCTCTATCTTCATTTTCTAAGGGGAAAAAAATACATATATATATCTGATGTAAAATATATCATCATCAAATTCAGCAGAGGGCAGCTGTAGTTGTGGGGAAAAAAAAGATGTGGAAAGAAGATGACATCAGTACAGCAATGCCTTTCTGGTTATCAGACTGTAGCTTTTGTCTTTCAGTCCACCCTTCCCAAGTGCAGCCCCAAACTGCAGGCACTCACACAGCAGACTGACTCAAGCACTGCGCTTCTGAAGGAGCAATGCGAGCAGGCAGATCTGTCTGCCCGTCAGGCTGTGCTTCTGGGAAGTGCTGTTCTCTGCCTTTGGAGCAGCACAGGAGGCACACGGTGCATTTTGATTGATGGCTCTTGGAAAGGAATTTTAGAAAGGGCGATGCTGCTGCAGGCCACTTCCCAGCAGGGCAGGAAAGCGAGGCAGGATGGAGCATGGCTCTGCCTTACGATGCTGCCCAAAAGCTGGGAGCTGCTGTTCCCTCAGTTACAGCTTTCCTCTGCAGGCTCAGGCATTGCAGTAGTTTGTTTGCATCTCTCAGCTATCTTTGCACTGTGAAGGTTAAGAACAATTTAAAAGAAATGAAAACTTTGGTTTTTAAGTATGTTTGTACTGTGTGGAGAAATTCTGTGCGGTAGGGGAGACCTCTTTACAAGTGCTGTGTAAAACTGGTGATGGTGGTTTGGTGATTCTGCTCATAGCCCAGCTACTCACCTAGCACTGGTAATTCAGACTCACTTTCATCTTCTCTAAACTCAAGATAAATTAGCAAAACCTGCCCTAAATTACGTTGTTAGCACCTTGATTTTTGAATGACTGGCAAAGTAGTTGTTCCTTGCAGTAACTGGAGAAGGCAGTCAGTTTGTTTTCCTTCTCCAGTGTAATACAGATTTCTGTAGTTAGTCTGCAGACCTATTCACATTCATTACCAACACCTGTGGACTTCTCAACACTGAACTGCAGCATAAAGAAGAAAAAAGCCTGAAACTAGAAATGCATGCAGGTGAAATACAAAACATGTTATTACAACCAGCATGCGTTACTTGATACAACTATTTGTATTTATTCACCTTAGATATGGGAGTATCTCTATCAAATATGTGGCACGTTACATGATGTTAATGCATTCTGTATTGATTGACTCAGATCCCTGTTCCTCTGCAGCAGGAGGAAGTCTTAAAGCCTGGTGCACATGCTGGAACGTGTTTCCCTTATGGTAGAATGGAGCTTATTCAGAAACCCAATCACAATAAAGGTAATGAGGGTAATTTATAGCCTTTTACAACCTACTGGTATCAGAAGCTAAAACTGAACTAATGTTGAGGGAAACAAAACCTCACTTCAAGAGCTAATAGATGCATCAATTTTGGCTAGATGGTGATGTAGCTTGTATATAGCTTACATAGAGCCTTAATAGCTTCATATTTGGATCTTTAGGTTTGGTTAATATGCTAAGCCAGACATCCAAAACGCTCTTCAGTTTAGTATTATTAAAGCAGTTACCTCACATATTATCGTAATGCTTATGTGTGCTTTAGTCAATCATCTGGATGCTGCTGTGTAGGTTGTGCATATTGAGTCTGGCTCTGCGTGCTTTAAGCTGATAGTCTGAAAGTGAATGAAGTGCTGTGGATTTTAGAAGTCTATACCCCATCTATCAGCCAAAGTATAATTCTCTGTATCTTTAATGAAAACTAAGTTCTAAGTTCAAGAAAAAGAAAACTGTTCCTTCGTAGAAAAGATTTCTATTTAGATTTAAATACGCTTTTGGTCTTGAAGCATCATTAAATTACTTATTAAAAAAAAAAAAAAAAAAAAAAAAAAGTAGATAATGAACTGAAATGTATCTCTTTCTTTAGCAAAACCTTTTGAAAGCTGATAGAACCCATGTTGGTTTATTAACATTTTTTATCTCACCTATTGCCAGAAGTAGCTGGTTCCCTAAGTTCAAATATTCACATTCTGAAGTTTAAAAGCAAACTTAATTGTATCAGATTAAAAATATTCTATTAACTTGTACAAAACTGAACATAAATCATATTGGGGAAAATAAGTTTCCAAGTATCCTGTGAGTTTAACTAAAACTAAAACTAGAAATGAATTTTCTGTCATCTACATTATATTTAGTGCAGCAATCCTACCCATATGGTTATTAAAGTATATGTTTGTAGGGGAGAGCTGTCTGCAGTGGCAGTAAGTGGGAGACAGCCATCTCTGAAATGGTGAAGTACTGCCAAAAAGGAAAGAAAAAATAAATACTGAAGATCAGCTGTCAGTCTCAGCTCTCAATCATGCTATTAAAAACACCTCAAGGAACTTTAATTTGCCCTGGAAAGCAGTGTTTGGCACAGCAAATAGTGCACAGGAAAGAAAGGAGGAGGAGGAACAAAATATATATAAAATAGTGCTACCAAGTGACTTGTGAAAGCTGGTCTGTCATAAGGAAAAAATGCATAAATGTCTCAAAAGACAAAACATGGGAACTGTGTGTGCAGAAGGAAGTCTGCTACGCTGAAGAAGAAAAGGAGCAAAATCAGGGCATATGGTTAGTTTTATCATCTAACACAAGGTGTTGCTCAGCTCTCATCCTTCAATTTGTGACTAAAAGCACCAGCATTCTTGTCCGTGAGATTAATACTGTTGTACAGCCTGTGAGAAGTGCCAATGCAGGGGAAGGGTTACGGGTTAATTCTGGGGTTAATTCTGTCGGCCATAACTGGCTTCCAACTGTCCAAGCTGCACTTTTAAACAATAACCATTATTCTTCTGCTTGATGAGATTTGGCGCTCACCACTTCACTGACAGAATGCAGTCCCACATTACTGTACAGTGAACCGTGCACCTAACACGGGTGGTCTCTAAAGGCATCATTTGGGAACTGCTGTAAACAAGCACACACAGCTTGAGAAACAGGTTGCTCATGTGCTGTATCACAGAGTGTAAAGCAAACTCACTTTAAAAGACTTCTTTTTTTTCTTTTGATATAAGGTGTAAGTCGATTTTATTAGATATGGAAAAGGAGGGACTATGAAAAACCTCAGTGCTGTCAGGCTGCCCTGCAGCTGAAGGAGGGGATGGCACTTTTTGGGCTGGAACTTATCCAGAATGTAATGATGCTAAAGAGAAGGAGACATGAGTTGTGAAAGGGACTGAGAGCGTCGCTATGCTAAGTCACTGTGCTAAACTTATTTCAGGTACTTTTGGGGCCCCTTTTGCACATGTCCTTTTATCCCTAAGTAGTTCTGTTTCTGTAATCTTAGTTTTTTGACACCAGCCAATTAAAGAAGCACTTAGTCATAGAGAAGTGCTTCTTCATCCTTCTTCCTGTCATAGAAAGTATAATCCCTTTCACACAAAGAAACAATTTAAAGTGGATAAACTTTATTTTTATGGTTGTTATATCAGAGAACTTTTCCCGTTCATTTATTTGTCTGGAGCTCACAATGTATTTTTCCATGCAAAATCCTGAATGGTTTTGGTTCCTGCATTTGGTGAAGAACTGATGGAGTAGATGAAAGGTGTCTTGATCTGTTGCATTGTTCTGTCCAAGTGATTCAGACTTGAATGTACTTATCCATGGTGAGGAAGGTGAGGTTCAAGAATAATTTCTTGTGAAGCAACACTGAACTAAAAAGAGAACTAAGACTTTATCTGTTGAATATCTCTGATGACTTTGGTTAAGTTGGACTGCTAGAAAATAAAACCATGTTTCTTCATGTTATCAAATACTTGACAGAAGTGTTGTGCCAGGATTAGTCTTAAATATTGCTGGCTGCTGGGGTTATTTATGGAGGCATTTTTTGTTGTTGCTCACTCATTTCACTATTACCAGTCTCAAGTTAGAGCCAGATGGATGAGCGCTGCAACAAGAGGAGAGAAGTGTGCCTTGTTGCTTTCCACTGAGGCATGGCACTGATCAGCTGGGAGACATCAGTCCCACTGATCTAAGCAGGGGAAGCCTTTAATTAAAATTCTGCTGCTTCAGGAAGTCTGTATTTTTACTGGAGTGTATTGTGCAATGGAGAAACCGAAGGATATAAGACAGATCTGTCATCATGAAGGCTTTTTTTCCTTACAAAAGATACTATTTTTCCAGTGTTAATTAAGCACTCCTTCCTTCAGAGAGCCTGCTCTTTTGGTACTATCGGGTAACAATGCAGTCATCTTCTGTTTGGATTTAATCAGATTTATTTCATGGAGGTGACTGAGCCTTAAATGATCAGGAATGATCTGTATGTCCAGTTTGAACCAAAATGTATCTGTTTATCTTCAGATTTGTTTTCCCCTGCAGAGCAACTGTTGAAATCTTTTGCTTTGTGTGTTTCATCCAGTGTTCTCTGTTGGATTCAATAATTTCAGTTACTGTTTTTGTGGTGGCCCTTTGTGGAGCAGAACATTGAAGTTAGCAGGGGACATCTGCTGTACACAGACTGAAAAAACAAGGAATATAGAATCACAGATCATTAAGGCTGGAAAAAACCTCTAAGATCAGCCACCAACCCACCCCAGTATGCCCATAGCCATGTCCTGCAGTGCCACATCCCCACGGTTCTGGAATACCTCCAGGAATAGTGACCCCACCACTGCCTGGGCAGCCTGTGCCACCGCATCGCTACTTTCTGAGAAGTTTTCCTAATATCCAACAGCATTTGTGGGAGAATTTTCTGCAAGAAGTGATTCAGCAAACTGAAACACTAAGAACAGATCCTCATAATTATTTTCATGGAAACAGCCTTCTTCCTTCATACAGATGCACCCCGATAAAGGACCACACATAAGTGTGAACTTTTAAACCATACTTCACTCACCTTGCTGAAAAATTGGTGTCTCTTGGATGGGTGCTACACAGAACTAATCAGGTATCTCAGCATGATGGAGATGATATCCGTGTAGCTTTCTGTGCTTGTTTTTCTGCAAGCTGCTAGTCTTCCGCAGCATGGGCTGTTTGCTCTCTCAGTCTTATGAACTCTTTTGTGAGCCAGTTTTGAGACAGGAACAACACAGCTGTATTCTGTGATTCTGTGATTCACATTTTATTGGACGTCTCATGAGGAGGCAGAATTGGCCACAGGAGAGTCTGACAGAAATGCCATCACTTTATCAGTGCAGCACACTAAGAAATGGAATATTTGTTCCTAAATGTGGAGAACGTTGTACTTAGTAGGATGGAGACAGCAAGGTAAGTGTGCAAGGAGGATGAGAAGTTGCATGTTCACTTCAGCAATGAGTGATGATGGCAGGAATTGTACTTATTAATGATTCAAGGGTAAAAGAAGCAGAGGTTTGTATTTCTCAGAAGACATTGCTTATTCTGGCAAAGTGTAAATACATCAATCTGTGGCAGCCCAGCAGTG
The DNA here is from genome assembly GCF_039878825.1 of Excalfactoria chinensis. Classification (NCBI taxonomy): domain Eukaryota; kingdom Metazoa; phylum Chordata; class Aves; order Galliformes; family Phasianidae; genus Excalfactoria; species Excalfactoria chinensis. The sequence continues at coordinate 85,898,596 of NC_092828.1, read as the reverse complement.
TATGATCCGAATAATTATTTTGGTCCCAATTCATTTTTTAGTGTAATTTAACATTCGTGGAATTAAAAGTGGATCCTTCGGCTATGTATCCGCTGCCCCCAAGGAACAAACCCCCTGCCTGGCTGAATGCCCTTCTTGGAAATTCTAAGGAAAACTGAATGTCATTCTGAACATACTGGTGTTAAACAGATCCAAAACCACTCTTTTACTTTAAAAGTGATGTTTGTATGTTTAATCCTGGGCTGGGCTTTTTTTTAATTAATTTTTTGCAGTGTTTGTCGTTGAAGACAACGGTGTAAGTATCCAGCACAGAGACTGATAAAAAGTTCTCCATATAGCTTCTAGCTCATTGCAGTTTAGAATGAGTTGCTCTACTGAGATGCTGAAAACAGTAAACAATATTTGCATTTTGTTATGAATATTTTGCATAACTTTAAGGATGTTTGCTTTATCCTCAAGTGGGTCTGTTTTGAGCCCATAATGCACTGTGAAGTTTCAGTAACACAGAAAAATTTGTTGAGCACAGACAGGCCGGTATCACAGCAGACGTAACAGCATTCAAGCAAGGAGTGTTTTGCATCAAAAATGTTTATGTATTTGCATTTTTGATGCAAAAATCTACTTAATCAGCACTGCAAGCCCATAACTAACGTGGTGCAGAATTCTATGAAATTGAGAAGTTCTGTGTAATTTCTGGGGAAAAACAGACTATTTTGCACAGCTCTGACTCTAGCCAGTGTTTAAACCAATTTAGTCATCAGTGAACTAACATGGCAGAAAGGCTCTGAACTTCTTTATCATTGTCTGTTCTAGGAAAAGGTTTTAATGGTCTTAGACCTACGGATTGTGTGTTTGATTGCTGTTGTGGGTTTTTGTTGTTGTTGTTGTTTTTTGTTGTTTTTTTTTGTTGGTTTGGTTTTTTTTTTTGTTTTTTTTGTTTTTTTTGTTTTTTTTTTTTTTTTTTCCATTTTTAACTAAATATTTACCCTATTTAATTCCTGGGGAAAGGAAAATCATTTCAGTTGTGTCCATTATTTTTCTTAGGTTTAGATGTGTTGGGAATTACACTGGGGGAAATTCAGCACACAACTCCTGTAGAAAGTGAGGGGTGCTGCTGATTGCAGTCCATTGTTTGTGTTGTGCTGAAGGTCTTCCTATTCTGGGGATTTCCTCTGCAATGGGCGGGCAGCACAGCTGAGTGCTGTTTGCACAGTGCAGCATTAATGTCATGATTACACAGCAAGCATCAATTTGTTCAGCAGTACCAGGAGACCCCAGTGAAAGAGATTGGTCCATAGCAGAAAAATAACCATCCTTCTGGGAGAAGGAAGTGATCCCTGTCTGTGGTTTTGGCTTTGGTTGGTCCCTCTGACTAAAAGGGGTATGGATTGAAAGAGCCTGCAGAGGGTAATTTAAAATACACCAGCAACAAAACCTCTTTATAGAGCTGTTCTGGAGATTTCACTGCACACACGGATGGTGTGAAGCTGCAGTGGGAGCTGCTGTAGTGAGGGTAATAACATATTCTGTAGATAATCATAACTAAACATCTTGTGGAAAGTATGCATGCTCCTTTGTGATTTTATGTTCTACCTTTATGGACTTTTCCATAATGATTTGTAGTAAATCTGGTCTATTAAATGTATGTCAAATTATTTGCATTTATAATGTCTATTGACAGAATTAATTCCAGCAACTCTACTTACTCATGTCTGGGAGAACATAATATACTATCTTGCAAAGTCTACATCTGTTTTTTATTCCATTCTGCTGCCACATAGGTTCAGTACAGGGAGTGGGAGTTACTTCATTCTGTCAGAGCACAAAATCATCCCAGGTTAATTCAGAATTTCCTTCTTTTCCCCAGCATTACCCTCTTGCTTCCATTGCTTCCTTTGTTTTGGGTCACTGGGCCAGGCTTGCTGCCTTGTTATCAGAGCTCTGCAGTTCAGTCTGAAACCCCTCCAGTTCTTAACACAGATGTTGCAGACGAGATATTTAACCACTCGTGCTGCACCGGTAAACAGAGTGATCTCGGCAGAAGGTGAAGAATTGCATTCAGGAACAGAAATGACACAGTAAGACATTTTGCCAAGGCTTATCTTACAATTATTTGCTGTTTAGAAAAACAACAGCGTACGCTGTTTGCCTTCAGCTATCTCTGGGATTTCAGTCCTACTGCTTTTAGACACTCTCACCAGATGCAGCACCTGACTCTTAGTACTGCATTGCTCAGTAGCCCTCCTCTTTCAAACAACTCTGCATCAGGCTATGGTTGTCAGCCTGAAAAAGAGATTGCAATGCAGTGGTTGCAGTGTCACCACACTTTGGGTCTAATAAAGGCTACCCAACAAAGTCTCTTCTACAATGGGATCAGATTTGAAGATCACTACATCTGTGGGAAAGCTGATGAGCCCAAAATCCAGTGAGTATTTCTGGCTGGAATTGTTTCTAATAATGGAAGAAGAGAACTGCTTTTTCTTTGTAAGTAAATGTTACAACAAAATTTTGTGTACATTCAACAATAATAGTGGTAGGATCTCCTTCCCAAGGGATGCAGGAGGTCCGAAACAATTCATCTTCTCCTGACGTTGTCTTCTGAACCCCAGACTTCTCTCATTCTAGTCTCTGTGCCAGGTGTTTGGTTTTTTATCATCACAATGGATTATATCTCAGATGCAAACAAGAGTAAAGCTTTTTATTATTATTATTATGTGGAGAAATATTTAGAAAGATTGACAGAGAGAATGGATAATATCAGGTTTTTTAATCATTCCAATACAGTGTTTTCCTGCCAGTTATGTTTCTCTGCTCTGGGTGTTCAGTAGGGGATGATCACCATATGTTTCTCCAGTGTTTAGCCAAGTGAGATCCTGACTAGAGCCTGTGGGCCATTAATAAAATATAAGCAAATAGTGGTAATATGTAATAAGGATCATCCAGAGATGACCTTCCCTGGCGGCAGAACTTAGCTATTCATAACCTTCTGGTAAACACAAATGTTGAAACAGAAGAAAATGATATATGAGAAACAGGTGTAGCATCTGGGCAGCACTGTGCTCTTGAGCTGTTTGACATGCTCCTTACATCTACATCTGAAGGAAGAGTGGAAATGATTTCTTATCTTGGCAAATTGGATATGAGGGGTAATTAGAACTGCATCCCCTTGAAATTTCATGAGCTTGTAGACGGTGACAGAGCTTTATGGTTCCAGTTCATGTGTTCACATATAGTTGAGATTTGCCACCATCATTTTAGTGGACTAATGCGTACAAACTAGAAAACATGATAATCTTCAGGATCCCACTAGGTTTGGACTCATTGCTCTTGTCTCCACTGCTTTCTGAGGGATAAAATGCCAGCAAGCAGGACACAGCCTGAACTTCCAGAGACCTGCAACTTTGGATTCAGGATTCCTCTTTTTGATCCCTCTTCCATGGAATATTCAATGTTTTGGTGTTCTTTTTTCCACTCTGTAGAATGTACAGACATTTTATTCAACTGCTGAACTGTTGTATTACAAGAAGCCTTAACCAGCTTTTACTTTGACAAGCTGCTGTGCTTGCTGTGTTTCCTGCAGAGCATGATAATGCATGTAAAGCATGGCCAGAAAAAGCCCAATGGGATGCACTGCATAGAAAGGACGTGCGTTCTGAGTGGGTTTGTTCATGGCACCTGCACTGAGCCTCTCAGCCCAGAGAGAAGCGATCCCAGGTGAGTCACCTTTTCATATATGAGAAAATACAAACTGTTATGAAGTAGACTATAGGCACCCCAAGTGCTCTTGAATAGATGACAAGGATATCTGAGGCCTTCCAGTGTTTTGTGCTTCCCTGTTCATCCCCTGTATAAGGGAGTAACAGCATTACACTGTGTCATGGGGACACTCTGAGGATAAAAATAACAGATGTTGTGAATGTAAAATATACCAACAATGGCAGATTTTTATTTTTGCTTTTGTAACTCCTCCTTAAGTCAGGGAGCTGAAAGCTTATGCCAAAAAAAAAAAAAAGATGGAGGAAAACTGAAAAAAGCCCACATTATTCATTCTTACCATACAGTGGTCACAGAAGGGATATGTTTTGCCCACTGTCCTTTGTCCAGTTCTGTGTCTATTGTTCCATTACATCTTTAATGAAAAAGCTTCCTATTTTTCTTTGCCTGATTAAGTATACACTATCTTCTTTCGTCTTCATCATTAAACTGGCAGTAATTACACAAAATTGAATGCTTGACCTTTAAGTCTTTGCCCCAGTAAGTGTAGCAGAGAAAGACTGGTTATTGTCTCTAATCCGCTGTCATCAAAGCTACAAAGATTTAGTTTCCCAGTTCAGAGACAGTGATTCACATCAGTAAAAAGGTGCAGATAATTACCATTTATTACCTGCAGTACAAATCAGATCTCAATCTTCTGTCTATGCTGGCATGAAAAATAACCGCTACTCAGTGGAGCGAAAGGTGGTGACCCACTGGGTAATGAAGTGTCAGAATGAAGCCAGGAAAAAGGATCAACTTTCACAGTCAATGAAATGCACAGGGAAAAATAAAAAGGTAAATATAATATTTATTTTTCAGGATTAATGCTAAGTTGGTTTCTTAATTTTTTTATTTGTTTTTATAATTTAGATGCTGCAGAATAAGCTCAATCTAAAAACATTCATTTCTGTTAAAAACTGAACTCTGTTAAGAAGGCCTAAAAAATATGCAAATCTCCAATCATTCTAATAAAGAACTCTTCTACTTTCCTGCCTCTGTGAGGTTAGACATTTCAGATAAAGCTCACTATCTTTGGGATGAAGTAAGACAACACTGCTTCTTTGAAATCATCCCACAGATTTTGGCACTTGCTGTAGTATTCTGCTGCTGCTTCATCGCACTGATCTAGTTCTAGTCTGCTTTGCAGGAATGGAGTCTCACAGTGTTGGGTTTTTGCACAAGAATCAGGAATACATGTTACCCTTTTCAGGCCAATGGTTATTTCAATATTTAATACTTTGACCCAGATCTACTTGGATCTAATCAGTCACTGATTATTTTGGAATTAAATACAGGCAATAACAATAATGAAAAAAAAGTAAATTTGTGTTTTCTAACATTTATCTGAGATAACAGCTTTGACTTCTTTCAGGAGTAGCTTATTGTGTGATCAACTTCTAAGCTACTTTTCTAGCTTTGGCTTGAAAATATTTCTACTAGCTCATGCAAAAGTTTGTTTGTCTGTGTGACAATTTATATCTGTGGTAACTAAATTGCATCAGCTGGCATGTGATGAGTTCAATAACAGCTCAGCCTAAGCTCTCTGTCTTTCAGCATATTGCCTATCCTGTCATGGAATGGCAAGGAGCAGAGCAGCTTGGAGAAATCAGCTTTTGCTGTTGTCATTTCCTGCTACGTGGGAAGTTTGTTAGAAAAATCTTGTCAGGGTTAGCATGATAGCCACACTCTCCAGGAATGATGAAGGAATATCAGTTACTGTTATCCCCTTAGCTTCTTCTGGCCAGTCACTGCTGTTCTAAATGAGAAATTGCATCTGTGAGTGCTTTTGTAATGGAGCTGAGTAGTTAGCAGAGCAGAATTCCTGAAAGCACTGCATTGACTGGACCACAGCTTCTAATGAGGTTAAAGAAAAAGCAATGCAGCATCAGATTTTATTCAGCAGGAAGTTTGTAAAGTGAAAATGTAAAACAGAAAACATACAGAACAAAATTCAATCTTTGCTCAACAGTGAGACAACTGGATTGTGTCACAGAACTAGAACAAGTGTGAGAGTTGGAGCCTATGATACTGTGCAAATATTATGATGTGCAAATATTAGCCCTCATTTTGACACTTCAGTGCGTATCTGAGCAAATCAAAGTTGCTATAATTTAAATGATGACAGCCGTCCACATAGAGTTAGTACAAAGACATCTCCTTTTTGTGAAGCTTTATTTATCATGGATTATTGCGGCTTAAAGTAGGGCTGCGTGACTCAGGAATACATCAGGCGATTCTGGTTCTGAGTTACAGCACAACAGAATCCGTTCCAGTGGTCACATGAGCTGTGACTCATGGGTTCTCTTTAAAACCTTCATAGCTTTTAAATTACATTGGTTCATCATTTACAGAAAAGACTTTGAGAAAATGTTTCTGCTAAAAGAGATTTCCCTTAAAGTTTAGAAGTATTTCATGTTGTCACACTCTGGTTATCCTGATCCATACTATCAGATCTTGTAGTGCTTTCCTTCCCAGCAATTCCAGCTTTTAACTCTTTCGTTAAAAAATGCAGAGTTCTAGAGCTTCGGTTGACAGAAACAAAGACCGTTGGCATGTGTTCTGTAGGTAAATGGGCTCATGATATATCTGAAATCATACAGATCTATATATACATATATATGTGTGTGTGTGTGTGTGTGTGTGTGTATATATATATATATATACAGATCCTAATGCTGCATCCTGATTTCTAGTATTTTCTCCAGAGTTACATTTCCATTCCTTCTAAATTTGCTAGGGCACGTGTCAGGGAGGAGGGAATGACCCTGATGAAAGTTTCCCTCTCCACTCCTGGCAAGTGGGATGCAGTTCTTTATAATGTGATTGTAAATAGTGATTTAAGAGTCCCCAGAAAACTGTATCTGACATGGCATTTCTGAGCATAAGATGTTTTCGTTCTGATTGAAATTACCTTCTAGTTTTGCAAACACATTAACTGCTAATGAATTAGGACTAGATCAAGACAGAAGAGTTTACTTCAACAGCAGACAGTTATGGAAAGATGAGTTTTACTATTACATGTCTGTGGCTGGGGCACAATGGTCTGCATTAGAGAACAAGAAACAAGCAGTATTTGTTGTGACCCTGTACTTAGCAAATGGCTGTTACGTGGGTTGTCTGAGAGAGCCAAGTGAATTTGTGGCCACGCCTCTCTTTTGTAGCTATTGGTGGAAACTTGAGGACTATAGGATACATTGTGATATTTTCCTTTTGTTTGTGAAAGTTCAAATCTGCGTGTGATGAGGAAATGCATAGCACTGAGTAAGGAGCATTAAGCAGGTAAACAGCTCTGAATGAAGGGATCTGTACCACTTAACTACTCTTGAATATTCGTAGTTGGCTATTTTTCAATATGAGGTATCAGGAGTATGAATATTTTCACCAGCAATAACAGCATGTCCCAAGCCTGCTCCAATATGTCAATCTAGAGCTTTGCTGAACAGAGCCCGCCATTCATGTCGACATGCAATCTGATTTTGAGATGTGACAAATGGGCACTGAGATAAAACCTGCCACCTTATCACTCACAACTGAAGTTAGGACTGAACATCAGACACATCAAAGCATTTTTGCCTATGTCATAAGCTGTTTTTTAATGGTATTCTTACAGGGTACAAATATAAGAAGCAAATCAGGCAGAAATTATAAAAATAAAATAAAAGGTCATGAAAGAAATGGAATAAAATACTAAGAGAGCCAAAATTTGAACAGGGGGAAACAGGAACCAATTTTGTACTTCACAGCCTGTGAATAGCGTCTTGCAATTTGTATGTGAAGTACTGGAGGAAAGTGGAGTAGGTATGCTTTAATTTAGAATGATAGGATACATGCTGCCACTTCTACAAATAGCAACTGTAGAAGCTATTGTTGGTCTTGGAGATATTGTTTGGGTTTGATTTTATTTGTTGCAGATGTGAGAGGGGAAAAAAGCATATTTCAATCCATTTTCACTGCCTGTCTGAGAACAGGTTGGAAATGTTAACTCCCGGATGAAGGCCCCATCATTGCACAGTAGACGCTCAAGTCAAACTTGATAAGCATATTGACTTTAATGCTAACGGTCAGCAATAAATTCAGAGATTTTAACCCTGGTTATTACTTTATGCCACTGCGGGGCTCTATTTTATGATTTTTGGAGAGAGCTTTCTGGCAGCTCTATAGAAACAGAGGATAACCTTTATGTTTCTGTTTGAAGTGAGATTTTTTTGTTTGTTTGTTTGTTTACTTAATTTTCACTAAGCCTCTGAAAGAAAAGGAACATATGGACACTATATATAGAAGTTATTTCCCTTGGAATAAAGTGGAGGTACCTGTGGGAGTCAACAAAGCAGCTGTTTAGCGATCACACAGCTTTCTGAGAAAAAAGTGAAAAACATGATTTCAGGATCACTGTGCAGATCAGTGACATCTGTTTACTGCAGCAATGTAGAAACAATGTAGAAGAAGTAGTTTGGTGGGTTTTTTTACCTAAGTGCAGCCCTCAGTTTAAACCCAAGGGCCTTACAGCTAATCGGTTCAAGGTACCAGTCCCTGGCTTGATCTTTCAAGATGGAGACTGATATAATTTTCTTAGAGGAACATCATAAAAGTTTTTGTTTTGTCTTTTTACAATAAGTGCTAAAGGGACGCAGACCGCTGTTGTGAAATTGAGAGATACAAATGTGGAAGTCATTCTATGGTTGGATGGAGTGAGTCATTTAAACTTGTGATTAGTATCTCAAGCAATTCCAGCAAAGTGAGGGCTTTCATTTGTTTTTGTTATTTAATGCCTGTGAATCTATTTTCAGCTAAATTCTGGGAACGAAGGTCAAAGTGAGGTAGAAGTGATTTGTTTAAGGATCTTATTTAAATATTTTAATATAATTTTATGAATGCTTCTTGAAGAAATACTTAAAGTGTGGCAGGGTTTAGCTGCTATTCTCTGCATGCTGCTTTGTCCACAGACATATCTGTGAATGAATACCTTCAGTAATGAATCTTAAGTGACTGATGCTCTCAATCCCTGTGAAATCTAAGGGTAGCGTCAGCTGAGGAGGCAAAGTAAAACATCACAGAATGTCCACGAATCTTGTCATTGCTCTAGTGATTAAAAAAGCAGAAGCAAACAAAGCCAGCCGTTAGAATTCACTATGGTAATTAATCCTGCCCTTGCTGATTGCTATTTGTGCCACCATCTGGAACAAAGTAGCCACAGTTCCTTCTGTAGGACTCTGTATCTTGCACCTTATAAATAGGTATGCGGCATTAAGGAGTGTGAAATAGTTTTCCTCCTTCATTTTCATTTGGTGTAGGTCTCAGAAAATTAACCATGCAAAACAGTTTGTATAGAAGCCAGTATCAAGACTGTGTTAGAAACACTGTGCTCCCTAATATATCTAACATGTGGTACAACACAAATTCCCATCAGCTTTGTCTGACCTAAGCAGCTGATTCAAAATAAATATATATTTTATTTATGCATGAAGAAGACAGGAAGAGTAAGAGAGCATAAAAAGTCCATTTTGATTAAATCAACTGATGCACAAGAAAATTTTGGTGCCTGGTAATGACGCTTTATAGAGAAAAATCTATTTAGCTATCTAAGTATTAAAGGACATTTCACAGATGTATTTTTAATATTTAACTATGCCATTAAGTCTTATTAGCATTATGTTTTTATTTTTAATTTTAAAAATTCACAAGTCTTCCCAAGTCTTTCATCTTGATGAGGCTGTGTGTTTGTCTTCATAAACATTCTGTGAATATTTAATGTTCAGGAAAGAAATATGCATATGTTTTCCCTTTTGGTAAGAGCTTTGTGGAGATAACATGGAAGTTGCTATTTTATGTTCTAGCTAATGTATGTTTTCCTACAAGCCAAATAGTTCATTACTGCTAGTACAGTCACATACTTATAAAGGTGATTCTGGCATCTGCTTTGCAGTTATCTGAGGATGCTGGCTGTCTCACATTCCCAAATAAAAAATACTTGTGAGTTAAGAAAATGTGATTCTTGACTAAGATTACTAAGAATGCCTTCCTTTAAGATGAAGCTTATAAAAAGAAGGTGCTTGGAGCATGTAATGCATGCAGCTCCACGAGATTTAGGAGAAAATTTTGCAGAGCCAACAGATAGCAGCACCTCTCCCTGACTTGTAATGACTTGCTTTCACTCTAGGAAGGACTGGAAGGAAGCACTGAGTAACACTTTCACATTTGGATGTTCAGTGATAAATCGTGGCATTGTTCCTATGTAGTATAAAGGTGTATAGTAGGTAGTGTAGGTGCTATATAGGATGCAGAGACAGTACCCACAAGCTAATAATTTTCACTCCTACTTTCTTATGTCACAGTTTCCTGCTCCATAATAGATAAACAAAAAGAGCAAATAAAATTTTGTTTAGTTGCTGAATAATCGTTCAGGAGAGACTTCTCAATTATGCTGCTAGCCACCATGAGACAGTTTTTAATGTCTAAAGATGGCACTCTAAATATATAAAAAAATAATCACATTCATTTGTGATTTTTCTCCATAGAGCTCATCTGTTTGTTTATTACAATATGTAGTTCAAAATATGAGGTTCTTGCTATTCCAAGACTATTTTCTGAGCTGATTTGAGTACTTGAGTACCATTAGTGCTGGGTACCATCTCAAGCTCACTGGGTCAGACCTGAAGAGTTATTGTTCAGAACTCTTGAAGCTCTCAAGCCACTATTTCAGTCATACCAAGACTTTTGTCTCTCTCCCATCTCATCTATTTTAAATGCCTGGATGCTCAAGTGCTTGTGTGGGAAGGTGTTAAAAGAAATGTTCATCACCGTGTCTTATTGAAGAAAAGGAACAAATGCCTTATGAATGCTCACTCTGGTATCTTCAGACTTCCAGAGCAGTGGTATGTCTAAAAAACTTGTATTCCTCTTTCATTGCTGTTTGCCAAGCACAGTTGAAGTTTTTGAAGGTTTTACTTCCAGAATGAATTTTTTAATAATAAATTTAAACACAAGCTTTATATTTAGTTTTCCTCATGAATAAATTATTCTGCAGCTTCTGAAACCTGTGAAAATAGGATGTTGTTCTGAATGGGCATGAAGATACAATCCGTGTTTTCTGGAAATGGTCTTAAGTTGCTCCAGGGTAAATTTAGGTTGGATATCAGGAAAAACTTCTTTACTGAAAGGGTTGTTAAGCACTGGAATAGGATCCCCAGGGAGGTGGTTGAGTCACCATCCCTGAATGTGTTTATAAGCTGTTTGGATGTGGTACTGAGGGACGTGATATAGCAGAGGGTTGTTAGAGTTAGGGTAGCATAGTTAAGTTGCAGGTGGACTTGATGAACTTTAAGGTCTTTTCTGACCTGAGCAATTCTGTGATTGTATGATAGGTTTCCATAGCCTTGAGTAGATATGTATTGATGGGATATGCACTTTTATTCCTTTGGTCTTAAAAGATTACAAGGAACAAGATTTTTTTTTCAGCATTCATCTGTTTACATTTTCTGTTTCATTTCAGAATAAAAGCAAAGTATTTTGAGGCCATTCTTATAAGCCAGTTGTGACATAGGAGGATTGAAACAAGATTAGATCTTAACTATGTTGTTATCCAAGCAAAGGCACATGGAAATGGAATTAAATGTTCAATGAACTGAACTCTGTGAACTTTTCTCATTGATTCAAATATGATTTTCGCAATTCTATGTACATATATCTCAGTTGTAATCACAATTATATAAACAATTATAAATCTGATATATAAAGAGTTTTTTCTGGAGAAAAAGAAAAATGAATAAAAAAGATTTAAGAAGCAATTCCTTGAAAACAAGGATGTTCATTTTGGTTACTGAAAGAAATGTTGCAGATAGTTATGCAGTTAGAAATGTTACAAATTGTTAGCTCAAGTTGTTGATGTTTCATGTAGATAATGCTGAAATGTTTAATTGTCACAGTGTTTTTGGTTCATTTCCGTGTCCATTCGGCTTTATTTTTTAGATTGCATTTTTTTTCTCTTGTTATTTATTTCAATATTAACATTAACCTTCTAATAGACCAAAATTATGAAAATGATCAGATTTCTCTCAGATTTTTTATTTTTTTTCAACTGGACAACTGACATCAAATTTTGAGCCATTGTATTGATTTTAAAGTACTTTTTGTGCAAGTACGTTAAGATTTGATTTTGCTGATGGTTACTTACATAAAAATTCAAGATGGAAATTTCTATTAATCGAATTAAATAGCAAACATTGGTTTATACATACCCTCACGTGCCAAATATAGAAACAGAATATCTCCAGGTCCTGACCTCTTGTAAATACATTCCCATTGCAGCTCACAATGGCCTTGTTTGGTCCATAAGAAACATTATACTGTTCTGATAATAAACTGCCATTCTGTGGGAGGGGTCTTGGAGCTGATTGAGAAGCATGAATTTCAACATAAGGCAATCTTTGTGCTGTGAAATCTTAATGTTATTGCTGCTTAGATCAAGCTCATCTCACAGCCTGATTTAATGTGGCACAAGAGAAGAAAAGAAGTGAGATAATCACTGAAATTAATAAATACTTAAGAGAATTATAGCACTACTTTTTAAAACATCTACCTGAACTTTTTCTGTGTTGAAGAAATTTTTGTATGGACTGAGTAAAAATGATGGCTGTTTTGTCTCAAAGCTAGTCTGGTTTGATTTTGATTGCTGGTGTATGTTGCTGTTTTAACATCTAGTTCTGCAACACACAAGTTTGGGGAGAAAAGCAAATAAAGGAAGGAGAGTTTTGCTCAGATTGTTCTGGAGATACATGAGATGTTTATCCCAGCTTCTCATATAAAAGAAAATAAAAACAGTACTCCAGACTGATGATGAAGTTGAAACCACTGCTTGCATATCAACAATAGATGCTAATTACCATTTCATCCTATTGGAGGTACTCGTGCAAATAGTTTGACACAAGGTAAATTTTTGACTGTCAATTTTTGAAGTCTTATTTCAGACTATTTAACTCCTTATCTGGGCATTATGGAGCACGACCTTCCAATCCCATATATTTTAACATCACCAACATCAGCAATGAACAGAATTTCTGATGCAGGCTGCAGTCAGCATGTAACTCCTTTCCAAAAGAAATGCTTTTACAAGTGTGAATTGGGAATTCTTTAGGACAGATGTGTTGAGACAAGCAGTGAGATTCTTATTCATTTTCACAGAAGCAGCATTAAGGTTCCCATAAATTTTCAGAGAAATAGAGAGCTGTAGAAATACCCAATTTTTCCTGTCTGCTATTTCTTCTTTGCCTTTAAAAATGTGACTCTGAGTAACATTCAGGTCTGCAAAGCATAGAATGTGTTAGTCTATGGCAGAGTTTGGCCCAGAACATGAGATTTTTTAATCTCATCTCTTCCACATTGATTGTTTATCTTCCTCTTCAATAAAATGTGAAACTTCTTTTTGAGGTGAGTTTGGATTTTTATTTTTTTTTAAGGCATTGTTAACAATTTTACAAATGTCTTTAATGAAATGAGATTACCATGAAACATCTATTCTAATTTAATCAAATTATATGTAATTAGGTTTTCTATTATTTTTTTCTGTGTCAAATTTATTACCTTTAGGAAGATTTGTAATATGGTATAAATTGTGTCTCATAATGAGAAGCCAGAGTAATAGTGAAATTAGTTTGTATTTTATTAGGCATTACAACTTTAGGAGTGATTGATTTCTTCTTTCAGAAAGATTTGTTTCTTTACTTGACAAGACAGAGTATGCAAACAAAACTTCTCAGTTTATTTTCAATCATGTCTTGCAAAATGGCTGAACCCAGGCTTTCACTATTAACAACTCTGCTGGTTTTGTTCCTATGGGACAGAGGGGGGGAAAAAAAAAGCAGCTCTATTCTGCTTCACTTGATGAAATAGAAATGCTGTCTGGTCCCCAACATACTCACTTGCATAGAAATTCCATTTGTTAGGTACAATCTTCCCTAAAATTTTCCCTTTATAGCCAAATTTTTAGAAAGTTGGCACAAAACCAGGTATAGATCCAGTGTATGTTAGAGCATTTTTCCTGTTTTTGTGTACTTAATGGAACAAGTTGCACATTTTCGTGCATGCGTTCTGACAAGCTAAAACAAGAGCCACTTACAACTGTTGTACTCGTAGTTCCATGATACTAATTTTGGCTGCTCCTGTACAGCTCGAGAGTGAAGCAGACTTTTATAGTAGGTAATTTCAACATTCTCAACTCCAGCGCTTAGTATGACACTGACAGTTCATTTGTTTAACCCATGCAAAAGAAGACAGACTTCCAGCAATGTCTTTAAATTCTATAACAGGGAAGAACATTTTTACTGATTTTCCTTTATAAACTTCTTTACTACTTAAGAACTACTTTAAAAACTTTGTTTACCCACTCTTCTCAGGCAATACATTACTGTGGATTTAAAAGACATTCCCTGCTACCAGATTTACTTCTTTTGTTGTTATTTCCTTCTAGATTGGGCAGCATCCTCACTGACCTGGGCTCCAGTCTGACCCTGCTTCCAAGTCATTGCAATATGCAGTCTTTTCAGTTTGTGATGAAAAGTAAGTGATTGACAAGGTGCATCAAGTGGTATAATTTTATCATCCATTTTTACATTTTGCAGTTTTCCTCCATTTTTGAAATTGTTGTCCTTCCTTTCAAAACCTGGAGGTTGCTGTAGTAATAATAGCTTATCCAAGGAGCAGATTTCTTAGTAAACACTATGCCTTTGTGAAGAAATAGCTGTTATTACATTCAAAAGCAACCCGAGGATAGAGTCTTATTGGTTTTTACTTATTTTTTTATTCCAAAATATTTGTTTCTTTATAAAAAGCTGTTCCAAAACTTGGGGGACTTTTATCCATCCATTCTATCATAAGCCATTACAATCTACCTATTCTGAGTAATGTTTTATGTAATTAAGAATATTTTGAGACATGTCAGTCAATAACTAGCTGCTTCATAGCACATCCTAAACCTTTGTAAATCTCAGGCCAGAATCATTCTCTACAGGTGAGTAGAACTCTTTCCTGTACTTTAAATGTCACCAATTTATTGGAAGAAAGATACTCAAACATTAGTTTGGAATTTAAATTTGAAACCTTCCTTGTAATTTAAAGCATTTACAATCAGCAGCAACAGAAGATTGAAGAAAAGCATCTACATTTTGATACCTATACAGTAGAATTGGTATTTTATGCATTTGGGCTACATATAAAAGTATGTGAAAGTGAATCAGTATTTATGGAATGTTACCTTTTGTCTATAAATATTAGTGGAAGAGCTTATATGTTTGGTTTCAGACCACTTTAACTACTCTATTCAGTATCATAAATTGGTGTGGAAATGTATGATAGCTTATAAATTAATCCATTGATGTTAATTTGTGTATTTTAGGCATTCATAATCACATCTACCTCTTTTCATGTAATGTTATATTGATGTAATATACTCTGAGCTTCTTCCCAAAGCTAAAATATTAGTCTATAAAGGAAGCGGAGTTCCTACAGTGACTAAACATTAAATGGATACAATAAATGACTGCTTTTTAGACAATTGATATCACCATGAAATGGCAGCTTATTACTGCACATTTCATGGTATGCTGCATTTTCAGTCCTTCAGAACTCAGAGCTGCTGGACATTTTGCAAAGACAAAGACTGATTTATCAGGAGGTATAATTTCAAAAGCTTCATAAAGATTTCAGTTTAAAAGGAGCCAGATTTTTCAGTGATTAAACATTAACCATCCTTTGGATTTACTGACTCAGATTTTATTCGGTGATAATAGTAGAGGTATTATCTCTAGATCAATTGTCTTTGCTAAATTTCATGATAGGGCAATCAGAAGATAAAATGCTTGGAAATAAAATTTTCTTGATAAGGAATGCAAGTCATGTCTGATTCTTTTCTGACAATAAGGTATTCACAACACAAACTGTTAGTCTATTTAATCAACTTGTGTATGAGTCAGCTGCTGATAAATATAGACAATGTGGTGTTTAGGTCTAAGTTATAATGTGCCTTTAACACCTCTGATCAACTGTGAGAATTGTTATATATATCTAATTGCTACAACTATTCTGAACCAAAGAACTATAATCTCACAAATCCAATAAAAACTCCTTCTATATGAGCAAACATCTCTATCAATAGTTACTGTAAAGAAGAAGAAAAGTTCTTATAAAACTGCAAATAAAAAGGTGTGAAAGGCAGAGAGATGGTTGCTACCTTTACTTGCATAGTTCGTTATGAAAAACCTGGGAAATTATTTTGTGCCAAGAAGTTTGGAGACTCTTGAAGAATCTTGGAGGCTTTTGTATTTTGAAGTCAAGGCATAAGCTTACTGACTTCCTACTTAATTCAAGTTTTGACATTTGGAGTGTATGGTCAACCCATTACAGCTACAGTTATTGTGAGTTCTTGCAAGTTTGTTTCAATCTGTGTCTTTGGAAATGAAATGGAGAACCAAAGAGATCAATTACATTACAGTAGTTCTTAGTCAAATTCCAACTGTGCCACAACACATGAAATGGAACTGGAGAAGAAAGTAAGAATCATACCAGAGTTGTTTCTAGGGAAGCAATTTGCTAGCAGAAAATGCAGATTTCACAGATTGAGATTCGTGATTCTGGAATTTGTTTCTGGATTTTTTTTTTCCTGGGGATGAAATTTTCTAACAAAGAACACGAATTTCATGCAATTGTTTTTGTCTACATTGGATTGCTTTATGAAAATGCATGATTATAGATCTTCTCAGTAGAAGCCAAGTAGTGGATTGCCTTGATATGCTTTTGTTTATCTTCCAGAAAGATGGAAAACTCTGGTGGGGTTGAGAAGGCAGGACACTGGCCAGCTTGTTATTCGTCAGCTTTCCCAGCTGCCAGGTTGACCAGAGTGGCTGTACAGTCAGTTGACCAACCAGACTCAAATGTTATTCCACTTCACTAGAAATTCCAATACAATGATCCAGAATTTCTAATTGAGTGGAAACACAGCCATTGAGCATCCCTGTTTTGTATTTGTGGGCTATGTGTATATTCACACTGTCTGCATGGCCAGTTCTTTCGCATCTGATTGCTTTTCCATAAAAGCTGGCCTCAGTTTCATACAAAAAGTACAAAATGGATTGGCAGCTTTTAATAGTCATCCAAGCTCATACATTTCTCCTGGGCATCATTCACTTATCCTACCCACATAGTGCACTGTACCAGCTGCCTGAAGTTTGTTCCTGATTCCACTTCCTCTGCAGCACAGAAACATTTTGCACAGTTGCGGACAGCAAAAAGAGCTGGACACAGCTGTCAAAATCAGAAAATACTTATTGACAATTTGTGTGCTATGAGACAAAGTCATGTACTTCAAACCCTGTTATCTAATAAGGACTGCCTGTCTTGTCCCTTACATTATTGTCCAGAGGATTTGATCGCGTTCTGCTATGCATTTAATTACATTTGAGAACACTCAGCTTCATTTTTCAGAAGGATGGAGAGCTTAACCATAGAAGTTTTGATTTGGTCCCTCATCTCTAACTTTACGGTGTTTTCTTTTTATCTTTATAAAGCTTCAAATAATAAGTGTGTGAGCACCTGGGCTTTATTTCCCCAGGAATATCAAATGTGCTAAGAGTAATTTAGATAAGAGTTGATGAACACACAATTTGTATCACTGACAGCAGCAGTCTCAGAGGAACATGCACTGAACAATTACACTGACCTAATCCCTGCAGGCACACAAGGTGTTCCTTTGTTATTTTCCTATTTTCTTCTAATACGAATCCAAACTATAAGCGAGCAATATGAAGACACACTGATTTAGATGGCACCTCCTGTAATTGATGCTTTACAAGCAGACCAAATGGGAACTTCTGATAACCACACTATCTCATGCTCTACCTTTGCCCTTCATAGGACTTGCAAAATAATCTTTCTTACCGAGGGCATCTGTAATTGCAAAAAACGCTTCTCATGTTTGCAAGCTTGTACAAATATGGAAGGACAAATGTGGGAAGGAATTTCTTCCTACAGAGATGCCCTAAAATCCTGCTTAGCACTCATTAAAACTCTGCAGAAAAAGGAGTTTCCATGCTGGTATACCATGACAGACATCTTTTCCATATACATAACTGTGTTCCTATTATTTTTTTATGCAGAGTTCTTTCTTTTCCACCTCTGGAGACTGTCATAGTTTATCACAAGATTTTGTCTTTTGAGATGGTGTTCAGGTGCATGTTGCTTTTAGGAAATGATACCCCTTTTTTTTATTCTTCCACAGTTTACCTAATGGGAACAGAGAATCTCTGCTCTGCTGATCATTTAACCTGGTTTCTACTGAAGTTAGAAGATATTTTGGTAACTCTCAGTGAAACCAAGATGTTTTTTGGTGTGTTTGTTCATTTGTTTTTTCATAATTTTTAAGGATTTGAAAGAAATCTTTAAGCAATAAGCTACGTCAGTAGCAAATTCAGTATGTCTCTGTTACCTTTTTTAAATGTAGAACTCCTAGGTGTTTATCTTACAAATGCTAATTTTACTATTTGGCAGCATGAAGTACAACAGAACTACAGTGTCATCATTTTCTTCATTCAATAATTGATTCGATTTTTTTCCACAGATGAGGTTGCTGCATTTCATTTTCAGTAACTGTTTGAATCTGTAAGTATTTCTGCCCATGAATATACAGTAGTTTATATCTGCTTCTTTCATCACATTATTTTTCAGTTTCCTGTTCTGTAGCCTAATCACTATTAATTTGTCACTTATTTATACAGAGTGCATTTTTATCTTCTTTTTCTTTTTAGGACCTTTTTTTGGTTTTTTTGTTTTTTGTTTTTTTTAGATCTCATTTTTGTTTGACTGAATATTGCTCTCCCACTATATTTTATTCATTAATATTATCAGCAGTGTAACATCTTTCTTCTTCTTGTATCAGAGCTCCTGACCGTTAGCTCTATACTTCTAGGCTGACTTTTTGTACTAAATTTATTATATGCTTTCACCACGTTTTTTGCTTACTGCTGTGTGCCCTTCAATCAGAGTTAAAACTCACTTTATTCTTTAGATTTTTTATTTTATTTTCTAACTCTTGTGCTTTTTGCTTCCATTCTTTCTGTCATTGTAGTTATTGTATGAAAGTGATGGAATTTTATCAGATTACTATATTATCTTAGCCTGTTTTAACTCTCATTTTCAGTTTTGACTCCTACCAATGACATTTTCCTGCTGTTCTAAAAGCACAAAGGCACATTACAATTTAATGCATCTTTCCCAATCTGCTTTCTGTGTTTCTACTTCCCTTCCCCACTGTCATATCCTTGTAGATACTATCTTGATGAATAAATTATCAAGATTGTTCTACAAGAAATCTGTCACATGGTATATGACCTCTCTTAAATCTGAGATTTAGCTGTGAATTCCATATTAGTATTACATGAGCTGCTCTTATGTAAATGTATAGATACTGATGTATGGCAGTTTCTTCCTGTCTTTATTCTGCTTTTCTGTCCCTCCATAATTCATCATTTTTAAGATAAAGTAAGTGACTTTGTAAAGGACAGTTTGCCTCAATCATAGCTTGATGAAACTAGAGTTCAAACAGATGTACTCAGTACAGCCTTGTAAGGAAGATCGCTATTACATATTAAGAAATAAATGCACATATACACATAATTTTTCACCTTCATCTTTATTCTTTCATAATTAATAAAGAGTAGAATTGTCACATTATGCTTATGATAATCAGTTCTAGGTTTGTAGCTCAGCTGGGAGAAATTAGAACATGAAACCATGGAACACTGAAAAAATTCTCTTCTGAGTAGCTTTTCAAATGCTCTGGGTAAGTGAACTTTCGTACTGTTTGTCTCTTATTGAAACTTAGGTGAAAAAATATCTTGAACTACATCTTCTAGTAGATAAGGAGAAAACCCAGTAAAAGCAGAATGAACTTTCAAGGAGAAATATATTTTAGTGTTTTTCACTTATGAAATTGGTGCAATTTCAGACTTTGCGTAACTGTAAGGAACATAAATAAGTGACAAAGACAAAAAAGAGGATGGAATATGGGTGAAAAATGAAACTTTTTGGTTATCTGGCTTCTCTGTGCTGAGGAAACTGAGTGATTTTTAAATGAAAGAAAAAGATAAATGAATGCTATTGGAAAAAGTGTTGTATATTGTTTCCCACTGCTTGTAAGGGAGGAATATCTTCTGCTCTTATTTCATTAGGAATGTATGAAATCTACCGCTGATAAGATAAATGCCTGACAATATCTGACAGAATCTTTTTCACATTCTGGCTGCTAATGTAATTAACTTCAGCAGTGCCATCTTCCCTGAATTTAAAGGTCCACATAGAGTGAGAAATTGTGAATCCTTTAAATACAACCTTAGTAAGTTTTTTTGTTTGTTTGTTTGTTTTTTGGTTTGGTTTTTTGTGTGTGTGTGTGTGTAGTAATAAAAAATGGAATAATAATATTCTATCCCCCAGAACAACACAATTTTTTTTTTTTTTTAAAATATATTTGTATATATTACAAAAAGACAGAAGCATAAAACATTGGTCTGTTGCAAGCCACATTGGGTCAGGGGAATACTTTTTAGTAATCAGAGCTATAAATTACTGAAAAGTCTGGATGCGGGTATACAGCTTGATTTTAAATTTAACAGAATACTATCTACTGTTTTCTTAAGGAACAATATTTTTAAGAGTTAGAAAAAGAAACAATAGCCTTTTATTGGTATATATTCAACCCTAAAGAATGACATCTTACACAGTACCAAGCTCTGAAGTTCAGAATTAAACTATAAGGGATGCTGGGAGGTATATGTGAAATGTGACATTTCACATAAAGAATCAAAAGTAAGCCAAGAGGACAGAGAAACGAGTAAATGCTTTGTTATAGTTATTAGCTGTAGTACAATCAGCTAATAAGCTAAATGAAGGCTGTTGTAAAAAGTATGGTGTGATGTAGTACAGAAATGCCTATGTTTCTGCTTAGTGTTGAAATATTAATTTGAACAGAAGGGTATTGTCATTTCACAACAGTTTGCATGCAAATCCAAGAAAATATTAGTTAATCTGGTAAAGCAAATATCCACAATTTATACAGCACAGTAGAGACAATCAATGAATTTTCAGAACCCTCACAGCAAGCACAGAATAGGAATTACAACAGAAAAAATGATGACTTTTGCCATACTTATAACCAGATTGTGCAGTCTTCCAACATCCATAGTGAAAGAGAATAACAGCTGGGAGGCAGAGAAATGACAGATTCTGCTGAGTGAAAACTCTTACAACATTTAATTCCTTCACTGAGCAGCACCTGCTGTGTTATTACATACCAGTACCATCAGTGTGCTAGAACCACAGTACACTGTGTTCACCAACACAGTGGGTGTTTCCTATCTGCAGTACTTGGCAGTATATAGGAGCTTTTTTGGTCCAGAGAATGTTCTTTCCAAGTTTTATGTCCTAGTTTCATATACAACTCTGTTTCAGTTTGCATCTTATAAGTTCATTTTTAGCTCACTTCCAGTGCCTTATATTTTTTCATTTGATCCTTCACTGTGTCATATTTCACAGCTCATACTTAGGTGTGAATCTGAATCAAATCTGTTTTTATTAACAGCATACAGTCCAAACCTGAAATGCAGGAGTACACATCTCCACTACCTCTGCTCAAGACCTCTGTGATGTAACAGATGTATCTTTGGCACTTGATGAGCTGTGTTGAAATCTATTAACTTTTAATCCATGTATCCATTTGTATCCAAAGTAGCTGCAGTGATCATTCTTCACAGTTCAGGGTCCATTTCTGCAGGTTTTCCCATCTCAGAAGATATAGTGAATCAACTGTGTCTGCACAAAGTCTTAAGCAAAGGTCTTTCTATTTAGATTGGCTTGTATGTGACTTTTATTCTCTCGTGCTTGTAAAAAGAATGAGTGGTTTTTTTTGTTTGGTTGTTGGTTGGCTTTTGTTTTGTTTTGGTTTTGTATCTTTTAAAAGAAAAGGAATTCTCCCTTTTGCGAATCAACACTGATGAACTCTGAACATATTCTGGAGGCTGCATCACTTCGCAATGAAACAGTGACAATAGATTTTACTGAAACTGCTAACAAGATTGATGAATTTTTTGATTGCACAAATGAATTTATCACTTTACCATACAGTATCTACCATGATGTTTTCCATCTGTCTAGGTGTTTTGGCGATGAAGAGAAAGTGAATCCAATATTTATTTCTAAGGCAAAATCAATTTTAGCTAGAACCAATGCATTTTATATTCCCATGTAACTCAAAGCCAACTTAGTATTTATGATGCTTTTTTCATACAGTACTCATAGTGTGTTTCATTTGCAAAGTGGCATGCACAGGAATAAAGACCCAGAGGAATATAACCCTTCTACTTCACACAAAAAGTAAATTAGGTTTTCTTAGCATTTTGTCTCTTCATCATGTGGAAAACCTGCTGCTAGTGAAATTTTCTTCTGATGTCCAATGTATTTTCTGATAAATTTGTAGCTTGTTTAAAAGGCAGCTGCAGTGCGGTTTTAATCAGCAAACATCTGCAGTAATTCAAAAGGAAAAGTAGAACATTGGCAACAAAAAAGATGATCAGAGATGATTAGGTAGAACAGATGCAAATATTATTAATAATTGAACAACAAGTGAGCTCAAATGCTTTAGAATGTTCAGTAGCATTGTAGCCTGTCCTGCTGAAGAGAACAATTGTAGAGAAACTGCAAAAAAAGGCAACAGGAAAATGTCTGCTCACAAATCCCAGTTTCAGCTGGATGATAAAAACTTGCTTCATTTGATAGCATGTTTATTCTTTAAAGTACCTAATTCTGAAGACAGCCAGAATTTGTTAGAGTTTACATGTTCAGGGTAGTAGACAAAATCTTGTCTTCCCCCTGTAAACTTGCAGACTTTCAATCTGGTCTGGAAAACCTTTACTGGAGGTGCAGTAGTTTCTCAGTGAAGGTGAGTGACTTTCCCTGGGGCATCACAGTTGGTAGATCAGAAACAGAATTAAGTCTGGCTTTTCTGGCTCCCAGTTTCATGTTGTTAGCCATCAGATCAAGCCAGCCATACACTCAGCATGTTTCAGACTGCTTGCCTGAGAGGATGCCTCTGATACAAAGGGCAAAATATGTCATTTGGGTGCATGCTGTGTTTAGCCATCAGGTCTTTCACACCATTTTTAGACGAACATGAATGTCACATAAAATCACAGCAACTCTGAAGTCACTTAGTAAACTTCACAATGGATGTCACTGCGTCCGCACCATTTTTTTTCCCCTCTTCTTTCATTCCTTCTTCTCAGCAGGCAAACAGACATATTCTGTGTGAAAATATGTCACAACAGACTGGTAATCACTGAGCAACCAAAACAGTTTACTGACAAAATCTCTCTCTCAGCTTATTAATGAACACTACAAACTTAACTGTGGTGAATATAACAGACCAAAAACAGACCAAAGGAAATGATGAATAACTGGTTCTGCAAAGAGGTAAATGAAAATAATTAATTGAAATCCTGCACAAGAGAGATGCTGAATTATTTCACTTTTCTTGCTATTTATTTATTTATTTATTTTTAACTTTAAAGTTCATTTTGGAATAATCATAATTGTCTTTATCTTGCATGTGTTAGCTCTTCTACAGCCTAAACCGGTGAACAATTACTCTTCCTATAGGCATCCAGTGGCCAGGAGTTTGAGCATTGCAAAGGTTTTCTAGTATTTTTCAAGTACAAATAAATACTTTGATCACCAGATGAATAACAGTTTATAAGGAAAGGAAAGCATAGAGCTTCTCCAGTGTATGTTAAATTCTTCACCAAATAAAAATGGCACCATTTAATTGTTTTCAAAATGGGAGTATGTTATGAAAGATGTTTATATTGGACATTGGCTTATGAGTCTGTATCAAGGGATTTTCATTCCATAGCAGTTTGAATCCAAGGGAGCAGAGCTTCATTGCTGCCACAGACAGAATGTTAATTGGTCAGCAATTGGCTTCAGTCTGTGGAAATAAATAGTTTCATTGGCTTCTCTGAGCAATAGGTACATCACATCCCGTGTTTCCTATGGCAGCGAAACTGAATCCTGCCTGCCTTTCTTTTAAGTATCACTGGGAGTTTATACACAAAGTAGCAGAGCTAGGAAAATAGCAGGTACTATCCCACTCAAAATTAAGGGAGAATTTGGGTGGGTAGAATGTAATCATGAGATTGGAATTCAACCAGGATTTGGGCAGGAAGAGTTGTGGATTTGTCAAGCAGCTACAAAACGTGTCTCTCAGTTGTCCCCAAAGTAGAGGCAAAAGAAACATTTTGTCACCTACACTGTATTAGGCTAATAAATCTGTTTATGGTTTTTTGTTTTTTTTTCTTCTGCTTTCAATGTATGGAAGTAAAGGGAAAAAGTAAGAAGTAGAAAGAGTTACTGTGCAGTATGTTTGAAGAAAGGCAGAGAAAAGTGGCAAAGAAAGGGGAAAAGTTTCAAGTTTCTCAGCAAGCATTTATTTCCCTTTCCATCCTGTTAGCAGGTGGTAAGTATAGGCGCGTTTCTAATGTTCACAAAAGCCAAACAAACATCTTGAAGTGTGCAGTGTGAGTTAGCATTCAGTCAGTATTTTATTTCATGGTCCTTAGTAGGAATGCATAGAGAGAGGAAATTAAAGTGCAAAACCTCATCAAAATGCAATTTTCAGTAGTATTAGAATTGGCTAAACAGAACTCTGTGACCTGTTTTCATTAAATTATGGTAAGGCCTTTATTATCTCCTCTACTTGTGTGCAGTTTAGAAATCCTGTTTAGTGAAACTGGGATTTTCAGGAACCAGACAGAGCTGTGGAGCAAGAAGTCAAGAGACTTTTATGGTTCTACTCTGCTATAAGAAATAAGGATAGATTTTCAATGCTTGCAGTTAGTTGCCAAATTGATATCACATTAATTAGAAGTGATTTTCTTGTTTTCCTTCTCCCCCTTACCACTTCAGTCTTCCCAGGCAATAATATTCCCCAGAGATTAAAGTGACATTCTGTAGATAAGTTAGGAAACAACACATCAGACGTAAGTGCTGATTGCTGGACTGACAGTGTAGGACTCCAAGAAGACTCACAGAAATAAATGTCTGAAAGTGGGAAAAAAATATTTATCTCATCAGTTTTCTTCCTGACCCTTGTTTCCTCCAGCAGAATACTGTTTCAAAAGTTCTGTCTGTCTTCATTTGCCTGTTGAAATAACAAGTTATTTAAAATATTCATATATTTTTTTTCCATTTCTTATCAACTTTAAAACCACATCCGTAAGTCAAATTTAGTTAAGAGACTGTTAAGAACATCAGTGATATTTTGTCTTTGCTTGTTTTATTCTGCCCAATAGTACGTTGTTGTTGGTTTTCTTTTTCAGTAAAATGGCATTCAGATCGGATACGTGTACAGTCAAAATAAATGGCTTTTCTTAATCAGACTATCAGGTATGTGGACAAAATCAAAGCATAATCCTAACATTCAGAAATACCTCAGCAGAGGTATTATTTGGGGAGAAAAAAAAAACCAAAAAAGCAAACCCAGTGTGGTTTATTTCTTTAAGAAAATAAAGTTAACTTGTGTAATAAATATTCCTTCTAAATAGCTACCCAGAGAAGCATCAGCTTAACTTAGAATGCAAAATATTCTTTAGGTAAGTACAAACATGTTTTTGATTTACAGAATGTGATATAATTTTATATATATATATATATATATATATATATATATATATATATATATTGTTACTAGCAGGTTTAGCATTGAACTCTCACAATATGATGAGTCGGATAGAGCTGGTTATTTCCTGGTGAATAGAGTTAAAACAAAGCAGAAAATATCCTTTGAGTACAACAATCTGCGAGTACAATGTATTAATCCTATTTTACAGTAGAATCAATGGCAAAAGTTCATTCTTCTGCTTAAAGGAGCTGTATCAAAGGTGTTATCTGGAAAACACAAAGGCCAAACAGGATTCCTATGACAAGCAAAGTTAAAATACTCCTTTCCTGAGATGTGAAAATGCTTTCAATCACCACCTTCAGATGGGTTCACTTCTTCAAAGATTTCATTTCTTTGTCGGTATATTTGTAACAAAGTATGTGTGAGAGTGTTTGACTTTATTATGCACTGTGAAAGGTGAACATATTGTAGATATTTAACAGGTTTCTTATATCAGGCTTGTAAAAAATGGAGAGCTTAGTAAATGCACACGTTGCCAAATTGAACAGATTACTTATGTGGATATACAAATGATTATCTAAATGTATGTATATGCAGGCAAAGTAAAAATATATATAGTCAGTGATACCCATTATCTGGATTTTAATGATGTTGAGTGTATTTCTGTGACAGCATTATGCTGATCTCTGTGGCATTTGGCCACGAAAAGAATGGTTTATACCTGATAATTTTTTACTTTATTTTTTTACATTTTTCTTTTAGAGTTTCATCTACTTATATATCTTTAGAATTTTTCCCTCTATAAACTGTTATCAGAAATGAGTCCTTTTGAAAATTGCACTCAGATGTCAGTGATGCCCAGGGACAAGTTGAAAAGTAAATGGCACGAATTTTGATATAGAAGGTCCAAGTCAGAGATAGGAAAAAAGACCTTTTTACAATTAGAATAGTCAAATAGATTTGCTCAAATGGGTTGTGAAATATCTGTTTCTGCAGATGATCAAACCAAACCAGCCTGGATCAGGGTCTGAGCAACCTGCTGTGGTTGACCTTCATTTGGGCAGAGACGCTGTTGGGCTGCACGAGATACAGAAAGAGGTTCCAACCTGAACGGTCTTCTGATAAACATTCATTGGTAAAATATGTCATCAACTGTATTCAGAAAAAGGATTTTCTAATTATTGCACCTTTTAAAGACTAAGCATTCCCATATTAACGTATTTTTTAGTGTAGAACTGTACTGAGGAACACCTTTTTTTTTACAGTGGATTCTGACTCTGGCAAGGATGTGTTGTGCCATCTCTCATCATTAGCATATACATGACATGTTCAGAGGACCAAACCAAGTGCTTTTTATGAGACATATGCTATGTGACTTGAGTCACATAAAAAGATAATTAAGTATATTAAACAATAATTTGATTTATTTCATATTTGTTTTAAATGGAGATATAAAACTGATTCATGCCTAATGCATTTCCCAGGCAATATCTTTTCATGGCACAGATGTTTAGCAAGCTGAAACAATGCTGTGTCTACCATTTGGTGTCAGAGAAACACTTGACCAGACAGTCTGTAATTGAAGAATCAATCAAAAATAAAAATGAAAAAAGGGGCAAATAAATCTGGTTGCTTTGAAACAGAAATTAGAACCAAAGTCACTGACTACTTTTAAAATAGAGTATTGGTCAGAAGTTGATCAGGACAAATTAAAAACTCTAAACAATTAATTAGTCAAGGAAAGATAAACCCAAATTCTATTGCTTAAAGTTTGTAGGAATATGATGAACGATAAATAAAAGTCATTTTTTATCATATGCAAATACCTAAGAATTGTTGTGCTAATCACTCTTCTGTCCATGAATATGACTGCTTGGATAGTTGAAAGCTGAGCAACAAGCTTGAATTAAACAGTCAAACAAACAAGGCAGAAAAACAATCACTTATTTTGTCAGCCTGTTCTAAAGTCTGATTTTTTTCCAAGCAAAATGATGCATGTATTGTAACAGTGCTGTTCTGTGGCTGATGTGGTCCAGAAAGACAGTGTTGATCATAAAATAGAGAGACATCATTCTGTTAAAATCGTTTATTTGTTAGCTTGTTTTTTAAATGCTGTTGGACAAAATCCAGAGCTCATCTCCTTGAAAAGCACACAGTTTTTAAGCCTCCACTTCTATGGACTGGAAAAGCAACAGATTTTGTGTTCTAGTCAGTAAAGCTGAAAAACTCAGCAGGTAGTACAAGTTATCCTACAGCTACAGATACACCTACAGCTCTGGCTTTGCCTGGGAAGAAAAGTGTTCCTTAAAATGGATGATCAACCAGTGAAAGATAATTTCTAATGCTTCTTCTCTTGAATGACTCCATTTTATTTCAGTTAAAAGACAGTCCTCGTTTATTCTGTTTACATAAAATACTGAAGTAGACTAAGTATTCAGAAATTGAAATAAAATGTTAAATGCACAAAATTAATTATGAAGTTTCTAATAAGGTAGCCCAGGCATGATTTTCACCATATGAATTGGCTTAGAGTTCTGGGGATCTGTGTCTGGCACAGTCCACAGAGCCAATGAGGATGTACCTGTAGAGGTATATGTGGACTTCGGAATCTTTCTTTTTACATCCCTTATCATTATTTCATCATTTAAAAAATCCTGATTATTGTTTTATTTATTTATTTTCATTATGTAGAACTTTGTCAGCACTTCAGAAACTCAAACTTTTCTTAAATGTTCGAGAAAAACATTTTGACACTTGTGGGACAGTGGCCAAAATCTTGGTTTTCAGCAGTGTTCAGCAAGCACTTTGTGATATGCTGAATGAAATGGCAAATATATTAGAAGTGATGATCTTTATTTTACAAGACTGACTGGCTGTGTCTGGAGATCAAGACCCTTATCTGATCAGGAGACCAATCTAAGGAAGATGAAAAGAGAACAGTTCTGAACT
The DNA here is from genome assembly GCF_039878825.1 of Excalfactoria chinensis. Taxonomy (NCBI): domain Eukaryota; kingdom Metazoa; phylum Chordata; class Aves; order Galliformes; family Phasianidae; genus Excalfactoria; species Excalfactoria chinensis. The sequence continues at coordinate 85,870,182 of NC_092828.1, read as the reverse complement.
ACTTCTGTGTTCCCAGCCTTGGATCTTCCTAGAGGGCAGACAGACGCCAGCTCCTAGCATGATCTGAATTGAAACAATGGCTGAGATGAGAATCTTCAGACTGTAGTTATTAGTATTTGACACTTCTTTACCAGCTCCTTGGTAATTTAAAAAATGCCTGAATTCTAGAATAAGTTTTTTGACGATGACTGAATAAGGTGGACTCATGATAATTGTTTTTTGGGGGTCAAATTTTGCAACTTCTATTTAATTCCAGCATCCATTTCATGCCTCCTGCAGTGATCGAGGCACCAAAGCACTGCACAATTTACACTCCCACTTTTGACAAACTGCTGCTTACTCTTTTTGTCTTTTGTCTTCCCTTCTATCTTTCTCTCCTTCTCTTTCTTAGTACACTCTGTTTTTGAAGGCAGAATCCGATTTTTCGAGTAATGACTGCAACATATTGTGCTGCAATTGTTTTTAAAGATTTGTTTGTCAACAGGACTGTTTTATTTTTTTTAATTAACAAAATCAGGGTTTGATATCTACTACTCATCTCTTTCTGTTAGAATGTAAGTGCAAGAGACATATTTCTTTATTTATTTGTATGCTATCATCTAGCCCCCAGTTGTAGATTGCAGCTCTGTTATGCAAGGCTCTCTGCAGTGCTTTAACAAAGAGAAAAGTTTTTCCTCCAGAGACTTTATATTGTACATGAAAAAAAAAAAAAAAAAAGAAATAACAAGGTTGGGGAAGAGCAGGAATTAAAAATAAAACCTGAACAGACTGAGCAGAAAAACAGAAATCACCGATAAAGCATGAAAGATCAGAAAGATCAGTACTAAAATATGATACCTGATAGAAAATGTTCTGGGATGCAAAGTTGTTAACAAACATACTTTGGATTTTAATTATTTCTAATTAAGGGCAAAGGGAATGGTTTTAAACTGAGACAGGGGAGATTTAGGTTAGATATTAGGTGGAAGTTTTTCACCCAGAGGGTGGTGACACACTGGAACAGGTTGCCCAAGGAGGCTGTGGATGCCCCATCCCTGCAGGCAATCAAGGCCAGGCTGGATGTGGCTCTGGGCAGCCTGGTCTGGTGGTTGGTGACCCTGCATGGGGGGTTGGAACTGGATGGTCATTATAATCCTTTTCAACACAGGCCACTCTATGAACTGTTTTCATACATTTCTCAATGTTTTACAGAAGGGAGTTACCACCTCTATATTTTAGTCTCTTTTAAGAAGTCTTTCAGAATTTTGAGCATCTTTGTCCTCAGGATTTTTAGCTCATCTGGTCTACTTACTTCTCAGTTTTTTCACTACTGCCCGTGGACACTTTTTTCCTGCAGTAAGTAATTCATCTGAAGAACTGATTTTTCAGACTGCAATATTAAGAATTCAGATGCATCATTTTGCTGTACACAAAAGGTACACTAGGTCACTATTGTATATAGTCATATTCTACCTTTTTTTCTTCAGAAGTCTTACTTCTTCTCCCAGTAATCAAGATTCTAAATGTTTTCTCCATGAAAATGGCCAAATCTTGGGCAAAAAGAAGTTCCAAGCGACAAGAAAGATTCCATTTTCCACTTGCATGACATTCTGCTCTGGCCAATTTTGATATGCAGTTTCTTACTCTTGACCTCTATTTTCTTAATGATTGCTGGAAACCTTACAACTTAAGAAAGAAAAATGATCAAATTAATAAACAGAAGTTAATTTGTATTTCAATACTGTAATGTCTCCAGTTCTTTGGCTGTTTCTCATTTAAACAGATAGAAACATGAGAACTTTGCATTCTAAAGTTCTCAAATCCCTTAACACCTGTTTTAAGGGCATACGGTTCTGCTGATGAATGTTCCATGCTTTAAGTAGTGATTTGTCATTAATCACATTAAGAACTAGACCTAACGAATCATAAATTAAAGGTTAGGCTGTGCTACTGGCTCTCCTTTTTGAAAGGATGAAGCAGTCTATTAATAACTCTGCATTTGAGATAAAGGAACATCTGGCTATGTTACTGTTATGATAGGTCCTTTTTCAAAGCAGTATTTCAGATCAGTTAGTGACAATTCAGTCTTTGCTCTGTAGCAGGGAACAGCGACAGAATTCATTGATATATCAATGCAATTTCTTGTATAAACTTCCTCTAAGGGCTGAGATCTGAACTGGGCACTGTGCTAACCACTATTAGAGAGAGTATGGGACAGTTACAGAAATCTAATCCTGGTTAATATGTTCTGTGAATAGAGTTAGGAAACTGATGTTGTTATTACCTGGAGCACTCTCAGAATGCTACCCAAACTGGAGCTAATTTTTCAGTGGTTATATCGTAGTAGTGATGATCAGAAGCTGCATTATTTAAAAGGGTAAGTTATGGCATGCAGAAGATAAGAAGGTATAGTTACAATACTTTATCTAAAATGTTCCTATCATGAAGTTTTTTAAAAAAGAAAATCATGGCTGTTTTCAACTTCATGTCTTAGTGAAGCCCAATTCTTTTCCCTACCATTTTATCAGTGCAACACAAATTTAGAGTTGGTGTGGTCTGAGTCTGCAGAGTTGTGTTCTGTTTTTTCAGTTTCCTTATGTTCCTAAGAATGACCTTAATTTCCCCCCAGAACAACTTCTTGCTTTCCCTTTGGATCTTCCATACTATATTGTGCAGTGGGAAAGAGCAAAAAGAAACTCCAGTGCTCATCCTCCTGTGTCAGTGTGCAAAAAGGAGCCTCTCACAGTGAACTATGGAATAAGGCAAATAATGTAGTGATGAAATCCAAATTTAGGAATTCTTTCTTTTGTCTGTTTATGTTATTTGTGCTATAAAAAGCATATCACCATGGTATCCCAGTTCTTTCCAATTAAAGGAAACTATTTCTACCATTTACTTAGCAACTTTGACAATAGCCTGCAGCAGCAGTAGAACAACTTGACTGCCTGGCATTTTACAAGATAAATTCTTCACTACTGTCGTTTTTTTTCCCTTACACTGTTTCTTACAGAGCCTTAAAAACTTACTGCTTCTTCAACTACCGAGGCTGGGCTTGTTGCACTCACTTGAGTTACGGATCACTGAGTACACTTTGTACCTTTACATGCCAGTTTGAGAAAAATCAATTTTAGTCTTGAAGAGATGAAACCAGTGTTGCAGAAGATCAGTGCACATTTCCAGGTGCTGCAGGGCACTACCATCTTGATGGAGATTCAACAAAACATGACATAGGTATGGTGCAAAATTGCTTACATTTATGCTAAGAGATCTTCTTGGGGGGGGGAGAGGGGGGGGAAAGAGAGAGAAAAAGAGCAGAGTAAATCACAATAATATAAAGGAGAGAAAGTCACATTACAGTAAATATTTCTACAGTAGTCACAATTCTAACATCAAAAAGATGATTTGTTTCTACTTGTAAGTAACTCAATGTCGATATATGTGTAATATATACATTAAAAATAGCATATATCTGATGATGAAGAATGAAATGACTTGTGCATAAGTATATTTAAAAGACTTCTGTTCAGGTAGAGCTCAATTGTCACACAACAAGTATGTCTGTCACCTAACTTGGAATGTCAAGCCAGCCATGTTACTTCATTTAAATTTTGAATCTATGTGCCAATGGTATAGATGTGCAAAACCTGAGAGATGGGCTTTTTTTCTTTGTTTTTGTGCAATATTTCTACTCGTGTAGCAAAATCCGTTTTCTAAGTTTCTGTTTGTATTTGGGAACTGGCATACATGCTCTTTCCTGCCTTGGAGGACTCAGATTGCACTTCCATGGGATATTAACTGTATTTTCAGTGAGCACAGAGCAGTGCTGCTGAGTCCAAGTGAGACATTCTACCGAACTCATGTAAATGTTCTCTGCCAGGTCATATTTATCAACATTTTTGAAAGAATAACTTTGTTTCAGAAGAGGTTATGTTAGATCAAGTATCATCTGCTTGTGAAAATCTAAGTTAATGCTAGGTCAGATGTTGCCTATTTTCCTTTAGCTGATGTAAGTCATATTTGTTCTACTATTAAGAATATGACAGTATATATATTTTATTGTGCATTCAGGCTATCCTGATGGAAAAATGCAGGTATATTCTCTCTGGAGTCATACCAGCTCAAAGGGTTTGCTGCTCCCTGATCTATCTACTTCTTCACGTCAGTATTCTCTGCAGAAGGTAATGGCTTGACCAATGTCTTATTTGATTTTTTTAACAGTGGATTTTTTACAGGACTTACCATTAAACATGCAGTGACAATTTTGAAATACATTCTTTACTCTTTCTATAAGAAGTATAGATTTGTGCAGAAATAGCCGAAACTGAGCATGCCTGGTCATACCCATTTCACTTGAGCTCCATTCTGAAAGAAAAAGAGTTCACTCGCAAACATCAGTGTGTACAAACTGACTGGGTTAAGCAGTTACAGAGCAAGTTTGGTTTATGTACGTCCAAGTATATAAATTACTTAAGTTGTCAATAATATTTATTTTCACTGAAATATGAAAAACACAGAGGTTTGAAGTGATTCATTATGAGAAATCAGGTTTTTTGCTTTTTATTCCCCTTAAAAACCACAGTTGGTGATTGTGACAATAATTTCTTGAGAAATGGTTTTGACATTTAAATGATTTACTTAATGCTGCTGGACATCTCCAATTTATAATAATGATTTATGAGTTAAAAAACTACCAGCGTTTAACCTTTGATATCACTTGAGTAATGTTGACAGAGATTTTCTGAGCAATAATATTCTTTTGTATTTTGTATTTTCTGCAGCACATTCAAGATCATCTGGGTGTTTTTTCTCTTTACAGGAAAAATCTCTCAGTAACAGAACTTTGCTCTCCTTTTCTTTTAGGAGAATACCTTTGAATGTGAATAATTGATCTTTACTTTATTCTAAACTCTCTGATAATGCAGTATACAGGTGTCTTACCAGGAATGACTATTTGCAGCTAATCAGGAGTCATTTAATTTCCTATGTAATTGTTAATGTACCCCTATATTATAGTCTCATGTTCTCATCTAGCCTTATTCATGATATAATAATATAATAAAGTAAGAGTTACATTTTCTCCACTTAAAGGGAGTAAAACTCAGCATTAATTTTGGAGATTCTCCTAGTTAACCATCATCTTGAATGATGTGTGCTGGAGGAAGAATTCTTCATCTATAGTCAATTATTCATTGTTTTCTATTTATTTCAGATTTCAGAGGAATGCTGAGAGAAGCATTACTGCTTACCACTTTTTTTTTGTGAAACCTATCCTTTTCCTCTTTCTTGGCTGTTCACTCTTTCTAAACAGATCCCCAGTCTTTCTACATCATGTTTTCAAAGCAAAGCACAAAATATGTGTGCTTTAATTAATAGCTGAATTCAAAATTACTTAATTTGTGGAAAATATTCTTGCTTGTGTATCCCTAAGACAATCCTACCTCTATTCCTTCCATGCATTCCTAGGCAGCAAACAAGTTGCAGTTACTGAGAAGACAGATTAGGTAATCCACTTCCTTGACTAGAGTTACTCCACTGATGTTATGCTGGGAGACGCCTTCCAAACCAAGCCATTCTATAATTCTACGTCTGTGATTTAGTAGTGATCTTTTTTTCCTTCTTTTTTTTTTTCTTTTTTTTTTTTTTTTTCTAAATCTTTTTTAAACACCTTTTTTTTGGACTTATAGTGGCTACTCAGAAGGATCTACAGCTTTTACTGTTAATGAACAACTGGGATCTACAACTCTTACTGTTAGTGACCAACTGAGGTCTCTGTAGCTGTAATGACCAACAGCTTTATTTTTAAATCCTAGAATGAAGACACCATACACTCATTTTAATGCCTGAATATTATGAATTCATTCTAACAACTGACTAAAAAGGCAGTATATCATGGAAGACTAGAAATCCAAGACTACTTTTTCAAGTTATTTTGTTCTAGCTTCTCACCATTCATTGTGCCTGGTATTTTTTCCTGTTCTGTAAACAGAAAGTGGATTGGATACTGAATCAAAACCAAACTCAAATTCTTAATCTCTGTTCTGTGTCAGTGACAACTTTCTTATCTCAGAACATCCATTTTATGCATAGTGTTGTTCTACTCCCCATCTCCTCTTTAAAATGCTAAAAATAGTTATTTGTTTATTTTGCCAGGAAAGGTTGCTGGGGAAACAGTCAGGACCAATAAAAGCAGTAGGTAAGCATAAAGGTAACCACAGTGAAGTAGTTTTGGTTGTTTGTCTTAAGATGCCTAAAATTTCTGTACATTGTAAAGTTAAAATGAAGCCTTTTCCCAGTGACATGTAAATGAGCACATGTTATTATCTGGAAAACTATAGTAAAACCTATAGCCTCATTAAGTTATGTTGGTGTAGAACCACAGTAATCAGTGTTGCTTGGGGCTGAAACATATGCCCAGTGTTATCACCCAGGATATTTTTATGCATATGTTTTGAGAGAAAACTCCAGAGAAAAGGACAGAGCAAGGTTTTACATCCAGGCAGTTCTTTCTGAGTAGGCTGTCAGGTTACAGGAATGACATTGCTGACCTCCTCCATTTTTATAAACAATACTTTAAGGAATAAAAATACACACGAACCAGCAGAAATCCAGCTGAAAAGCAGTAGTCTGAAAATGCAGCTCAGTCACAGAGGAAGCACCACTTATGTAGATTCAGTGTTACATTTTTCCTCCTGATAGCTGTATCATTAGGATTCCGCATGAATTTCAAGCATTAAGTATAATTTTGATAAAATAACATGGGATGATTAGCGGCCTGTCTCAGGAAATGTGTCATATCAATAAAAATGTTTTTTAATAGTACTTTGCAATTGTCTAGTTGAAAGAATTTTAAGGATTAGCTAAGACAACGCATATTTTTTATTGTAAAAATTTCTTAGCACATTTGCCACCAAGCACAGATGATGGAGTGGGCTCTGTAACCATACAGAGAACTGTCAGTACTCTGTTCCTACTTCCTCACTCTCTGCCAGTGAAAAGACAGCACAAAAACCTTTCATTCCTATGCATCCTACATCCTAATGAAGTAACAATAATAGGTAAAGGTGGAAAGAAAAGCAAAAAATCAATCTTCAGAAACAGCAGTACTCAAAAGTTTCAAAATGATAATAAACTTATTATGTGAAATTTCCAGCTGTTCGAAGCTGAACTTGGTTCTCCTTTTAATCACTCTGAACACATAATGCAGGACTAAAATTAAAGGCCAACTGCTCAGCCTGGGTCCTACAAACATGCTTTGACATAAAAGTGTTTACAATTAAAATGTACCAAGTGGGGAAGGCTGTGGGGCTCTACAATGTGCATTACCACTGATGCCTATAGTTGCACAGATCAGTTCTGTTTCTTATTGAATGAAGACTTCATTTTCTGCTGGGGTACAGCACAAACCAGCTGTACATTCAGGGAGAGGAGCCAGGAGCTGAGCATGATGACACAGTCAGGATCTCATCCCGCAGTCTCCAAGCAAGGTGAGTGGATATGCATGGTGATGGCAAACATGTCTGACCAGTGGTTCATGAGGTCAAGCTGGGCACAGAATGAATCAGAGTCAGGATCAGATCTGGTGTATTTGAACAGGGTCAGATATGTGCCAGTGACTGGCTGCTAAGTCCATAGTGAAGAGGCAGGTCTGAGGTGGGACCAGGAAATCAATCTGTGGGTCCAGGTCTGGATCAGTGGGGCACATGGCCAGGGGCATCTCTGGCTGCTACACAGCTGGACTGGAGGTCAGGTTGGGGCCAAGCATGAGAATCTCAACTTAAAAACTGATTCTACAGAAAAGTAGGCTCAACTTGGCTCAGGTCTCCCAGCAGAACTGTCTGGGGAGGGGAAGAGCCTGCTGCTGCACTATCACAGTACTGTCCCTGTGCCCTGGCAGCAGGAGCTCCTGGAAGGGGGTAACTCTCGAGGCCATTACGCTTTGATGCATTGATGTTTAGGAGAAACTTGGTATTTCTCTACTTAAAATGATTTCTTTACCAGCAGAGCGGAGGAGGTCTTTTTCTTTACATTTCTGTCACAAAACAATTGGTGTGTCATGTTGCATTATGTCATGTCATATGGTGAAATGCAATCTGACATACTGTATCCGAAAGGTGTTTGAACGTATCATGTTAGAAACTGGAAGAAAGGATATAGACTCTCTTGCTCTCTCTGTCTTATCAGTTGTCTTCTGCTCTTGTTTTAATTCCCCTGGATTGTCAATTTAAAAATAAAAATAAAAATAAAAAAATCACTGCCAACAAATGCCCGGTTCTCCTGCCTCTAAGCTGGCTTTCCTTTCCTTAAGAGAAAAATAATGAAAAATTATAGCACAAATACATCAGTGTGTAAGAAACAAGAGACCTGATGCCAGCCATCCTCACTTTATGGGATATCAAAGTTTATAATTAAAGCACTGTCAGTAAATACAAGACAAGCTTTGCTTGGCTTCTCCTATGCAATGAGAAATCCAGGGCAATATATGATTTCCCAGTATTGCAGTTCTAAGGACCAGCCCGAGGCATTCTTTTGCTCTAGGTGAATTTGAGTCCCTGACTTTTGCTGATTTATCATATCAATATTTTAAACTCATCCTTTCATACAACTCCATATTTTGACATTGTCATTCCCAGAAATGAAATGTATATGTATATATATATAACATATATATATCTATAGGTAACTTTTCTCCTTTCCCTTGTTGGTTTTTTTTTTTCTGTTTGTTTGTTTTCTTTTAATTTGTGTTTTTATTTTTTCTTTCAACCATCTTATGACCATCATTCTTTTTCCAAACTGCATCTTTTCTCATAAGTATTTTATGGCTAAAGATGGTTTCCATTGCTGTTTGTTTTGGCATTTTGAATTGAATTTTCCATACCTTTTCTTAGAAAATATAGCCTGTCTTCTTTTTAAAGTAGACATTTTTTGGCTCAAATGTTTTTGTCTCCTAGGTACTAAAAGACAATGCCTTTCAAGGTGAAATAATGAAACGCGGATTTATTTTCAATGTGCACTTGATACAGTAATTGACGCACAGATATTTTTGCTTTAAAATATTTTCATATTACGAGAGAAACATTGTTTGATGTCCTTTTGTAGTTGAATATTTCTACAGCTGAAAAAATCTTGTGCTTTTAGGTTGGCTGGCAGGAACTACCATTGACATCCAGCAATGTGATTGTTGTATATATCTAGTTCACAGCCAGTTATACAATGGATCCATTACAGCTGCATACAAAGTGGAGGACTTAACACACTTATTGCCTTTCTGTCAAGAAAAGGATGGGAAAGAACTAAATGTATCTGCCACACAAACTTGGTGTTTAAGAAAAAGGTATGTTTATTTACCAGGAACTCTGAAGAGGTAAGAAAGAAGACATGTGAGAACTGTACCTTGGAGTAGTCAAGGACTTTGCTTCCTTTTTGTGTTATCAGTCTAGTGATAGAAAAAAATGAGTTGAAGTTCAGGGTAACGCTGGATATGTACTTGAGTAATATGTACACAGATGCTCCCTTCTACCCACAAATTTTGTTTGGCTATAAGACAGGAATCACTGGTTTTCCTGAACCACTAAAGTCTCTAAAATGTATCAGCAAGTCTTTCCTGATGCAATCACAATATTTTAATACTTTCTATACATTATATTCGTTTTATACATTGCTTAATTTCATTCTTCTCATCAGCTTACATTCAGTATATCTTTTATAAAAAAGAAAACTTGAAAGCGACATACATCATGCAATGAAAGACTGTAAAACTGCAAAACAGTTCAGCCTGCATGAGGTCACACACTACATCAACCCCTCTCATCAAGTGATGTATAGGAAGTACTTAGTGTGTGTCACACACACCATAAAAACAACAACAAAAACCACCAACAACAAAAAAAACCACCATGGAAACAAGTTGGCATTTATTCAAGATGGAAATGTATAGAAGTAATTTGAGAGAAAATCTGAGGGTCTGTGTGCATCTTCCCTTGATTTTGAAAAAAAAAAAAATAATAATAATGAAACCAGGATTAGAGTGAGAACAAAACCTACACCAGGTACGTGCATGTGCTGAGTGCCATGATTGTATCATCACTCTTAATTCCAGGAAAATTGCTGCAGAGATTGATAAGAAAATCAGATGGCAGATGTGACTGTGGGATAGAAATTAGAGTATTAGTTCTATTCCAGCACTGATGGAAACTGAGTATGAAAGAACCATTTTCTAGCACCGTACATTGACTTCTTACCAAAAGTTAGTATTTCTTAGCAAACAAAACACTTGCATACCAATTCTGCATGGCTGTGTTCTCCTTATTGATCAATGCTGCAGAACATGTCAGATGCCCAAAGCAATTTCTGAGTAGTGAGGGCTAAGCAATAGAGCTAGAAACATAATGCTCAGTAAATTTTAGAAATGAAAACACAATCCAAACTGCAGTTTTGTTCTGTTTCTTCATTCTATGTGAATTACTGTCTAAGTTTTGGAATAGAACACATTATGTAAGAAGTATATATGGCCACAGTGAATACATATAGAAAGCAGATCAAAGCAGACCAAATTATTTTTGCTTTGTTTTTTAAAGCAAGCAAAGAATAAATCCTTTTATATGAATGTTTCATTACCTGTTTTGACGTGTTTGAATTGTGTCAGTCTTAAGCAGATATATTTATCAGAAGAAGCATTATACTAGATCACATAATTTATCTTGAAAAAGAAGAGTATCAGATGATTAGGAAAAAAAAATGTATTTGGACCATCCCTTGTAGGGTTATGGCAAGCAAACTTGCTGGGAGGAAGGATGCTAAAGGGAGAATATAGATGTCCTGTTAATCAGGACATAAAAAAGAAAAGAGAAGTTATGATGTGACAGTGACTGGTGGAAGAAAATCTGGCAAACAGCTGAGAAAAGATTGGGAGAAATGGCAATTTGGGGAATGTACTTTATAAATTTAGATTTGTTTTCTGAATTTTATGTACTGCTCTATTCCTCAGCCTGTATTTAATTTGCTACTTGCTGGCTGGACCTATGCCATAGATCACACACAATCTAAGAACAGATACAAGAGTAATCTAAAAAGTGATAACATTTTATGTTTGTTTGTTTGTTTTTTTCTTGGTAAAACATTACGTATGCTAAGTAGACTAGATAAATTACAGAAACAGATTGTCTTAGGTTGTCTGCTTGTAAGTTAGAACAATGCAATTGTTTGGTGAAAAAAAATAGATATGAAAAGGATGCACATTCTTGAAGCTATGATGTTATTTGAATAAGTGGGGGATGCTCCTGAGTAATGAAGGAAAGCTTCCCACTGCGGTGTGATATCTGTGAGGCTTTAATACCATGGGAGAATTGTTCTATACTTCAAGGTCTTACAGGATGTCAGTGATTCCAGAGAGAAGGTTTTATTTCTTGTATTTTTGCTTGCCTGCTTGTTTTTTGTTTGGGGAGTTGTAAGTCAAGGTGCTTTCTCCATTACTATGACATGTATAATAATATGAATTTATAAGGTCTCCACTTACTCTCTAAGTACTGTGCGGCTTCAGAAGATGAAACTATAAACTACAGTAGTGAGGAGGGAAGCTTTATCCTTAAGCTAGTACAGAAACCACAGGGAGATTAAAAATATCCTTAGGGATCTTGACTGTAGGCTCTGAAGGCTGCACGCTGTATATTGCATGTGGTCACATGCATATCACACAATGCTCAGTTCCAAATGATAGCAACAAAGTCATCATGTATCATATGTGGATGTGGCACTGAGGGTCATGGCAGAGTGGGCAATACAAGTGGTTCATATCTGGCTGGACTAGACGATCTTGAAGGTCTTTTCTAACCTTATGGTCACGGCCAGACCTGTGATAAGAGGGCAGAGAGATTCAAGTAACAGTAGAAACAGAAGAAAAGAAAGAAGTATGTGGGAGACAGTATGTATCATAGTGAAGTTAATGCCTGAAGGGAGCTGTATGTGAAGATGGAACTAAGTTATCTTTAGCAGACTTGAAAAAGAAAGAAAAGATACAGATCAGAGGAGGTATTTTTGGCATAAGTTTCATGTTGTCCTATCAATGGCAGAAGAGGAGGGAGCAGGCCATTCTAGTTCAGCAGTGGAGAAAAGTACTACCAAGACATCTAACTGAACAGCTAGGAAGCATCTAAAAGTAGCAGTGCTTCTATCTGATATCTCTGAAGCCAAGGAGTGGAATGTGAAGTATATGAGCTATGGATGGCAAGCACTGATTTTTACACCTTACTGGAAATAGTGGATGAATGCTTTGAGCTCTGGATTTGCATAAATTTGGTAAGTATTCCTGCATGGAGACATAATACATCATTCACCAAGAGTAAAATCACTTTCTTGAATAGTCAAGAACTCAGCTTTCTTGGAGGTGAGGGATTTGCTGGAGATTTTCTGACTTACAGCTTTTAAACCAACAGAACACTTCTTCATGCAGTATATCCCAGCTCCCACTTGTGCAAAACACAAAAGATATAAGAGAGAACAAGGAGTGTGTTTGTTTTGACAGAAATGTCAAGCTTAAGTTTTTCATTCTCCGTAGAACATCACTGAAGCAAGCATGTTAAAAGGATGCACTTTAGAGCTATTTTTCACAAGTTCTTCTAGCAGATCAAAAGAAAGCATTTGTCCATACAATTATTAGATAACATTTTTTAGATCTTCATGCAGTATCTACCACTCTAGTTTTCTTCTAAATAAAAATAAAAGTAATAAAAGTAAACTTAAATGGAATAAAAGTAAACTTAAATGAGAAACACTGATTTCTGTTAAGTCTGAACCTGAAGCTAATTTCACTCAGGGTAGCTTTTTAACCAGCTTTAGTGAAATGATTCTTATACCAATGTCTTACAGCAGAAACTAAGAATGTGCCTTGTTTACACTCAGATATAAAACTATAGTTTATGTTGGTTGTTGTTATTTAGTTGCTTCACATTTGTTCAGTGTCTAATTTTTTTTCTTCATCTGTTTAATTATTGTAGAAGGTGACTTTAATGTAGATTTTATTTCTATTGTGCTTTACTACTAGAAACATAAACATAGGATGCATTTTCAGACTGATGCTTTTGACTCAGAAATCAGATTTTGATGTTTTTAAAGGAAAAAAAAAAAGCTTTATTATATCGTGGGGACTCTTGGCTGTCTGCAGTCATGTCCATTTTCATCAGATATTGTTAATTCGTTGGACCACCTCACTGGGGCATAGATGCCAAGCAATAATAGCTTTGTATAGGCACTTTGCATAATAAGGTGAGTGGCATCATTTGCAGCTGGGAGACTCATCACAGTGATGTCTTCAAAGCACTGATACTGCTTGTCTTTTTAACACTGAGGTACACCTGTTGGCTTTTCTGTGCCAAAAAACATCCCTGGTTTGTGGGGAGGAAGGCAAAGATGATTTTGGGTTGCCAAAAGAGGCTGGCTCTGTTGCAGCTGGCAGTTTGGACCACTTACAGTATATCTAACAGGAAAACACTGTTTGATGATGGCTGGAGAGGGTGCATTTAACCACTTGAGACAGAGGTTGTGGCCCTACTCTCTGAAATTGGCTGATACTAATGGAAAGGCATGGAGTGGAGGAGGAACAATATTGTTCAGTCCAGATGGTGCTAAAAGTTAGGATTCCTGGACATGCACACTATGTGAAAGGGCTATTTGAGTTAGAATTTAACTTCTGTAGCTCCCAGGCTGATGAGCCTGCCACAATTCCTAGAAGTACAACTTCAAACTACTTTTTACTGTTTGTAGAACAGAATCTTAAGGTGTTCAAAGAACTGGATGTCTGAGAGATACAATGCAAAAGAATGAAATGATAATATAACTCAAACATGCCCAATATCTGCTTATTTTCAGACTTGAAAGCTCTCTGATTGGACTAATGTCTTGTTTTTACCATTGTCATTAGTGTGATTTTTCACTTGGTCTGTGAAGGCAGTAATCTGCAAATGCTTGTTGTCTGGCTGGGAAGTTATGCTGCCCTTTCCCCATAGAGTGGTGTAATGCAGGTATTCTTTTGATACAGTTAACATCTCTCTAGCTGAGAGTCACTTTATGCTCCACTTTAGTTGGAGTGTCAGTTTTCACTGGCTTATTTCTAGGGACGTTACCTAGTTCTGATCATCTCAGTTCTTTTCCAGGTGCAGACGATTATCAGAAGAAAGCTGTTCAGCAGAACTCAACTTTTACATATGAGAAAAAAATATCTGTATCCACTTCTTAAGAAATCTACAGTTCTATCAGTGTCTTCATTTTATGAAAATACAGCCCTCCTTATCCATCACACCTCTCTCATAAGTACCTCTTTCTGACTAGTATTTCCCTATTCTTTTTTCACAGCCATGTTCTTCTGAGCAAAGTACCCTTTTTCCTTCTTTTCCTGGACAAACACTGCTCCAATATTCAGCTTCGGGTCATCGCTAGATCTTGACAGTAGACCAAGTTAATATGTGCTTAGAAAGCACATGATTCAGTTCTCAATGAATACTTGACAGGTGCTGTAGGCAAATGTTGCTTTATCTACCAAAAATGCTATTTGAAAGTCTCTGGCCTGAGGGATACGTAAGCCTGAACTTGGACATACTTCAATTCAATACGGAGCAGATGAGTTTCTTAGGACATTTTATGTCCTGTTTTATTATACATTTGTCCATTTATATTAACTCTTGGAATCTGAGGAAAGGAGGAGAATGCCCTCTGATTATTGATGTAATTCGTGGATCCTGCTGCAGGTATGTATTCACCTCTTTTTGAAATTATTTTTTAAATTAATTATTTATATCCTAACATCATATTAGTAAAGCATATTTACTACATGTTTTGTTGTCTTTAGATGAGAACATATGGTAAAAAGCAGACAGCATGTGAAAACCTACTATATGAAAAGCTCAAGAATGAAGGTAAGAAAGTGGAAGTAATTACAGGATTTTAATTCCCCCAAATTACCATGATATTTGGTGTCTACCAAAAGTCTTCCCATATGCATTTAGCTTTGTATGTGTGTTGATCCAGAAATTAAAAGTGATTTGGCATTCATCCATGCTCTATCTCACTTTCCTTTTTGGTAACTGCCCATCTAGATTTTAACTCAGATTAATTAATCAATTAATGATTATTGGGGAAAGTCTTTCTGTACTTTACAATTCTCTTTCTTTTCCCGAGAATCTGAGAAATGGCCGGAGCACTCTACATCACTTGATTCAGTGATGCTTTGTGTCTGAGGTAAAACATGGTACTAGCTCCCTCACTGCCTTATGATACACTCCTAGTACCTGTTATTTGCACAGAGCAGTATAGTGCAGGAACATCAAAACTAGTAAATTGAAGTGTAAATACTTCAGAACAAATAACATTCTCAAGTGTTAGAATCACAGGATTACAGAAGCGGTGAGGTTATGATGAACCTCTTTAGAACATCTAGTCCAATCCCTGACTCAAGCAGGATTCAACGGCAGGTTTTGAATATCTGCAAATAATCATTAACAAGATGGCTCCTTTTATTGAGCTGTGCTCAATAATGCAATTGAACATCTTGTATAAACATAAAGCCATTATGCATCTAACTCCATGTTTTACTTTACCTTCCCATCTTTCTAATCATTGTTGGAAAAGAGGAAGGATTTAAGAGGAACAGAACCAGACTCTTGAATTGTTAGAAGCTTTTAATGTTTTCTCGTTTGATGGCTGGCTGTATTGCTCAAGTATCTGTCCAACAATAAGTTTGCCAGTAAACTGTTTATTAAACATAAAAGTAATACCAGTCTTTGCTTTCTGCTTAAGGGACAAGATCGATTACCAGCTGGGATTTTTCTTCTTGTTCTATTTTTTTACCTGTTTGCATTTTTTTTTCACTTTAGAATTTGTATTTTGATTTGAAATATCTGATGGAATAAATTCCATTTTCAGAGATGAGGGATAAAGACTGCACATAGGTGCTAGTCTACTCAGCCAATATTCCTTAGAGTTCTATGAGAATTTCTGAAAGACACGCATGCTGCATGATAATTATACTACCTACAGTTATACCTCCTTGCCACAATTCCTTCATTACAGCTATTTATAAAGTGTAATAGAGTCAAGAATAATTTTTCACACCGGTCTTCATTCTACATACAAACTCACTGACAGTAGGAAAAAATAGACATATCCAAGCTGAAGTCAAGGTAATGAGTCTGGCAACTTTCAGAAACAGAACACATTCATGATCAAATATGGGCATTTCATACCTCAGACAAACTCTTTTTCTCTCTTGAGAAGCTTAATTCTCCTTATCTACTCATCAACTTGTAAAACTAACATAATTCCTGAGAATATTAGTTATCCCAATTTTGGTAATGCTCATATCAGTGTTAATCTTACTGCATTTTCCATGACAATTAAACAGATATTAGGATTATATTAAGAGAACCCAGTGACACTAGTATTTCTCAAATATATGTCTTCGATGCTTGTATATGAGATTTTTAAGACAAACAAATTATTGCCTTTCAGAGGCAGAAATCTGTTTTTGCCTTTTCTATGTGGGTTTCCTGTAATAGTAGGCGCTTATCAGTAATATTTAATAATTATATGTAACTGATTCAGGGTGACATATCTGAATTGGCCTATCTCTTTAAAATAAATGTGTCATATGTTCACAAACAAATATAGAGGTCAGGTAATGTTAGTTGTCAGACAACTGCTTTGACTTTTATTTTAAAGTGTAGAGTGCAGTCTCAGTAAGAAAAGAGAACTACTGGATTTAAATTACATTTCTCAGCTTTTTCATATTGGACAATCCTACCTGCTTTAATTAAACAGTAAAATAAGCACCAGTATTATAAATGGATTTTCACTGAGACTGAAAGAAAATTAACCCTGTTAAGAAGGAATAATTCCAATGAAAAGGTGTGGTTCATTCATCTTTAATTGAGGCATCTGACTATGCATTTTGATTTATTTAATCTACCCAATCTCATCATATCAAAGATAAGTATTTTATGAAATCTATAAAAATATGGCTTAATTTGCATACATATATATTTTTTTCATTTTCATATTGTATTTACCAAAATGTCAGCATGTCATATCCATGCTGTCCTACATCCTTGGTGACAGGAACTGCCACTTTGGAGAACAGGGGCACGCTGGATGCTGTCTGATAACTAAAGAGGCATAGACAGGTAGTGGACTGAAAAGTTTTGAATTCCAAATGTTTTCTTTCTATAATTGTATTTTAGGAGGAAGATAATGTCAAATGCAATGACTGGAATAATGCTTATCAATGAGAGTGCATGAAGTAGAAATGCAAATAGATTGTAAATATCTCTTTTAGAAGATAGTCCTCACATTAGAGTCTCTATAGAGCCTCAGAAAAAGACACTTATGCAAAACCATAATTATTATAATAGTATTATAATTACTATATATTATGAAATTAAGATAAATGTATAGTATCTCAAAGAATTTTTAATATTTAGAATTCAGTTCTGAACAGGAAAGAAAAATTATTTAATAATATACTTTACTGAAGCTATTCCATGACAGTGAGTATGATTAAGAAAGATTTTTCATCATATAAATTGTATTTTAAAATTAAATTTAAATAATGCAGTAGTGCTGCCATTTGTGTTTCCTTCCTTTTTAATAAGTAAATTGGATACCTTTCTAATCTACTTTGCAATCTGCATTTTTACCCTATGACGGAACCAAAACTAGTTATTTTACTAAATTAGTTCTAATTACAAAAATATAAGGAAAATTCCTAATTGATTTTACTTTCATTCATATCTAACATTCCTATTTGTGCTTTAATTCCTTTTTTTTTTTCATGTTTCTTTCTTCTAAAATGATATGGAAAAAATTCCATGGCACCTGGCATGGGAGGGTATTAAGGAGATGTTTACAGACTTCATACTATGGCCAAGGGTTATGCTGTCACGGGGTCACTGAGGTGTGATGTGAGCTTCCTCTTTAAATTATTCTCCCCTGTTAATGCTGAAGTACTGGCTGAGAGATTTTGAAATGCTGTATTTCTGAGTTGACTTCTCTCTTAGAGCTCATTCATTCTCGTGCTGGAATTCAGTTCTCTTTCTGAGACAGGGTATGTCAAACAGGCTGTTGGCTGTGGAGCTCTCATTTGCCCATACTTCTAGAGTCAGATGGATGCTGCCCTGAAAGTATGAAAGCGGAGTTCCAGATTTTTTGCAACTATGGAAGTTGGAGAATTACAAAATTAAGGAGAGTTGCCCAGTAGGAAGTTCTTCTGGTAAACACTTCCAATCACAAGTTGAACATTAATCAATGATTTTGCGCAATTTCATGGAAATAAATACATGGGGTTGTCAAGCAGACCTGGCACAATATTTTCCATCTGAATGTCTAATATCACTGATTGGATTATCACCACTGTGTGGAAGGGAGAAATTAGATTAGAAACTGCAATCGGAAGCAAAATCACACTCTCAAAAGAGGTAAATCGAATGTTTCTTAATACGGTGTGATCAGGTTGTGAAAGACACCACATGCTGGTATGAATGATGCTGAAAGTTTACTCAAGTTTCAGAAAAGATGGGAGGGATGGGAAGGGAATCCATGAAAGGGAATGGAAAGCCAGAATCATCACTGCTGCAGCAAAGTCATTGAGCTATAAATTACCAAGGATTTGGATTATATTCCAGGGAAGTTCCATTTCTGATGTCTGAGGGACAGGATAGTGAGTTAGATGGATGTTTACATAATCATCTGCTAGTCAATTTTTGCAGCTATCCTGAAAATTCTATCCATTTCATCAAGAGAAAGACATATACTAGTAAATCATTTAATATAACATATGTTTCCTTTCTTTTTCAGGGAGAGAGAGAAAAAAAATCTTGTTCCTGTGGTAGATCCTTCATCCTTCAATGAGAAGGTAGAACATTGCCCTGCAGGAGCTGTCTATCAGTAAAGCTATTGCTTTAGTCCGTGGTAAAAAAAATAACTTGTCTTCATTCATACCAGAAGTTTATTTAGGCATCAGTGAGAGCAAGCTTAGAACATCTTGAATATATTTAGACAGTAAATGTGAAAGCAGTACCTTGTGAGTGACATTTGGAGTAGTGTTAGTATAGCTTTTCATTCAGGCTGAAATCTTTGAGTATCTATCTTGTTGTATGGGCCTGAAATTCATGGGGTTAGTCTAGTCTTCTTTCCAAAGGATTTACTGGGCTTACTTATTTAAGTAATACTTATATAAGTATTTTAAAATACTTATATAATTTTTATTATAAAATGTGAAACTCAGTGTTCAGCATCTAAATTGTAAAATCAAGTTGGTTTGGTGAGGGATAGTCTGTATTTTATTTGTTTATTTTTAAATCAAAACTAAGATTGTAGTTTCTTTTAAGGTTCCCTCTTATTAAGATCTGGGAGTAGTTTACGTCTGGATTTTGCTACTTCGGAAATTCAATTAAGTATGGTCTTAAGTTAGAGAACTGTCTAGGTTCAGTTTTTCATAGGAAAGCAACATTCTAAAGGTTTCTCCTTGCAAGGGAGAGCATGTTTATTACAGACTGTCAGTACAAAGGCTACTTTATAGTTTAATTAGCATTCTGTGCGAAATTGAAAGAAAATAGTCTTGTATGGTCTTCTACTCTGAGAGCTGACATTTACGGACTATCTATCTGAAGTACATATCAATGCCTGGGCATTATATTTTTTTAACTTTGAAATGATTCATGAATGCCTTTAATTCTGCAACAGTTTAGAAAAAGGAAACTAACACAGTAATATGATCTAGCCAAGTAAAGCCTTGATGACAGCTTTGATTTTAATATACTCAGCATAATTACAGCATTCCAACCTTCCAGCCGCTTGCAGAGGCCCCTAATTTTTCTTCAGTGGACTCATTTTTACTTTAAGTTTTTAAGCTTTTTTAGCATATTATTTTTAGTGGAATGGTCATCTTCATATCTTAATCAAACAAAAATTGAATTACACGCACCACTAGGCAAGCATGACATGACTTTTGCTAGTAGATGTAAGGTGTGAAATCCTGTGGGAAAATCCTATTCATTTTAGGTTCCACTTGAGAACCCTGCAGTGCACTGAAAATGGTTTCAGTTTTAATGGTACTGAAAAAAGCAGAAGCTGGGGAACAATGGAAATCAATGAATTGAACCTAATTAAAAAGACCTGATAAAAATTCAAGAAAGCCAGATGGTAAAGTCAATTTCTGTATAATATCAGGGCATAGATGGAATATGATTATTTGTTGACATTCTGCAGGGATACAATGATATTATGAGCAAGGAATCAAAAGTATTTCTTCAATAATACTGGATTACATTTATAACTGTTGTATACTTGAGTTAATGTAAATCGTTTAATTTCCAAGAAGTTTGGGATATAACATTTTTCTCAAATATCATAATGTAAAACTCAGAAGTTGGATATCTTGATACAAACTTTAGAATTTGACTATGCAGGCTGGACATAGTTATGATTTGTATGTCAAAGTTGAAGTCGGAGAGCATTTACAAGTGCTAGAAAACATGAACACTTGAGTGGGTACTTTTTTTCTCTATGCATAGGTTCAGTTTCTCTATAAATATCCATGGACAAAATGAAAAAGTAAGGTCATGGCTTGATAGCTAGAACAGTCATACTGGGGAAAGTTGGGTATATGGGAGCTTTCCTGGGAAGAAAATCAAATCCTTTTAGAGGAGTTCAATCCAGGTCCCACATATGCCTGGCAAAAGTGGTCTGATTCAATAGCTAATGAGTCAAGAAGAAATTACAATCATACACCATTTTCCACTTGTCTTCCCTTGAATTGTAGGATAATTTGTAACAAAGCTTTTGAGTTAACTTATTGCTATATTCAGAGATCTGAAATGAATGCCAGAGCTAGCAGGATTAGAATCTCTTTAATTTTTACTTAAAAAGTTGTCACATTGGTATAACTGATGTTAAGGTTTGGGCCTTGGAAAAGATGAACTGGAAAGCTTTGTGTTCACTGCTGAATTACCCGAGCAATAGCTGGTACACTGCTGGGTGTTCCAAATCTCAGATAGCTGATGACTATCACGTACAAAAGCTACTGGTTTGTTCATAACCTTTTGTTGCAATAGCTCTCATGTGCATACTCAAGACCACAGTTACAGCAAGTGAGTAAAACTGGGTAAGATATTTACTAATTGAGAATATTGCTATATATGAAGTGGGCTGGATTTTGAGGGTTGGTAATAATGTCAACTTTTTTTTCCATCTTTTT
The DNA here is from genome assembly GCF_039878825.1 of Excalfactoria chinensis. Lineage (NCBI taxonomy): Eukaryota > Metazoa > Chordata > Aves > Galliformes > Phasianidae > Excalfactoria > Excalfactoria chinensis. The sequence continues at coordinate 85,848,968 of NC_092828.1, read as the reverse complement.
GAAAAATGTGTTTTTGCCTTTAAGATATATATATATATATTATATATATAAATATACTGCATAGGTATTAAGTTTTTTTCTAATGCCATAAAGATATTATTTCTAATGCAGATCACTAATGCAGTTTGTGTCTTAAAGCTGAAATTATCATTATCATAATCAGTCCTTGGAGACAGAGAGACAATTCCCAGCCCATGCTGCTTTAGCCTCATTTTTCCTACAGCTTGCATATGGCTGTAAGAGGCCGTGCTTTTGCTCTATTGCCTTAAAGTTTGCTGAGGATGGACAAGACAAGTCCTAACAAGTCCTGGGCAAGGGTTGAGAAGTCCTTTGTCTGAGGGACACAGATGGACAAAGCCAGGGCAATGAGAGCGAGAAGCTGCAGATGAGTAGCTGTGAAGTGGCCTTTTGTGTGAAAGATGGCCATCTCAGGGGGGTGCTGCACATGACTCTTAGCCAAGCACCCAGGGATGTCACGTAGGCAGGAAAAAGGAGGATAAAAGAGGGATTAGCAACCATGAAATTGTGTTTTCTGACTTCAGATTCCTCACGACCTGACACCTGCATGCTGAAGAACAAGAAGGTATCTGGCTTCAGATCCCTCGCTGCTGCTCTGCTGCTGCCAACGGACTCTCCTGGACCTGCTACTTGAATCCTGCTGCCTGCTCCTGGACTTACCCTGCGGCTCCTTCCTGCTACCTGCTTGCTGCCCAAGGCCGGCCACGCTGCTGCTGCTCTCCTCCCCTGCGCTTTTGCCTCGGACCATCGGAACGTCTCGCAACGGGACCGCTGCTGGATCCTGCTGGTGACTATCCCCCGCTTTACGCAATTCTTGCCTCTTTCTACCTTTCCTATCGCCTGCCTTCCCTTCCCCATCACCCTAAATCGTCCGTCCTTTCCTTCCCCATCTCCCTAATGATTAAGAATTGTAATAAACTTTTCAGATCAACATTTGAACCGCTGTTTCTTAATCTCACGCCGGGCATCATATATCAAAGAACCTTGCCTTTCTCCTGTAATTTGGGGCGAGACACTGGTTGTTCTAAATTTGCTTTATTTGATCTTGTGGTTAGATTTTAGTGTACACTACGTCTGCAAAACTGCACTATCTGTAACAGCGGGTCACAACCAGTGGTGCAGATTTTTAGCGGTGCGGCGTGCAGTCTCTTGTTCACCACTGGTGAAAATGCATCGCTAATGGTGATGCTTATGGAGATGCTTATGTTTGGTAGCTGAGGGTTAGTTCTATCAATTAACGTCGTTATGAACTTTGGATCTGTAGTAGTTTCCACAGAACTAAATTCTTCTGGAGTGACCTTCATTTGTGTGTGTGTGTAAATTTTTTTTTCCTACCCGATTTTATACGTATATATACATATAGTTTTCCTACCTGATACCTCTTTCCTGTCTAGCTTAAAGGGTAAAGACACCAACTTATGACTTGTACATCTGTTCCCTTTGGAGATAAAGCTATCTAGATCTTTCTGTCTAACACAATAGCACGCACCATTGGATATATAATAAGCAATAATTTGCTTCTTTTTAACTACTGCAGAGATCAGATGGGTGCTTGCAGTAACTAAGAATATATAAACCACATCGATTGTAAGGCTATTTACATGTTGTAGTTGCTAGTATTCTGTAATCAATAGGTTCATTCAGCGTTGCAGGCGCTGTGGAATGGCCATTAGATAAGTTTTCATTGGATTATTTCTTACCATCCTATTACATTTCTGCTCGGTTTTTCACTATCTTTACTGTTGGTAAGTCAACAGAGTTGAAATAAGAGCTCCTTTGTTTATCCAACTAAATCATTGCTTATTAGCTTTCTATTTCATTTATTCATAAATACGTGATAATAGAATGAACACGAACATATCAGATTCAGTGCTTTCATCTTCAGGAATTTGGGATAGAGAAGCCTAGAGTGCTGTTTGGAAATACACTGAACCAAAACTAACTTTCAATAGAGCTTTTGACTTGAAGTGCTTAATGTTCAGTCCCAAACAGTGTCGAGCTTGTGCCGAGCTAAAGGATGCATGGTGAAGTTCTCTGAATTAATGAGTGTGAATCCTATTCAAAAGACCAAATGATTTTGAATGAAATGTGGAAATTATAGGTATGTCAAGCTATATCTATTTTTCCTTCTGATAACTTAAGTAGGAGGATTGATGTTTCTCACAATAGTATCGTTTTTGGGGTTGATTTTGAAGTCTTCAGTGCATTTTGTTACAAGCATGTACTAGAAGAATTTCTCCTAGGTGCAGTTCTCCCAGGTTCAAGGCACCATGTATCTATAATTACTCTACTTTTCTCTATGAGTAAAGGCCAGTCATTTCTTTGAAAGCCTGTTTTTTAGTTATGCAAACCTCTGAATTTAATGTTATTTTAATTAATGTTTTTAATATTTTGGGTTTGATGTGTTCACCACGATACAATATTTTACAAAGGGAATGAGTGACTACAATTTAGGATTTGAACTGGGAATTCAAATGGGAGAGAACCAGAATAAATTTCCTTGAGCTGTAGAGGAGGTAGTTTAAATAATCTGTGTTTCCAGGCTGTAATTTTCTGTTTTCTGCCAACAACTCTTGCTTCTGTAATTTCTTCCCAGAAATGAGAATTCTTATTTAATTGGGGATATTAAGACAATGTACCAAAGTGTTGTCATGTTGCTGACATGCCTATATTTATGTCATCGTCTAAGTGGCAGGATATACCATTTCAGATCTACTATTGAGAATTCCGCTTGCTCTTGGAGGCTGTCAGATTAGCTGCCTAAAATTTATAATTACAGATGGTCTAATGGGATGAGTTTGTTAGTGCCTCAGTCACTTCCTCCACTGTTTGCCACATGACAACTAAAATCTATTTGAAACACATCAGAAACAGAAATTCAGATTTTCTTCAGGCAATTAAGATCATAAAAATACCTTTTTCAAGTAACCAATAAAAGATGTAAGGGCTTGGAGAATGCAGAATGATGCTTCACAGGCTGGTTACTCAGCCACTGTTATCAGAGTTGTTGTGATAGGAGAAAAAGTTTAGCAATAAACTTTGTGTTGCTGTGCCTATGCTTGTATTTATTGCTGAGTTCAGTTCTCTACATAATTTAAAGCTAATGTCAGTATGTATGCAGAAACAAGAATCAGAACAGGGCACTGTGTAAAATGCATGTCTAGAGCATAAATCATTTATGTAAAGATTTGTCTTCTCTAGTATTTTTGCCATTTCAGTTAGCCTGTCAGCACTTCTGCATGTAAATGAGTTATCTAGCTTCTATGAACTCCACGTTCATTGAGCTTGGGCAGTATTGCACAGCATCCTTACTCTTTGAAATACTGTGTCCTTCACCATCAGTCAGGTATTATATCAGACCCCTTTGGTCTCACTTGAAATGCTTTAGGCTCATAATATTAAATTTAGTATGATTTCTTTCTTTTTTTCTTTTTCTTTTTCCACTGACTTTAATTAAATGTCTGAGCCTTATGGATCAGGATAACTTTTATTAAGAATAATATATAGATGCTTCTAACAGATCTGCTTGCAGTCCCTCATAGGTTCATCAAAGCCAAAGGCAATAAAGTATGATTATATAAAAGGTGGTAAATCTGAAGACTTGAGAATTTGATATGAATTTCAAAAGTAAGTTGCTAATTTTTTTAGTAGGAATACAAAGTGACAATGCTACCAAGAAAGCTGGTTGAGACATCATAGTAAACTGCTCATCTAGTGTAACAAACATGATTAGGTAAGATATGAATTTCCTTAAAACAAAACAAAAAAGCAATAGAAAAGCCACTCAACTTTACTCTGAAACTTAGTGTGTTGGTTGTAGATGTTGAATAATTTAGAAGGCCCATCAGCATTGCCTGTTCTAGAAAGACAAATCTGTTCCTAATAGACAGATATGTTATTCAGTACCTTTGATTTTACTTTCTCCTCTTCACAGCTTATCTTTCGGAAGGAACAACCTCATCTTTTCACTCACAGGTAGTACAATATGTTCTGAGTCTCATTCACTGTGTATCAAAATGATTTGTGATAGAATGGTAGGGTGTACTGTATTTTAAATGTACCACTGGGAGTTCTTTGTGTTCTGCAGTACTGTAAGATAAAGTCCAAAATGTTTTTGTAAATAGATAAATGTTCATACACATTATCCCTTTAAGTGGATTTTCTTGCTTTATGTGAAAAACAGTCAGAAAGGAAAAATTGTTTATCTTCATAATAATTCCATTTTTGTGGCATTTTCACTTAAGTAGTTAATAAAATGACTGTGCTGATATTAGCTGTTAAATATATTGTGATACTTTGAATATCTTAGGTTAATTATTGTAGACACCTTTCAGATGCACTAAAATCTGATTGCTTCCTATTTTTCAGCATCCTTACGTTTTTCTCAACAACTTGCAACAAATTTAATTAGTGCTTAACAAGGTAAATGATATAAATGTGAGAAATTACCAGGCTTCCTGTGTTGAAATACAGAGTGCCTGCAAATCAGCATAGAATTGAAGAGTCCGGTTAAAGCAAGAATGTGATTTCATCAATATTTTGCACCAGACAGGAACTGAGTGACTTGCTCATATGGCCAAAGCATGTGACAGACATGGAGTTGTACGGTTTAACACTTCCCTAAGACTTGTTTTGTTTTTCTTTGTGTGTTTCTTTTGCTTTTAATGATCTGATTGCTACATTTTGGTGGATAATATGGCTACCAACAAATGCTGCTCCAGACCAATGTTCCATCATAAATGTATGGGAAACTGTTGATCACATCCTGAACCTCTGATTAACCACCTGAGGCAAGCAATGAGTCAGCTGCGGGAGCACAGGTGAAGGTAATTCAATTGTGCTACCAGAAGGGGTGGAGGCTGACTCCACCTGTCCCAGATCTCATTTAAGGGCTGACCACCACTAAGGCAGGATTTCTTTCTCTGGAGATTGCACGTTTGTGGAGTGTACTGTGAATCTTCAACACTGCTGAGCATTTTCCATTGATCATTGTTTGTCTTTCTACCACGGTAATCTTTTCTACGAAACATCTGTTTACCTATTGACTGTATGATTGTATAACTGTACATTTGGCAAGCCAGGCAGGCTAAATAGATGTAATGTCTTTTTTGTAGGGGCATTTATAAATGGGTCCAGGGGGAGAACATCACCTTAGAAAAATATTGCCTTCCTTCATGGAGGATCTTCAGAATTAGCTTCCGTCATACCTAGTTCCTGGATACACCAAAATGTACTTTTGATAGCCCTGATATGGTCAAAACCACCTATATGATTGTATAACTGCACAATAAAAAATGATGAATACTTACAAAGCATGGCAATAAGGAGACATTGATCATTTTAGCCCTAGTATTGAGAGTATATTTTACATACTGTGAATTAAAGAGTATCAAGGCCATACACTGGAGCTGGTGCAAAGCAGAAAATAATTGTCCTTTATGGGAGTACAAGAGAGTTCTGTGGGAAAATGAACATTTACATAAATTAAGATTGTATCAAATTTCTTCACTTGGAAAGCATTACATTCAATATTCATAGACTGACTCTATTTTTGTAAGGCTTTTGTCTTGTGTGACATTCCTACTGTTTAAACTAGAAGTTTAATAGCCACTTGGCCACTACAGCAATTGCTACAAGTTGAAAACAGCGCTTGACAAAGACAGGTTAGATCATTGTGAAACTCTGCCATCTAACAGAAAAAATCACAGCTATAATGCTATCTAGTTATGTTAGCATAATTCCTGTTGGAGTAAGTTGCACAGCACTGAAGTTTTTTAGTGCAAAGACTGTGGCAATCCAATCCACATCTCTCACAGTCCCCAACATCACAGTGCAGTGAGGTATATGTCAAGTTTAGGAAGTCGTTATAGGCTTTTCACTGAAGCAAGAACTTCCTGCTGGTGGTGGTTAGGCAGTACTACTTCTTGACTGAAAATCACATTACCAACATAAAGAGTTGAAATTTGCAAAAGTAATGAGCACTACCTGATTGAAACAAGTATTGGAATAAAAAATACTTATAATGCCATACATACATCAGAAGACACAGCAAATGTTTGTAAGGTGGTAGCTGCAGAGTAATAGGGATTGCAGGATTGTCCTGAATACAGCAAATAAAAGAATTCTAACACTTCTTAAATAGTAAATTTCACGACAGCTAAAGCAGTTGTGTCTTCTTATCTGGTTTTGTGACCCCTTTTTCAAATATAGCGTTCTATTTCAATCTAAGCTAATCAGGTAACACATAGATGCCATCCCCTGAGAGCGTGCTGTTTCCTGTTCAGTTCTTTGAATGTGTTTTTCTGGGTGGTTGGATGACATGAAGATTAACAGAAGCTCTCTGGCTACAATAGGAGAGTCTTTTTCTAATGTAAACATGGAATCTAAAATTAGAAAAAATTAAAAAAGAAACTCTCAAGGAGAGAAACTGATTTTGAAGAGTAATATAAATTTGAAAAGTTTAATTTTTGCAGTAGAGTGATTTATTCTATTAAATCGCTTTAAGCAGTTTAAAATGGCTCATCCAAAACACATTTAGCTGTCAGAATATCCGCATGAGGTAAGTAATATCCTTTTCTTTCCAGACCAACAAATAGAAGCATAGAACTTTAACTAGATTTGTGTATTCCAATAGTAAAGAAGATTGCCCTCTCCTTTTTTGATTAGTGGCTAATTTGCATTTTAACTCTTTCCAGTTGCAGTTTGTAGTGAGGTACACTCTATACACATATATGTTTATAGATACAGATATACTTACACGTCTAAAAATCACATTTATTTGAACTGTAAGCTCATGAAGTGAGAAAGTAAGCAATCTAAAATATTTATGCCTGGTATGCAACTGCTAACAACAAAAAAACTCTTCTTTGACATCAGTCTTCAGGACTTCCAGCACTTCAGCTTTGCTTCATGCCAATTTTACAATGACGTTGTAGTAAAAGTAGAGCAAACCTTCTAAAATCAACACAGTAAGTAACCTGGGGAGTAGGAGGTAAACTAAGTAAGGGTCATCTTTCTACATACAGATGTAACCACAGAGCTAGGTGACTGATATTAATATTCACTGTAGTTTCATTTTAAACCTCTGGGAGTTCATTAGCTTTCCTCTTATATGTTATTGTTCAAATTCTGCTTATGACAGAACAAACAGAAAAGATAACAAAAATGATTGAATAGAAGGTATTTTCCAGGTTGTAAAAATGCAGCTGAGGTAATACTGTGCTCTGCTGGGTTTCTCATATTTTGTTGTATTACAGGATAGATGCAGAAAATTACGTGGTTCTCCCTCTTGAGAAAAAAAACATCTCTTATGAGAATGAATGCACCAGACAGGTGAGTAATGAATGAAATTCTAGTATTGTAGTCTCCTCAGGGGAGGGTCAGGTTGAAGTTTCAGGACGTTCTTTACCGTGAGAGTGCTCAGGCACTGGGGAAGAGTTCAAAAGCAAAACTGGCCCAGCTGGTGTTACTGGGCAGCTGCATGAAACGTTCTGTGAGAGTCAGCTGTAATGAATGTGCTGGGTTGACCTAATGCACTTTTTCACCATGGGGTTTTTGGGCACTGGCACAGGCTGCCCAGGGCAGTGGTCACATCACTGAGACTGTTGGGGTGCAAGGAGGGTTTGGAAGTGTCATGTGCACTCAGAGGAAAGAATTCAAATAGAACATGTCTTCATATACTAAGTGGCCAGCACTGAAAATCTCTCTCCAGACAGTAATATGGCTGTGACTGCTTTGTCCTGGTTCACCAAAAGATTTATTTTCCCTTACTGTCCATGTGAGCCTGTAACATTGGTCTGCAAATGTTATTACTTCTGGTGCAAAAAACTGTAATGATGTGTTTATCTTAAGTAGCAGAATTCACAGAAAGGTTATCTAGACTATGAATTAATACTCAGGTTTTATTAAAAAAAAAAAAAAGGTAAACAAAGCATACCTCAAGAAGATCAGGGTATTCAGAAAATTATTGGACCTGTTTTATAAACTATTATCTAAAATAATAATTCTCTAAGTTAATAAACTTAATAAACATAAAATAGAATTCTCTAAGTTACAGATGGTCACCAAATTGACAATGCATTTACTGAAGCATAAATTTCCAACCCAATGAAACTCTTCTTCCCGTGTGCTCAAGAGACTCCTGGAATAACACAAAGTGACAATATGCATGGGTATGCAGGCAAACATATGATGCACACAGCATATGTTATACCTTAGCTTTGTGTTCAGCTGAAGGGAAATGATAGGAAAAATAACTCGTAGCTAAAGATCTTTTTGGTTAATGTCAGCTTACAATGAGTGTAAGATGTAGTTATTCAGATTTCATTGAAGGCACGCTGCTGCTAGCCCCATACTTGCTGAAAGTCTCCATAGTTTTCACATAGCTACTTGTGACAGTTGTCTATATCGATCATAAAATTACAGAGTCATAGACTGGCTTAGGTTGGACAGGACCTTAAAGATCATCTAGTTCTAACCCTCTGCCAGGGGTAGGATTGCCAACCACTAGGTCAGGCTATCGTATTAGGATCAGGATCTTTCTTCACTAACACAATAACCACTATTCTATTCTAAACAATGGCACTCTAAGCTACTGGTATGCTACTTGAAGCAAATGTGTACTTGCTCTCAAAACATAAATTCATATTTACACAGAGCATATGGGCCTAACAGATATGCTTTGGACTGTAAATGAAGACATATGGTTCCTAAAGCCAGTGCAGGTAAGAGATGGTTTTCCAGTGTGATGTCAAAACAGTGTGCAAGTCCATCCACATAATGAAAATAGAAATTTAGGACATGAGAAATACACCCACTGTCACAACTCTGTGTAGACTTATACACAGCCCAACTTTGCTACTTTGACAATAATGTGAACATGTGTTTTCAAGTTCTGCACAATTTTTTCTCCTCATTCTTCTGGAAAATGGTTTAGGAATTTGTAGTCTGCTGAAAATTGGGTGATTTAACCAACCATCTGTTTATAATTGTCTTTGCTTTTTAATAGTTATTGCATGGTTATTCTTCCAGTTGTTATTTTATTATGCGCATACTTTGATGTCAAGGCTGTAAGAGTAGAAAGGGAAGAAATCAAGTTTCTGAACACAGCTGCGTGGTGCCCTTTATGTCCTGCTCCAAAAGTGCAGAAGTTTGTTATGTGTCCTATTTCATATCTGCTAGACCTATTCTTGTGACTCAGATACCGCAGGGTGTACGCTACAGCTCTATTTACAGGCTAGTTTTGCTTATACGGGATCAGACTTACTGGCTCCTAACTTCCAGTTGATTTATCGAGGGCTGCAGCTGTTGTTCCTCTCACCCCCAAACGCTCACCTCTGAGCTACTGCTTCTGGCTACCTGAAGATCAAAACCAAGGCAGAGTGGCAGATCAAAGCCAGGAAAAGGAAGACTCAAAAATAAATGGAACAGATGGAAACTGAGGGAAAACTGCCCCAGTACGATAAAAATGTGATGCTTTATAGTGACAAACTAACTCCAAGAGCTATTTTTTCATAAATATTTTTCCAGCATTAAGTTTTCATCCTCTGGGACAGAGAAGAAACCTTACAACTTGAAATAAATCTCTGTTGTTTCAAAATTATGTAGGTTATAATCACTGATCAAACTCAACTGAATGCTATTTCTAGGCATGGAGACACAACATTATTGGAAAAGGAGATATTCTCTTTCTCTGGAAGTTACCCAGAATGTGAGAGATCTAAGTAAAGTTCTCAGGTCACAAGAGATTTTCTTTCAAACTGCTCAGTTCTAATCTCTCCTATGAATCAGGACCTTAGTGGATTTATTTATGTGTATATTCAGCTACCCGACTGAAGAAGGAAGCTGCAAGTAATTTGAAATGGAGTCTTTTGACTTCTTGTAAGAGGAGCCAATAAATAAGTTTGTATAAAATATTTGTATAATCTCCAAGCCAGAGACGAAATTAGTCACTAACTTGATGCTTGAAACACTCTTCTAGGAAAATGGGGTATCTAGCTATCTGTATCTTCTCCAGTCCTTGAAGATTTATGCAGGTATCAATGGCCCTGTAATAAGAAAAGTAGCCCATATAGAACAACTTTTCAAAGCCAGTAAATGTGAGCTCAGACCTGTGCAGGCAGGAATCTGAACGGAGGGCTGAGTACCTTACTTTCTGGGAAACAGCTCTAAGAAGTAAAATTAGAAAGAGTATGCTATCGATGTCAGTTCACTAAATCTAATTTGTTTTCTTATCAGTACCCAAAATGCATTTTTCATGTAGGTACAGGTGGAAAGCTTAATTTACTTTTATTAAAAATCTTTATTTGGTGAGATGTTTTCCATTTTGCCCCTCTGATTGGTTTATCTGTACAACAGTAGTTTCCAATATGTTCAGCTTTTGAAAGGAATGGCCTCAAGGTGACCTGGTGTTTGGTTTGGGGCTTTGTTTTTTTGGACAGTAAGTTAAGGTTTCAAATTCAGATGAATATTGTCATGATTAATAAGAATCTGTTTTTTGTCTGCACTTATTTATCTTAATTTTATTTTATCGGTTGGGTGAAGGAAAGATGAAGACTGTGTATCTTCAACAAACTGTGTCATAGTGAAGCTGAGTTGGATTATGTTTGAACTGTGTCATGCATGTTTCTAGTTACCATTTGGACTAATGAAATGAAAAAGAGAGGAAAACAAGCAGAACAATTACAGGGAACAAAAAAAAACCACTTTTTTTCTTTTTTTGACACTCTAATAACTGCATTTAGAACCATGGTAAAACTGTTTCTTTTATTAAATAATGCAAAAGTAGCGATATCACAATACACTTTGTGCTGGAATAGGTGCATAACTTTAACACTTCATAGTCAAAGAAACAGCAAGCATTCTGTCTCTCTGGCATTTCTGTGTTTCTGGATCATCTGGCAGAAAGTGCTGTATGAGGAGCACAGCTGGGTCATTTTCTCCCAGGAGAATCAAATGCAATACCCTGGTGTCAGACTCAGCTGGCTGCAAACAGTGCATGCCCAGAGATGTCTCCCAGTTGCCTGCAATGCGTGGGGTTTTTTTTAATCTCTTTTGCACTAACTGGAATGAGTTGAGCATTTCAGATTGATTAGTAAGTATCTTAAAAGCTTTCAAACATACGTCCGTGTATTACACCTAATAAAGAACAGTTTATTTGTGATAAACTTGATGCAGGTAAAAATGCGTAGTTGAGTTATTCTAAAACCACGAGACCCTAAACTGTCATTCTTCTGATATTGTTATTTGGGTACCAATAATTTACAAATATCCAGTGTCTATGGGCTTTTAAGTTAATTTTTAGAACCAAAATGGCCTGAGGCTCTCTGAATGGACCTCTGGATTTCCATGTCCTCTGATGGAAGATACTGTTAATCGTTACCTTGGATTGACAGGCATTACTGTGAGACAAAAATTTAGCACATTCAGTCATAAAGACAGAAAGAACTACTGCAACTATCATATCCAAGTCTTGTGACTGTATTGGCACACCAGGTAAATGATGTTAGTTAAGAAAGAACAAGTGGAAACTGAGTCATGAAGCAACAGTATCATAATTTCCATCAATCTTTTGTCGGATTGTCAGAGTAAAGCACTGATATGTGCATTAGTAAGGATATAAAATAAATACCTAATTTTTCTCACCATTCTCTTTACTAGATAGTAGCCACTACTTATCAGCTCGGTAAAAGCACTTTGGATGTATCAGATGATGGCAGTTAGGGAAACTGTGAACAGTGTGTAGTAATATATTGACTCTGCCTGTTTAAGTTCTGAAATCCTGATCTATGTCTCTCTATGTCTTGTCAACGTATTGAATAGGTCTTGTTTTTTAAGTAGGCTTGAGTCTTACTTTCTTTTCCTTTATTCACCCTAGGAGATGCAAAGGATTTTATATTTTAGACCACTTATTTGTTATTATTTAGCAAAGGAGAAATTATAATAGCCTCTATCATTTAATTTAGTTGGTATTTTACATAATGGGAGCAAGAATTCTTTGATTCAAACTTATTGTGAAAATATATCAGGCATGAACTTGACTTTTCAAATACTCCTAGGGCCTTTGAGAAAATATGTAAAATAACTTTGTCCTTACCTGAACTTTCACAGTTTAATGTGCTTATTCTTCTGAGAATTTGGGTTTTATGGAATATATATCTAGACACAGCCTTTTATTGAAATGGAATAATATTGAGAGATACCTGGGAATATATACTACTCATTGTAGTCATATCAGTTATAATCTATGAGAATATGCGAACGTTTGCTACATTAACAAATAAAGGCTTACTGTTGAAAATATATAGTTAAACATTCTGACATTCACTGTGGAAATATTTGTCTAGTATATTCATACCCAGAGAGTAATCTTCTCTCTTTAAAAATAGACCATTGATGATTCAGTTGTGATTACTTCTTTTGACTGGTTTCAGGATTGCTGTATCAGTTTGTAAATCATTTTATTTCATGATGAAACCGTTGTATTAAATCTTCAGACATCCTCTTTCTCCCCAGCCCCTTCCATTCATATATTTTTTCATAATATTGCTACAGGATGATAACAAAACTGATGCTTCACAGTGTTCTTTTTGTACAGAAGTTAGTTGTGTTGTTGTAGATGTTTACATGAGTGCATCCTATAATTATTTAAGTATAGCATACCAATACAACCACATTCCTGCTGTAGGGAAGAGGTAGATACATACTTGCTGGAAAAGCAGATAAAAACAGTACTTTTTTTCTGTGCAGGTACCCTGTCAGTTTGTGCTGAACTCAGAATACATTACTTCTTATAGAGACACCAGAAGCCTTTGGAGGATAAGGGGGAGATATCTATCATCTGGTAAGGCAGTGGGATAGAGCGTACTCTCAGCAAGTCTGCTGCTGATGCCAAACTGAGTGGTGCAGTTGACACAGCAGAAGGAAGGGATGCCATTCTGAGGGATCTGGGCAGGCCACTTGAACCTAATGAAGTTCAACAAGGTCAAATGCAAGGTGCTGCATTTGGGTTGGGACAATCCCAAGTATGTGTACAGACTGGGAGAAGAACTCCCCAGGAGCTACCCTGTGGAAAAGGACTTGGAGGTTATGGTGGGTGAAATTCTGTACATGAGCCAGCAGTGTGCCTTTGCAGCCTGGAAGACCAGTGGTCACCAAAGAGGAGTGATCAGCAGGGTGAGGGAGTTGATTTTCCCCTTCTCTGCCCTTGTGAGGCCTCATCTGGAGTACCATGACCAGGCATGGGGACCCCATACAGGATGGGTGCGGAGTTGTGGGTGTCTCATCCTTGGAAGTTGGGTTGGATGTCTGTCTGGGTAACCCACTGTAGTGACTGGGAACCAGCCCACAGCAGCAGGGCTGGAACAAGATGATCTTTAAGGTCTCTTCCAACCTAAATCATTCTGTGACTCTAGATCTTTTATTTTAAACAACTTCCATTTGAATCTTCTACCATTGGCAGATAGGTTTCTCTGTTTAAATATAAATATGAAGATACTGATTTATTTGTATTTTGAATGCTGATTGTATGACAATAGTGTTTTCCTCTGAGTCAATGAATTATTTTCACATTATGTTAATCACATTTTCCTTTCAGTATGCATGAATGTTAGAGTGATTTATTTATGCTTCTGGAAATATATGTGTGTATGTGAATACCTAATTCAGAACAATCTATTTTTGATCAGTAGAAACACCTTTTCAAACCTTTCATGCATCCTTTTATTATTGGCAATGTTGGTTAAAGCACTGCCAGAGTGTAACTGCAGGAAGTAATGCTTTCCAAACAAAAACAACCACCACCACCAACAACAAAAAAACAAAAAACAAGGCACCAAACCAGGTAATCTGGGGCATTCTGCAGTAATTCTACCATAATTGATTCTACAATTGTTAATGTTTGTAAACCTATAGGAAATACATAGAGAAGATGAGGCCTATAGTACATACTGCTTATTGGATAAAACATATTTGAAGTCTCTACCTATTCAAGAGGTTTTAATTAAGTAAAAATAAAATGTATATAAAAAAATCCCACATCTTTGCTGGTTTTACCAGTTAGTTGCATCTGTTGGGGTTCTGTGTGTGTACATTGCCTGAATTCTCTGTAAGTTTCACATGCAGCATCTTGTTATGGCAAGAAGCAAGCATTATTTTGATCTATTTTATTTAACAGAGCTAGTAGCAGATCCGGGCTATAAAACTAAAGTAACAAGAATGAATCCAGAAATTTCCTCCTTTTTTCTTCTAGCTGAATACAATCTAAATACAAACTCCTAGTATGTTCATTATTTAGTGTCAATATGTTTTGATCAGAGAAATGAAAGACATTTTTCCCTATTGGAATATCAGTAAACACAAACGGTTGTTTTATAACTGAATATCAGCAATGTTGCTCTTACGTTTTACTACTTTATGCCATTCAGGATAAGAAAATATGTATGACCGAGCATTTATGCTTGGTCACATGAACTAAAATCCATAGCATTTGATGTAAGTTAGAGGTCAAAAGAAACACAGTAGTCTTATTGGTGGGAAGTATATTACAAGCTCTATGTCTCTGGTATCAGTAGAATGGCTGAAGGGAGAATGACATAAGTTGCCATGGCAACACTGCTTAACTAATATTTGTTAAGACCACTGTAATTACCTAGCAGAAGATATAGGTCACAAGAAGAATGTTATCAGAAGAAAGTAGTTCCATCTTCTCAGTTTTCAGGTAAAATATTTCTACATAAATCAGGAGTGGAATTTGAGTGGAGGAACTCATTCTGCCTTGCCTTGGCCTCAGCTAAATCTCATTGGGACTTGTTTTTCATGTGTTCTATATGGGAATTGCAAATTAGTCTTTTAAAGCTATCTTTCTCCAGTTTATATGATAGAAAGTCTGAATATAAAGAAAAAGTATTTACTTATTTGAGACATTAGTCTTGAATTAATATTTCAGAAGCCATTACTCAATAGCTGAGATAACACAATTTGACAGTAGGCATTAGAATACAAATTGGTGTTGCAAAATATTGTTTAGAAGAGGTCGTTAAACTGCGGTGTTTTTCTAATGCTTTTATAAAGTAAGGTTGAAGGAATAATTTTGGGGGCTGGATGGATTTGACCAGGTAAAACTGGAAGGCTAAAAGACCATGGTTGTTTATAATATATTATGGTCCCGGCTTTTATATGTACTAATCAGCAACATCTCCTGTGGGAGCTGCAATTTGTTCACTCATATATATATATATATAGATGTATTCCTATTGTAGTCTAGTTTGGTAACAGGAAATGTCCAGAACAATATTCTGTTTCTTGACTGACCTAGAGTCACATAGCATGAGAAACATGGAATGTAAAAAGGGAGGAAGAAGAACTATGTTCCACTGAAGTGATAAATGCAAATCGTCCTGGCTACCTTGAATGGAAATATGCTCTCCTAAAGGGTAATTTGAACAGTGGTTGCATTACAGTGTCAAGTGCAAAACCTTTAATGGAGAGATATTGTCTCAACTAACCTATTTTTCATAGGAAGTGGAAGCAGAAAACCATATATAGCTTAAGAGCTGGAAAGATTTGCCCTTCTCCAAAACAGTGAAATAATACACCACTGAATAATGGTTATGATTCTAGTTTTGAATTAGAAATTCAATTTCTTGTGAGCTGCCTACCCAGTTTCTTACTGTTCTCTCAGTTCTTTGGATGATGATGTGAGATAAAGTAGGATTTTCTTAAAGCTAGACTGAAACATGTCCAGAACAATGTGCATAACTTGCATTACTTTTATTGTCAAGTATTCCCGTATAGGATAATTAAGTTTTATGCTTAGAAATGCGTTAGAAGTGGATGCCAAAACCTATATGCATTCTATTCATTCCATTGCCCATTGTGGGAGCTGAAATAGCTAATTTTTAAACAACCTGAATACAGGATTGTGTAGCAGTTAAATGAATGTCGGCAATGTAAACAGAATTGGTTGAAAAAAGATACTTAAAAGTGATTTAAATCATTTGGAAGCACTCTCAGAAAAATGATGTGCTACACCAGTGCTACTTGGTAATTAATAACTACGTTTAAATTGGGATTTGTCTGTTTTGTTACAGGAAAGTGTTGTGTGTTCAACACGCCCTGGGGTGATAGTGGTGAAATGAGGCAGGTCATTATCTAGGTTATGAAGAACTGTGCCAATTAGCACATATATAGTTTAGCTTTAATGAGCAAGATGTCTCCTCAAGTGATAGATAAAGAAAATTTAGTGAAGAAAGTGGAAAATACTTTGTGAATCCTACTTTTACTAAGCGCATGACAAGCAGTCAAAAAGTAACTGAACATGAGGTGGTTGAATTTGCCTTTACATTAACATCAATATATTAAAGTGCAATGGTAAACTGTAAACAGCATTTGGAAAACTGTAAACCTCTATGTTAGTTGATGTACAAAGTGCAAAACTTAGAGACTGATGTCATACCGCATTTGGATCAGAAAACATTATTGGCCTGTATGAAAACTGAAGTATTTTTAGGGAATATTCAAGCAGAATTGTATTTGGAATGTTTTACAAAGTTTTTGTAAGGAAGGAGGAGGCTGATTCTTTGTTTCTAAATCACTGTAGAATTCCTGCTGACTTCAGTGAGAGCTCAGAACATGCCATGTTTTGAAAATATTTGCCACGTTAAGGAGCTGTAGCCAAACAAGCAGAAACAGTTTAAAGCTGTTATTATATATCTAAATTGATTTTATTTATTTATTTTAGCACAATAATCATTTAATCCCCTGAGAACTGAAGCAAACACTGGGCTGAACATTATTTCTATATTAAGAAGGCTTGTCAGTAATTGTCAACATTTCGCTTGGCTTCCTGATGTCTTGCTGTGCTACATGGCATGCTGGCAATAGACACTAGGAGTGCCACAGGGGTGGCACATACATTCCATGAGGAAAACAGATCTATTGAGGACATTATCTTTCCAAAGCTGAAGATTTAATGAAGGTCAGTGAGCTAAAACACTGCATTTTGTGTGATCTTCCTCGTCAATCCCTTTTTTGCTTAAAGCAAAAGTCCTCACATTGTGTCTTCACATACTTAAATATAATTTGCTTTGGAGACGTTTCCCAATAGTACCTTTGCTTAGTGTTGTGAATACTCTCCTCTTTTGCCTCATTTTCTACACATCAGAAAACCATCCTAATAATATCCATAATACTTGCTTTCTTTCCAATGACATCCCCATTACTTCTTGCTTACTAATATCCAGCACACTCAGATTTATCTCTCATTTAAATGACTTGCCTTTAGATACTGAAGTTGTTGATATCTTGTTGCTATGGGCTAAGAGTATTTTTTTTTAATCTTGATGGTAATTTCCTGGTTAAATATTTTAAATAGAGATATTTAATAAATGTGTTTGTACAATAACATCAATTAATTATATCCATTTAGTAGTGCAGTTGTTTATAAAGTTTTTATTTATTTATTTATTTGAGACAAAGTGAGAAACAGAAGAGCTTGATTCTGTGTAAACACTGTTCAGCCACAGTTGAAACACTGCATTATGAACACTTTTTCAGTTGAATTCTAAACCAATACACTACATAGACTGCTGTGATGAAAGCTAGCTCCATCCCACCCCGACTTAGTACAGATGTCTGGGTCTGAGTCTTTGAATATGTGTTTAAAAGTCATTAACACTTTTTAACGTGTTAATCTTTTCAACTTGCTTTTGGAACCTTCTCTCTTTTAATAGTTATGGTTGGAACCAAAGAATAATCTGCCTTCTTTGTTGTCAGCTTAATGGGCCACTTAAACGCATTTCAGGTGAGTTAATATCAGGTGAGTATCACAATACACACTAATCTAGAGTGTGAAATGCTGTCTCTCTGCATGTCCATCTATGAGCACGGACTGCTGATAAGGAATTTCAGCTGCCCTCTTCTCCACTTTTGGACTGTTTTGAGAGACACAACTGTGGTAGAAATTCTGTTTTTTGTTGTTTTTTTTTGTTGTTGTTGTTGCTGTTGTTGTTGGTTTTTTGCCACTAACTGTCATCTGCTGAAAATAAAGATTAACTACTTAGATATGGCGGAGATATGATGTATGTTCTCGTGCAATGCAATTGTATCCCAAATGCTTTTATTATGTTTGGGACATTCCAGAAGCAAAGAGAGTTCATTTCAATTTATGACAACGTTCACAGAAACTTGTTTTGATGATTCCTTGCAGACCTTCATTAAATTAAGCTTAGGTCAAAGAAAATCAATTGAATTTTACAGAAAGATCCAGCTATTGTAGATGTTCGTTATCTCATAAAGGAGATTAACAAGCTTTTAAATGATAGGAGACATTCAAAGGATGGAATATGAATCTTATTGCATTTGTGGCCTTGACACAGAAGACATCATTAAGTGTGGAGTGAGTTATTGTTTTCAAAGATGGTATTGTTTTTTTAATCTTGTATTGTGATGTTAATGCTAATCTCTGCTGGTTATTTTCCCTGTTCTGAGTGTGATTGAACACTTCATGTTTTCAAGGTTGATCCGCAAAATGAGAAGTGTTTTCTGTTTTGAAGTATTCCGTATGCTGAACTGTGTTCTTTCAATTGGTTTGGTATTTTTTTAAGAAAATTAGAAAGGCAGCCTAAAGTTTCTCTTGAAATTTTTCTTGAAATGTTACGGATGCTTGCTTCTCTGTAATTTATCATTGTGTGCATTTAAACCTCTGTGAGTCTGGATATGTTTTCTAAACTATACATTCACACTACAGCCCTGAGGTCATATGTTCTACTCTAAATTCTGCTTTTGCAGAGTCATTTGTGCTGAGTTTAATCTCATTTTATAGCCCTCCCTTATGATACTGGGTAGCATTCAGGTTACTACAAATGAGCTAAACAGAGATAACATAAAAAGTAGGTGAGTTGAAAGATAGGAAGTGAAGAAATACCTTCAAATTGGAGGTAGTGTAAACTGTAACACCACGATCGACCAAAGATATACTTAAAGAACATGTTGCACTCTTTTAATGCCACAGTAGCATCATGATTCTAAACCTGTTATACAAAAATGCAGGTGTAGCCATGTTTACACATTTATGGTATTATAGTGGTTTTATGTCCTGCTCTATGCTGCTACAGTCAGCCTGATTTCCACCTACTCTGCCCAATAGTCAGTTTCACAAGACCTTTGTCTTTCCCATCCGTTTCTTAGACCATGATATTCCTTCCTTTATTGTGTCCAGCAGCAGTGAGTACTGTCTGGAAAAAGAATATACATGAAGGTAATATTAAGCTGCTATTTTAACTGAAACACTAACTTGACCGAGAAGATAGAGTACTAAACCAAGAGATGTCTTCTCTGGAGGCATGGAGATGCTCTAAATAGAATAGGTAACTTCATCTGAGCCTTTGGAGATGGGTGTAGTTTTTTTATTATTGTTTTTTTATTTTTAATTTAAAATATGAAATGTCTTTGATAATGCGCATTAAAAACTATCTAAGCCATATCTTCAGATGTAATTTAAAGCCTACATGACTCTTCCATTAATTTTCCATGAGGCTGACTAAGTGGATAAATTATTTTGAATTTGGGATTTAGCCTTCTATGTAACTTGTTACTTAGTCAAACTTTTAATTAACTAAACTGTTCTCTTTATGATTCATATTGAACAATTTCTGACAGCAGTATTTTTCAGGTGAAAATTCATGGACTGCTGATATATTGCACAAGAAATAAAATAGGAAAAGAATGAGTTGTAAAAAGACTTGAATTTATTTCTTTTTAATTTCACTTGAGGGTGCTCTTAGTTTTGTTCTGTGGGCATCCAATTTTTCTTAAAAGAATTGTTTTATGAACCATTCCCATATATACCATCACCACTTAAACTGTGAAGTTCTTTTATAAAGCTGAGGAATATTTTGCATGGAGCACAAAAAGTACTCAAGAGCATTCTTTAAGGTTTTTATTAAAGCAGAAAAAAAAAATTAAAAATATCTTCAATTTTTAAAATTTAATTTAATTTATTTTTATATTTGATTATCAGTAAATAGTCCCTTCAAGTGAGAAAGCTGGCCGAATTCTCTAGTCCCCAAAAGAAACTTTGATTCTTTTCAAAGTTAGCGATATGTACAAGATTCTACATTGAGTATTGAGCTCATACAGTGGAATTTGAAACATTGTAGCAATATTCTAAGAAATAGAGGTAAGTTATGTTTCACTGAGATACAAGACACCTATCTTCATAATTCTAGAAGGGCTGAAAATCCTCAGTGCTCTACAGACAGCTTTATTTGTAACTGTTTTGTAACTCCTGTACAGATTTTTCCCGGGCTGCTGAAAGGTGTTGAGTATTTTCTTGTATTATAACAGGCAGAGGAAATATTGCTAATCCTTCCATTTTCTTAATAGAAGCTAACGAATACTAAATGTCTCTAATCCACGTGTGAGGAATATTCTAGTCTCTGTGTTATTTAAAATGAAGATAATTCTGATACTGCATCTATTGTATAAATATTTTTATTTTAAAATATCTTCATTTTTATATATCATCTTGGAGGAAAAAAAGAAAGTAATCTATTGAAATAGCAATAGATAAATAATTACTTTCCCTGCAAAGCTATTTGTAGGATGGTGATTTGGATTGACAAACTGTTGACAAATTTGACATCATTGCCATAGTGTCATGTAGAAAGCATTATGCTATTTTATGCCGTGCCTCGGCAGCAGACATTTTATTTTTCCCTTTGTTGTCTAGCTCTGTACTCTAATAATTATGATTAATAAGGCTGAAAACTTTTCCTTTCCTTTTGTATTCTGGTCTTTCAAATACTTTTTGCTTTGGGAAAAGAATTTCCCTTGCCTAGTTTCTGTCTAACCTACTGAGCTATCAAAATACCACAGAATGAAGTGCAGCTGGCAGTCAGGAAAGTAAAACATATTTGCCTACTTTGCAGTTGTGGCTTATGACTCCTTATGTCTGCACATCTAATACCGCTTGGTTCAAGGGCTGAAATTCTTTTCTCATTCCCATATAATATTTTCAGCAGTTTTAACTGTTAGACTTTTCATTAATAGTGCAATAACAAATAAATTACTTAAAGAGCTACAGCACAATTACAATTTTTTTACGAGCACATTTCCAGTCTGTAATTTGGAAAGTTAAGTAATAAATACAATGAATAAATAAGCATTTTGAATTAAAAGGTGAGCATCATACTGTGTCCTGAATATTTTCAACACTGTACATCATTTGAAAGTCATTTATTAGTAACCTCTTTTTTCTTTTTTCTTTTTCTTTTTTTTTTTTTTTTTTTTTTTTTTAAGGCCAGCTAGACTTCAAATACCAGCTAAAGAAAAGAATATGGCACAATTCTAAAATCATAACTAACTCTTTCCATCCTATCTGAAATTATTTCAGCAATAAATGTAATCATGCCTCCCTCAATTCCATAGGCATTTTGTACATGTTGAGGCCTCTAGAATGGTGTTAGTATCAGATAGAAGGAAATGAGTATCATGAATCAGTCTTCAAATTGTAATATTTCACACAGATTTAATGTAATAACTGAATAAATATAGGACAAGAAAATGAAAAAAAATACATCTTCAGTATAAGAATATTGAGGGTGTTACAGTCCATCTTAAAAATACTTCACCCTCTGGACTTCTGCCCTGAATTTATCTTCCTTTACTGTATTACAGTTTGGGATGTTGAAATTTGACATATGCCCTCCCCTGGTACCTGAATGTTAATTTGTTGCAAGAAGGAATATAGCTGTAAGGGGAAAATCAAAGCAAGGTTTGTCCAATTCCTGGGTGGCTGGTTTGACTTCCAGTTTGTTTTCATGAGGTCTCTACAGTAAGATCCCACATGTGGATGATATTAGTGTTTAGCATGTTTTTTCTAAAGGGTAAATTCCTTCCATCTCAAATATGAAATCAGTTTGGATAAATCACATGACTATTAGTGAAATGATGAAAACTTTTCTCTGTCAAGCAAAAAGAATGTCAAAAGTGTCTGTTAAGTCTGTAATCAGACATATGACAGAAATCGTATGCACTTTATGTATTTTACTAATTGAGTGAGATCTGTGTTACATTGAAATTCTGTCCTCAGATTCTTGTATATATTTACTACAAATATAAAATGGAGATAATACATATGAAGTTATGTTTTATGCCTTTATAATCATATAATTTAAGCATAATTGTAAACAATCTGATAGCAAATGTTGCTGAGAAAAAAATCTAGCAATAAGGGCTTTCCTTGTCTGAAAATACTTCCCATAAATTGGAAAAGCTAACACAAGTACAGAAGTAGAAAACTTCCATATGATAAAGTCCCCAATTTATCTGTTATGACAGCTGACGTCCAAGTGAATATGATGATTTTGTATTTTGCTTTCATTTCCCATGTGTTCGTTTTATTTTAATGTGTTAATTAGAGAAGCATTGCCTAGAATATCAGTAGTTCTGTGTATGTGTTTTTTTCGGAGCAAGTGAATATAGAATAATTACTCATATTAGCAGAATAACGTAAGTAAAAATCTCCATGTTTTGTGTCTATATTATAGTTTTTAATTTAATTAAAATTATTTAATTAATACCTTTATTCATAATTCACTCTTTTGATATACTAAGACAATTTGGAACCAAAGACAGAAAAAGTTTTGACTGATGTCATAAGAATTTGAGAATACAGAAGAGAAATTTATACTCACTTTCGTAGTCCAAGACTGTAGTTGTAGTTGAAAGACTTGAAAATCTGGTCCCTATTCATTTGTACTATCTGCAGTATTCCATTCAATTCTAGATAGTTTTGTACCTACATCACAAAAAGCCAGTCTTCAAGCAGTTTATCAAATAGGATTGAAACTAATCTTTAATAAGTTTTGAATACTGTTGGTGGATTTGAAATATGCAGAGTTATTATGCCTTGGAACAGCTGGCAGTTAATTGGATCTGTGATTTCCGTTTATTTTGACATCTGTTTATATGTTTATATAAAGTCTAGATTTTGGGTATGATTTTGGTAGCCTAAGTTACTTATTAGTAGAGCCTCAACGATAAAATCTTTGGAACCAAGAATATTGGTAAACATATGAAATGAAAGCTTTGATAGATTCTTTTATATTGATTTAAGCTTCCACTTTTTATTTATGGGACTGTTTGTATTTTATTGATTTCAGGTTAGCATCAGATTTCTTCATGATCAATCACTTCTGAATACAGAGGTTAGACTAGTATGTGATATTCCTGAAAATGCTAACCTTTGTGGTTTCTGTTTTTAGTGTGATTTTTTTTTTTTTCATACAGTCCCTTCTAATCTCATCTTTGGACTTTCATGGCCCTTCACATGCAGAACAGATTTGTTTTTCATGGAATATAGTCATGTAAAGAGATAAGTCTTCTCCAGTCTAGGAAATGGATAGAAGCACTGCTAGAAACAAAAGTTATTCATCAAATGGCACAGCTGTTCACTGTATGTTCATAATGAGCTTTTTTATTTGGGTGCTGTTTGGTATTTATAGCTAATTAACTCCCTTTTACACCACCCAACAATCTGCATTTAGAGCACAGAGAAAATGGAAATAGATTGAATTAAAGCTGTTAAACACAGAGCAAATTCAGTTAATCTTAAATTCTTTGCAGATGACTTATTACCAAAGGACTGAAAGATATTTTCAGGTTTTGTTTTATTTTTTATTATTTATTTATATATATTTTTTGTTCTTTATTTACATAGAAATCTGAGTAAAAAGACTTTCATGGGCCATGGAGACTCCCAAACTACCACTTTCTTCTTGAAGAGTTTTTTTCTTCTTCAAGGTAAGTTTAACAAATTGTTTATGTTGCAGGTGTTAAACTGTTGCTATATGTGTAATTTTCTGTAGTATATGAACAAAAAATTCATTTGCTTGTTATCACAGAATGCTATGAGATTAGTTTTTCATGTGATCCCCAAGTGGAAGATTGGTATTTAGTCCTCAGAGTGGATGAAGTCTACATCCCACATCTAACAACATCTGATATAGTGCCATTCATTAGGAGGCCTATTGAACTTGATTGTAATTGTAGTTCAATAACTTTATCAAGAACATAAGCCTAAAGAAAAATCTGCTTTGTCTATAATTAGCTCTGGGAGAAAAGAAAATCCTCCTCTTAATGTCTAACCTAAATCTTACCTGTCTTATTTTTAAACCGTTCCCCCTTGTTCTATCACTATCCACCCTTGTAAACAGTCACTCCCCCTCCTGTTTATACATTCCCTTCAAATACTGGAAGGCCACGATGAGATCTCCCCAGAGCCTTCTCTTCTCCATGCTAAAGAAGCCCAGACTGAAATTGTAAACACTGAACTGCATAGAAGTTGATAGCAAGTTTCTAGCCAAAGTCAAATACCTAGAAAAACTGTTGTTTCAGGAGCGATGATTTCTTTCAATAGGCTTTAAGATTTCTACTACCTGATGAAGGTATCAACTTATGAAACCATTGGCAATGTCACCATCACTTAGAGGATGATGCATTTTACTCTACAAGCACACCTCTTAATACACAATTGAGTCCTACTGGATTGGGTGCTTCCATCACATATCACACTTTAAGGAAATTGATGTTAAACTCATGTATTTGCCTGAAAGGAGTCTTTATATAGAAGTATATATATTTATAAAGTGTAAAGACTGCATATGGAAAATAGCCTGTATGTATAAGTTACTTTCCTTGATATGGAGAGAATAATGGAAACTAAAGAAAAATAATAATACAGAAAAGTAAATACCAAGGAATGTATTCAAGAAACAGCAGCCAGCTAACCAGTCAATTTTTGTCAAGCTGCAAAGCAAAACATAGCAGGTACCAATCAGCAGGCTAAAAAGAAATCTGTTAGTATATATGGAAGGGAATGAGAGTTTAGGAAAAAGATTGAAAAAATAAGAAACTGGAGCTTGAGTAATTGTAAATGTGTTGGTTACAGCTACATGAGGGAGCTGAATAAATCAAACATGCTACATACTCAAAAAAGATCAAATTTTGCTAGCTTTGCTTCTTGTAGTATTTATTCCTTGTCTTTTCTCTGCTGTTGTTCACAAGAAAGTAGAAGTAAATGCAAATCTACATTTCAGCTCAACTTTGAGAATAAAAAAGCAAATTGATAAGCGTATCATTATATCTAATTTTGTCCTCAGACTTTGTTTCTTGTCTTGGGTTCTTATCATTTGTACAAAGAATCAAATGAAGTGCCTTAAAACTGATTTCAAAGGAGGCATCTGTTTCAGAGATGTTTAGAGTAAGGGTTACTCAGACATACTCCATGTTACTCCTTTTTTTGTGAATGAATTTGTTACATGTAGAAATATCAAAATATTTAGAAAACCTGCCAGTTTTCTTTCCAGACTCTATGACCCTTGTCTAGGAAAAAAATATTCTGTGTAGGCTTTAAAATATGCCTGTGTGTTTCAGAATATACGTATTTTTAAAGCTTTGCATCAGATGGAGGAAAAGTAGACAGTGTCAAGACTTGTTGAGTATATATTATATATAATCTGACATTTTCAGGACAAGGATTTTAACTTAACTAATTTCCACCATCACACCACATTACTTAGAGTACATGGCAGCAAATCATTGTAAAATTGTGTATATGAATTCTTTCATTTTATAGATCTAAGATCGATAAATTCTGCAGAACCAATTTGAGTCTTCTTTTCTCCTTCCATATAAGGGTTATGAGTCACTATTGTAGTTGCTGCTTGCTTTACCTTTAGTCTGTTTCATGTTTGGATGAGCACTCACCTTCTGTTGTCAAGCCTTTGCTCTTCCCCTTCATAGAAAGCCCACAAATCATCCATGGATGGATTAAGCTGTAAACTATAGTATTGTGTATATTTAATTTGTCCCATTATCAATTCAAAAGCCATAAGTCTGATTCTCTGCATCGCACCTCCAGGATGAGGAGGAAGAAGAATCAATAAAAGCATGACACATAATTACTAGTGAGAAGGGACTTTTACACTAGACGTACTCACAGTAAATAATTGCTGTTCAAATAGGAAGGGGCCAGGATGCAATGACTGTCTCTTTTGGTAGCATGCAAGGAAATCTATGTATTAGGTCCCTCCCTGTGAGGTTACAGATCTGTGTCTCTAGCACTTCCAGGATTTGGTAGCTATGCTTTTTGTAGTTATTATAGTTCTTTAGTATAGCTATATCCCAAACCCTAATCTTAACTGAAGAACAAAATACACCAGAATATAATACACTAATCTGATGGAGGTGGAAAAGTTGAACCCAGTGCATTTTAAAATGGTAACAATTGATTTCTGGTGAACAGCAGATGAGCAAGTTTTTGAGTTGATATAAAAAGGTTTTTGAATGAAAATTCTTTGATTAATGTTTTTCACTGAAATTCAGAAAGGAAAATTTAATGTTGAATATTTTGGTTTAAGAGGGCAAAAAACCCAATTAATAGAAAAAGTTGTTGAAGAAAAACAGTCAGAATTTGTAGACGGTCTTATAAAAGCAAAGTAGTAATAGGAAAGACAAATCACAGAAAAGACATTCTAAGGTTGTTTCAGTAATTTGTACTTTATTAAAGCTTTCAATTCAGAGGACACGCATCAAGGGAAAAAGTGCAGATGCTACAAAAAAAGCAGGAACTTATTTATATTTTTTTTTTCTAAGAATCTTTAGTTTCAGAGAAGGATTTTACTTCATTAGGTTTAAAAAGTGAGTTTAATCCATTAGTATCAAATATGTAAAGGCAGCTGAAATTTCCACATCTATAACTCCATTGAGTCCTCTGAAATTAATCTAAGAAAATATCAGATATGTTTCTTCAGTGGTTTGATAAAATCATACAGAATTCAGATTTCTCAGGTGATTTTGCCTTCTGTAACACCTTTATTCCGAGTACCTGAATCTTCTTTTAAATAATCAATTAAAGCTCATTGCACCTTTGAGGAAATTTTCAAATCGATATTTCAACCTCCGAACAAATATTAGTGCTGGAGAAAGGTTAGAATGTGAAAAACCGCGTAAAACTAAAAGGATAATCAGAAAACATTCACATAAAGTCTAAGAGGGACAAGCACTCCTCTGCTTCTGCTGACTGCACTGTTTCTGGTACAAGCTAGGATACCATTGGCTTTCTTGGCCACCTAGGCACACTAGTGACTCATGTCCAGCTGGCTGTCAACTAATACCCCCAGATCCTTTTCCTCCAAGGAGCTTTTCAGCCACTCTGTGGCCCAAGTCTGTAGAGCACCATGGAGTTTTTGTGACCAAAGTGCAGGACCAGACACTTGGTCTCATTAAAGCTCATAAAATTGGCCACAAACTGTGAATGCAGACTATCCAGATCTCTCTGTAGGGTCTTCCTACCCTCAGGCACATCTTCCCAGCTTGGAGTCAGTACAAACTTACTAATGATATGCTCAATCCCCTATTGTCCAGATCACCATTAAAGATAAGCAAGACTGGCCCTGGTATTGACCCCTGGGGAGCACTGCTCATGACTGACCACTAGCTGGATTTATCTCCATTCACCACCACAGATTTAAATAAAACAAGCAAAGAAACCCTCAGTATAGTACTAGAGAAATTATTTAAACAGATAATTTGTCCTTTCTGTCACCTGACATCAGCGCCTCTGTGTTTCTCAGTGTTGCTCTCTCTTTTCCTCAAGTTTCTTGCTTTTTCCATGATAGTTATATTTTAATTTAACTGGTATATATATTTACATCACAGTATTTTTGCTGCAAGGCTTTACCTCACCAAGCAATTACTTTGATTCGTGGTCTCAGGAAAGCCAGTGCTTCTGGCTCCTTCAAGAAGGCCAGTTCTAAAATTATTCTTTCAGAAAGAAAAGGTTAGTAGTTTAAATCCTCTTAACTTACTTGGTTCTGGATCAGATCCTTAGAGGGATTTTTTCCTCCTTTATTGTCTTGGGTTTTTTGCGGAGGGGGTTTTGTGTTTTGTTGTTATTTTGTTTGTTTTTTCTTTTTTTCTTTTTCTGTATTTAAAGTATTTTCTTCATTTGTTTCTGCTTGCAGGGATGAAGTGTCATTCTAAAGTCCAAGAGACTTACTAAAAATTCATATATGTATAGATTGTCTTACTGACTCAGAATCATAGTACCATGTTTCCCATGAGTTGGAAAACATTTCTATGAACATGACCTTGCTGTAATTATAGGTTAGAATTAGAATGTGTACAAGCAACGTGTTTCTGTCAAATCTAAGTTTAAATGTCAGACTTAACCATAATTTTCCATTTGATCTCTGTTTGCTGAGTTACATTCTGTCAATTCATACACCTTCAGAGTTTAGGATCAAAACAGTCTGAAGAAAGTATTTGCATATTTACCACTCCAGCAAATGACTTCCAGAATTGGAGAACTGTTGCTAAAGTATTCCTATAATACTGCAGATGTGAAACAGTGAGGCTGAGTCAGTTTGTTTTCCTGTCCTCACTGTGTACACATCTCTATTATTCATCTGTACTCCAATAAGAACCTTGTACTTCTACATAATGCCTTCCAAATCTTGAATCTTTGAAAAATCCATCTTGCAGGCATGAGTTTTACCTTTAAAATAGTTTTTCTGGACAAGATATATCAGATTTCTTAATCTTTAATATATTATTTGCTCTTTGTCAGTATTCTTAGGAATGGCAAGAAGTGTGTCTGTGACCAACATATCTTTTAGGCATGACAGTATAGCTCTTAATTAAAAATAAAAGTAATTCAAACTCAGTGAGGGTCCATAGGCAGCAGCTTAAACTATTTTTTCATTGAGAGAATGAGAGAACAGAAATAGAATCAGTGCTATCATTTGAGCTTTTTTGCTACTTAGACTACACAATTCAATTACTAATTTTAGATAAATAGCATGTTTAATGCTTTTAGGGATGTACAAAGACCACTGCCTCTTTTCCCTTTGTCTAACTTAGCTGGTGTTATTAATTATATGTAATCTATTTAAATTAAAACATTTCCTATTAATTAAACTGTCCTGAAGATAAGGATATTTTCTTGCCTTTATAGACCATACAGTTGATTTGAATATAACTGTTAAAAAGAGATGCCAAAAAAACCATATATTTTTATGTTTTCTTAATCAATTTGTTTTCAAGGGTTTTTAAAAACATACATTATTTATTTTCAAAATTCTCATCTAGTGCTATATATATACCTTTATGTCACTTTTCTGGCTCCAAGGTGTTTCTTACTGTTGTCTGCTTGCAGTGAAGATGCAAACTGCTCAACCCTTTGGTCATCTCTATCAGGGAACATATTGGAGCATTGAACCATTCCCCCCTGCTCTCATGCTAGAATCGTCTACACACACCTCTTCCCAACCTAGAGCTTTCATGGAGACAAGCAGAGAGGGGTAAGGTTCTATGGTCTGCAACTGAGTATCTCTGACCTATAGTACAGATTCAGCCTAAGCAGCATCAGTTATAAATCTGTGGATTGTTATTCTTTTGTTTTTGTTCCTCCTGCAGTGATCAGAAAGTCCCACACAACCTTCTTAGAACTTTTAGGTGGAGCAGAGTTTCTCAGGTGTCAGTTAACTGACTGCTTGAACAAACTGAGCAGTATGCAGGTGAAGTAAGGGTCCATCTGATTCAGCCTCCAATCTGTCCTTTATGTATTCTTTTTCTAGCTGTATCCTGTGCAATACTTGAAGCTTTTACTAAAAGTAAAGCAAACAAACAAAAATTACTATTCCAATATGTGCTCAAGCTATCAGCCATGTTAGCAATGCAAAACTACCATATTTCTGTATCCCAGTGAATGATTACACATAACAAAAGTAATAGACCACATATACAGCCTCCGCAAATTAAAGTGCATAGTTTAAATCACCATGAAAGTGGCTCAAGATTTTCATGTGAAACTGTTTTTTACTGGCTACAAACTCTAATAATGCACTACCACACAATCACAGAATTGAGTTGGAAGGGACCTTTAAAAGTCATCTAGTTCAACTCCCCTGCTAATTTGGTCGGCAGATTCTTGTGAAATTATGGTAATGATTTTATACAATCACACACTGAGAAAAGCTGCTCAGTTAAATATCTGATAAATCTGAGTCTGAAAGTTGTGTGAATGCTACCATGGGGAACTTGTCACAGAAATCTTTTGCTATATTTGCTGAGATGTAGTAATAACTTTAAGAATGATGATGCAGGCACACAATTTATTGGGTAGACAGGCTCTACCTTGAAACACTCTATTAAACCATTCTGTCATTGTCTCCCACTAATGGGACTTGACTCAGGAGTAACTGTCCTGCATGTTTGCTCAAATATATACTAGTCGGAGTTCACATGCAAAATTACTCAATTGGTTTGAAGTATGAGAATTCACACAATCCAAGTTAATGGCTGGTATTCCAGTCTTTATTTTCTTTTTCTATCCAGTAGTCTATTGTGAATTCAAAAGAAGAAAAAGAAAAAAGCTTTCCTTGGTGACAATTTGTTTTCTTATTTTTTTCCCTATTTTCTCTGCAAATTAGGATCAAGAGTCAATATTTTATTGTCATTAATACAGAGAATAATACATTGCTTCTCTTTGTAGGAATGTATTTACTCTTCTATTTTCTTTCTGTTCTGAACCGAAAAACATTTTTCCTTTTGTGTATAGAATAAGTAAAAACTCCTAAGATAATCGTGTTAGGAATCTTATTTCAGTTATTCATTAAGACTAGTGCATTTACAATCTTCGTTTCCTGAAGCAGAATAAGCAATAACAAACTTGACAATTCTTTCAGAGCTGAAACTCAGGATGTAAACAACTTCTTTGGATGGTATAATGGTGGCTTTTGAGAAACATGCTAAGCATCAGATGTATCTTCTTTTTTTTTGTCTCTGAATAATAAAGGTCTAGATAAAAATTAGAGGGAACTCCTACCCTAAAAAGAGGCATTTGTATCAAATTCAGAATGGATAAAAACATATTTCCAGAATATCTGCAGGATCTCGGACAGTATCACACTATTAGGTTCTATTTATCATTAAATGTGGATGTTCATTTGCCACATCTTCCCTCTTCTCCAACAGCAGATACGAGGTTGAAAACATTAGAGAACATTGATGAAGACTGCTGTGTTAGTAAGACAACAGTAATTGCATTAACTAGATGTTTTTTAAGTTGGAGAAAGCATGCAGCTAAACAGCTTTCTCTTTTAAAAACATTCATGCTTTCATCCCACTTTTCGTTGCATTTTGGGATAGCATTAGAATGTGTTTTACATCAGTGCACAAATTTATAAGTACTGGAAGAAATTAATACTGTGTACCAAGAACATTTCCATAATTATACTGAAAGAACCCAGTAATTAGCAACACTCTATTAATAGTGTTACTAAAATATACTTAGAGACTTCTAAAGAAATTTCAGATTAGTTTAAAATTTCCGAATCTCCAAAGATATCACAAAGTAGCCAAATCTGTGTTTAATGCAAGTCCAAACCCATCTCACTTCTATGAAGTCAATCTTTAAATTCATTGCAGAAAACTTTCTAGTTGAACATAGAGTGCATTAAAATGAGTCTGTTTACTCACAAATACAAGCTCTAACTTTAATATATGGTTATGATAGAACTGCAGAGTTCTAACCTGTGTGTGTTTTTTGATAGTTTTTTTGGTGGTTTTTGTTGTTGTTTGGTTGTTTTTCTTTCTGTAAGAGATCTCAAAGAAGCCTTTACAGAAAAAGAACATAACATAGCTTTACACCAATAACTGCATGATATTCATGCTTTGTTTTATGCATCCAGAGATGCTGTGGAAGACACAAATTTATTTTCATTTGGTTCTTTTAGCAACTCTGATAAAATGTTGTTTCTTGTACTTTGGGAGGGGGTTCAATTTATTTATTTCCTCATTTATTTATTTTACTGCTGTTTGGTTTTGGTTTTTTGTTGTTTTGTTGTTGTTGTTTTTTGCTTTGATCTAAATGAGGAAAACGTTCTAGTTCAGTTATTTCTTCTCCGTAGGTCTTTGATATTCACTGGGTACACAGGATAACTATTCACAGTATTCCTTCCAGCGAGATATGTGAAAATTTTCCATCCTTTTGATTTGGCTTCCATGTGTGCTATTAGAAGCTTCCCCTTGTCAGAAGAATGTTCCTTTTCACCTGAAATTTGAGTGGCTTTTCACTATAGGCAGCTCTATGGGAGACAATCATCGTCATCCCTTCCTGACTTTCTCTACTGGGTGCTTTGATATTTAGCAAATAGGATTATGTTTTTAAGCTAGTTAAGATGAAAAATGTCTCCTCTAACCTAAGAAAATGACCTCACTTGGCACAACTTCTGTTGTTCAGTCTGTAAGTTTAGAAAACTTTATTCCCTTTGAGAACAGAAAAATATGTTGTGCTGATAGGATTGTTTTTTTTTTTCATCTTTTTATCCACATTATTATAACTTTTAAAATTGTCTTTTCTTTGTTGGTAATTTTAACACGCCATGTGGACAGAACTGATGCCAGGCTCTACCAAATACAAGTGACGTTTTGACTTCCTTCTTCAGATCAGTATCCTATAGTCTAACAAATAACCAAGCAAAACCAGAAGCAGGGCAACTAAACAATGCTGCTAGTGCTCTACCTCTGTAGAGCTAATGTGGCTGAATGTTGATTCTGAGTTTTACTGCCTTTGCTTTTTAACATAGTTCTCTCGCTGAGCTGACAAAAAAAAGAAATTGCAAAACATTAGAAAATTTATCTTTCAACTGATATGTACATTTGTTTCTTTAATTTTGTCTTTATATAAACTACTATTTTTACTGTTTATTTTGGATTTTTTCATTTATGTCCTGTCAAGAGTATAGAAAACTGTTTCAAAGTCACCTGAAGGCCTGAAGGAAGGCTCTAGATGAGAAGATGCATGCCTTTCCCACTTGTGCCTGCTTCCAGGCTAAGTTAGTTAGACAGGTCCATCATCAGAGTAGTGGGCAAAGCATAAATTATGCACAGAAACGTTAGCTGAAATGTCACTGTATCTTCATGCCACTTACTGCTTTTTTTGTTGTTGTTTGTTGTTTTTTTTTTTAATCTCTGTATCATCCACAGAAATTCTCAGACATAATAATGTTACAAGTACCATTACTTTATATATATTCTAGTGGTACAAAAGGTGAAGTAGATTTTTGGACTTCTTTGCAATGTTATTTTGTGGATCTAATATAACCAGGTCAGCAAAGTTACAAACATGAGCCTTCTGGAAAGATTTGCCAGGTTGTTCTTGAAGTAGAATTCTGATGAAATAGAAGAGCATTTTTATTTTAGGCAATCTTCATTTCTTACTGATGGGGTCTATAAGGCAGTATGTGATCTCTGATTTTTCTCTTACACTGGGAACCTTCTAATGCGAGTAGAGAGTTCCTCTTGGGAAAACCCAGTGGTGATAATGTTAAAATGCCACATGTGAGGATAATATAAAAGCAAGATTAAGGAGACCAAAACTAACTGTGACTGACCTCTAATGTGATACAATAAATGAAAAGATTTACAATGTGTGAAATAGTCCCTAAACTGTTTCTTTGCAGGTTTCCTCATTGTGAAAATGCTCTTCAACTCAGATTATTCAGAGTTCAAGAGCTTTTGAGCCTTAGAAGCTACAATTTTTATAGAGAATGTTTGCAATTTACTACCAAAGAAACAAGCAATGTTTATTAGCTGCTTCTTTTAGGTTATGATATCTGATATCATACTGAAAAGTTTGTGTGCCTATGCATGCAAATGGACAAACAGATTAAACCACAAAAACCTCCCTCCAAGCCTTCACTGTTTATTTATTATGACTGTGACTTCTAGATTATACTGCCATGTTTTGCCTGTCTTTCTTACAGCACACACCAGCAATGTTTTCATCTCATGTGCTTTTTATATATTCTGATCTTTTCACTGAATTCTTTTATTTTTTAGTATTGCTTCTTATTCAGAATATTGTTGTCCATCCTACTCTCATTTAGTAATTATTTACTGAATTATTTTGTCTTAAGATTCCTTTTACTGACATGACCTTAAGAACAGAGCCTTATTCCTGCAAGAAAATCTTGTCAACATAAAAACAACTAGAAAGTCACTTAGTGGTTACCTAAAGATCTCCTAAATACTTTGGCCATCTAATGTAATACTTGATGTGAATGTACACCTATATATAAACATTATGCAGACTCTGTTTTATAATAGAAGTATTCAGATATCTTTGTGAACAGTCAGTAAATAAACTAGTACTTCTCTATTAACTTTTTATGTTATATACTACATAATATTGTTAATATATTAATAATATTTTATACAATTAATTGTCTACATATTTTAGCAGTTCCCTGAGATATTTAAAACTAGCCAGCTGTAGGACTGACATCTTGCTTATTGTTTGTTCTTGTAAAAATATAATACTCATGGACTGAATCATTCTAGTGCTTCATAGAAATGAGTATCTGGATATGAGTTATAACAGCGATTGGCAATATTCTTAGTTTTCACTACAGAAAATTAATAGAGCTATAGAGTTTCTGTGACTGTAGATTCAGAAATTAGTTTGCAGGTTTTCTCAGACATTTCCCTTTCACTTTTTTACTCTAGTATCAACAGGGTGTACTGGAAGCTGAATAGAATCTCCTAGATTATGTTTGTATTCTTTTATACAAGACAGGGTTGACATTATGTTAGAGTGCATATTACACATAACAGGCAAGCATAATATATTCTGGAAAAGTTAGTATTGACTACTCAGGACTGAAAGTGCTGAACAATTGTCTGTAAAATGTATTCTGGTGTTAGAAAAAATACTGTATCTGAAGTACAACCAACTGCTAGGATAAAATTTAATCACCATAGAAATTACTTTAATATTATGATAGAATTTCCTGAGTTACTGTAAACGATTTTTAATAATAAAAAAAGCATAACAGTGATTTAGCAATGATGAATATTGTAGGATAAAATTACAAGATCACTGTGAGAGGAATAATGTGGGGTTTCTTTGTTTGCTTTTGTTTTGTTTTTTTTTTTTTTTAAGTTATAGATTATATAAAGAACTGATTTTCTACAAGAGAATGAACACTCTCCAAGCTTTTAAGATGTCAATCACCAGCTTTTTTCAATTATTTAATACAAAAATGTTATCATTCTGGTAATGTTACAACTGAGTAAACATAAAGAATACCCTAGAGAATACGAGGAATAAATAACACATAAATAAAATTTACTCACTCTTATAAAACTTTGCTGCCTTCTTTTTAGAAATGATAAGGAGTAATAAGCTCTCATTTCTATGCTTAAGAATATTCAGTAGTGACTTCTATTGAACAGCTTATCGTTGCATACTGGAACGGTGCAACAGGAAAAAGAAATCCATTGCTTATGTATCCAAATAACATATAGACACAATGTAGAACAAGTACTGCAGGAGCTCTGTGTGTAAGTCTGTAACTGATCTCAAGCTTGCCTAGTAAATGAAACATGTCAAGAAAACTGTTTATCAGTTGTGTACATTAGGCAAACTTTATAAAGCTTCATTTTGAACTAGGTCTTATCATAACCTCAGAACCTGCACTACAGGCTTAAGAAATTTCACCTGCCCCTTAATACTCTGAGATCATAATAAATGAGCTATATGGGGCAACAAAGTTGGCCCACACTCATATTCAAATGCAGCAGCTGTTATGTTTGCTGAGGGGGATACTCAGCATTTCAAGCAACAAGTGACTGCATTGCTTAAGATCATGTCCTAAAACCTCCATACTGCAATATTTCAGCAGCAGTATTTCAAATAAATAATAGTAAATACCATTAAAGACTGTACTAAGCACAAACAAAATGAGTCATTCAAAATTTTAAAATTTGGATGTTCTAGTTTGACAAATATGGCTTCTCATTAATAGGACATTGAAGTGTTCCTTCTAGGACTATCTGTACAGTCCTTTGGTTGGAAAACTGCAGTAACCTGAGTTCCTTTACATCTACAGACATGTTTTCATTGGATAGGAAACCCCCTATTCCCTTTTTTCTATCACCTAGTGTCTGCCAGTTTGAACTATGCAGATAAAATGTTTTAAATATTTCCATTTACAGTTGTATTTTTCCTCTGTCTGGCATAATGCTTTTATTAATATTAAACTTAGCTATTTTCATTGCTGCTTCAGGATCTCTGAAATTGAATTTACTGTTGCAATATTAATATAAATATTAACTTTCTTTCTGGAAGTTCTTAATCTTAAATCCAAATTTTTCTTGCATTTTATTTTTATGGACAAGATGTCTTCCTACCCATTTACTGTGAGTATAAAAGTCTTGGTCTTTTTCCTTCCCTATGTACTGTTCAGATAAATGCAACTTTCTTTTTCTAATGAAATCCTCAGACCAGAGAATTTATTATTGTTATTCTTAACACTAGCCTTGGGGAAGGCATATACTTTATGAACAAACTCAGTTTCATTTTCTCCATTGCAGGAAAGAATTTACTGACCTGCACTCTGCTGTGCTATGCTAATTTTCCTTATCATTCTGCTGTAGAAAGATAAACCATGGAGTTTATCAAATTAAAATTTCGTGAATGTTACATTTTCACATTCTTTACTCCTTAACTTTATCCCCTCATGCAGAATGAACCAATCTTCTGGTCTACAGGTGAAAGTAGAAAAGTAGTCCTATTTTTTTTTGAATAGAAAAAGTGTTATTTCTAATCTCTGCATCTTTCTGGTCCTCTGGAGTGCTAAGAGTTATTCCTATGTGACATTTAGTTATAATCATAACATTAGACTTAAGTTTTCTGATTTTAGAGAAATTTCAGATATGGTCAATTTGTTGAATGTCTGACTTTTTGTTACCTGACTTGCTCCACTGCAAGGCATTTGCCTGATTTTATACATATATATATGTATGTATGTATATATGTAAATATACACATCTATACGCCCTATGCAAACATGATGAATAACTGCTTTTGAAGCAAAGCTACCTGGACTTCGTTGGTCTTCCATCAACACCCTGCTGATAGGCTGACACTTAAAATGCAGACACATGGCATTTTCATAATATACATTTAAAAAGTCCTAGTCTTCATAGCTGAATAACTTCAAGAAAAGTCACATCACAGGTTTAATTTGTCACCATGTCACTTTGCTAATAACAGTTGTTTGTCTTGTGATTACTCAGGAAGATTTGTCACATTTGTACAGAAGTTTACTGCTCTTCATATTTAATCTGTCCTAGGGACACAACTATGGCTGACAAACTCAATCTCACATTCTTCTTTCTTTTTCTTACTCTAAATATAGAATTTTTAGTTTTAAATTTGTAATGAGCCAAAGATGTCGACAGTCACTGTACGATCTGGAAAAGACATTATCCAAATCTTAAAGTCTGGGTTCTTGATATCAGCACAGTGATTTAGAGACCTCTGCCAAAGTTACCTCGATCTGGGGGAAACAGGAAATACAAGTGGCTGGTTTGCAGGGGGTGGAATCATCAGAACAGACTTTGCATAGTACAATCAAATACCAAATAAGATGGGAATGTGTGTCCACTCTTGGAGATATCCCATCTGGAGCTGAGCATAAATGCCTGATGATTTGCTTACTGTGGACTTCTGAGGGGATCTGACAGCAGGCATTATTCCACTGTCATACATTAAAATGAACAGAACAAAAGCAAATAAAATAAATCAATGAAAAAACAATGACAAGAAAGCAACCACTAAACTAATGTTATCTGTCCTTCTCAAAGTTTGTTGAGTAAGGCAAGGTCCTAGAGATAAGTTATAGCTTCTGAAAACAAACAATAATGACAAGAAGTCCAGTAATTAAGAGTTGGTTCACTTAGAATGGTTTCTGCCTATTCTTTACTTCCAATCCAAGATTTGTTGTACTGTTTGTTTAAAGGAGTCTGGAAATAGTAGTAGAAAGCGATTATTCTCAGTGCAGAAATATAATGCATCATTTCAGTGTTGGTTCATGATTAGAACTAAGCTATCAAGTTGGCAGAATTCCAGTTGTGCAACAGATAGTCGGGGA
Source organism: Excalfactoria chinensis (assembly GCF_039878825.1). Lineage (NCBI taxonomy): Eukaryota > Metazoa > Chordata > Aves > Galliformes > Phasianidae > Excalfactoria > Excalfactoria chinensis. Next base: position 85,810,947 of record NC_092828.1, on the reverse strand, counting down.
CAAACTCATTTTTTCTTAGTGATAGCAAATTCCAAATCAGCTTACCTACTTCCTTCACATTCATACCTATTTGCCTGCAGGCAGCACAGTATAAAGTACTGCACTGTGCATGCCCATTTCATTCAGAATTTTAATTACTATGCCCCAAATTCTCAATTTCACATTAAGCAGATGCTACTTAACCAGTAACAGGCAAGTAAATGAAGAGCAGTCATTTAACAGGCACATAGAGTCTCCTTGAGCTTTGTTCTATTTACCTCTTCCTCCCATAATTGTGACACATTTCCACATCTTTTATTCAGCCCTGCAGCACATTCCAGACAGAATGGATGCAGTGATGACCCGTATACCTGACAAAGGTCTTATTTCACTTCATCACAGGATAAAAATGTATTTAGTTTCTGTGGACTAACACTTCATGACCATACAGCATGAAGGGTGCATCATGCGGTAAAATACATGCTTCTTGAAGCCTTATGTACAGCTTGAAATTTTTGTCTCTTTGTGATCAAATATTTTTTTCTTTATGTAATTTTATCCAATAGGTTAAAAAAAAAAAACAACATTAATATGTATTTAAAAAACAGGTGGCTGTGCTTATGTTTTCTTTAAAAATCAGGAGGAAACACTTGAAGATTCATTCATGTGAAACACACAGTAATGCAGACATTTCTAATATTTTTATTATAGCGTGCATATGCACCTGATTTTATTACAGTATTTGAACTCAATTATGATGTTGTTCTTTTTTCTACTATAGTCTTTGGATAAAATTGTTCTTAAATCAAGTGTTATCATTGATCAAATTACCAAAAATGATTTTATGATCCATTATTATTGCTATTTTTCAACTACAGTAGCTCTACTCTGTCAACATTTGCCTCACATTTCAATTCAGAGTGCCCCATTTCTTCATTTTGAATAATTTTCTTATTATATTAAGACAAGTATTGGGTACTGGCTGAGAACTTTTTTCCTAACTGCTGCTTCTTAAAGAAAGAAATTCAAGCGTATGCTCATCAGTAACTGGCCACTATGTCAGATAATCTGCTTGATGTGGACTGCAAATACAAACAGCCAGGAGCCTTTACTTCATACATCCTGTGCTTGTTTGAGGCAATAGCTATCCTAGACCCACCATTCAAAATCATTTCGTCTTCTTCCCCTCAAAAGGGAAAGAATGCATCTGATGAAGCTGAACGAGCAAATCCTTGTAGATCTTGCCAACCTTCCTGCACTTGTGGTCACCTCAAACTACAGCTGAGTTACTCTGCAAAATATAGATACGTTGTATCTATGTGAACTACTAGCTCAGCGCTGATGTTGAATGCAGTCAGGCAAAGATGGTTCAACTCCACATGAGTATCAAACTAAGAATGGTATTTTTGCTCATTTTCATACATAAAAAAGAAAGAAAGGAAGAAAGGAAGAAAGGAAGGAAGGAAGGAAGGAAGAAAGGAAGAAAGGAAGAAAGGAAGAAAGGAAGGAAGGAAGGAAGGAAGGAAGGAAGGAAGGAAGGAAGGAAGGAAGGAAGGAAGGAAGGAAGGAAGGAAGGAAGGAAGGAAGGAAGGAAGGAAGAAAGAAAGAAAGAAAGAAAGAAAGAAAGAAAGAAAGAAAGAAAGAAAGAAAGAAAGAAAGAAAGAAAGAAAGAAAGAAAGAAAGAAAGAAAGAAAGAAAGAAAGAAAGAAAGAAAGAAAGAAAGAAAGAAAGAAAGAAAGGAAAGAAAGAAAGAAAAGGAGCAGGTAGAGCAAACACTTTATATTTTATACATTATCAAGAATGTATTTGAAATCCTCTGCTGTGACCTGCTCTATAATACCATGAAGTTCAATACTCATGCAAATCATCATTTTTTCAAGGCTTTATCTGAACATACAGAGGGAAAAGTTGAAGTTAAATACAGATTTGACTGAGTAAATGCTCATATCAAACAAGGATCCATTCTCTTTCCTATTTGTTATTGTCATTCAATTTTTAATGAAAATGCTTAGATACAGGTATTAGCAACACAAAAGAAAACTTAGATTTTTCTGATGTTCTCATTATTCCAAAAGACTGCTCAGCTATCATGCAAGCAAAGCTGACAAGATGATCCAGTATGCAAGAAGGACCAAATGAATAATTAGGCTTCAATTCCATTTCACGCAGCATATTAAAAGGCTAAAGAAAAGCTAAATGTAAAGCAGCTCATGCACCCTGGCAGTAACATACAGGTCAATGAGAATATCCTGAGCTGAATGTTACTAATAGGAAAAAAAGCTACTTTTTCTTCTTAAAGCAATATTAACTCACAAAAAAGTCAAGTTCTGAATTTGCAGACCTTGATGCTATTTATTCCTAAGCTTCCCAGTAGTTGCCATCTACTAATGGCATAACAGACTTAACTTTGAAAGTGAATGCCTTAGGTTTTAGGCAGGCAGCATTTATAATAAATACTCATTTTTTTCAGAAATTATAATGATAATCCCTGGACAGATTTCAAGAATGGATCCAGCAGCATGCATTCACTAATTAAAATGGAAGATTGAGGGAATGCTCACAGAGAACCTTTGATCCCAAACTGACAAAAAGAATCTTGTGACATACATGTGACATATTTGTTTTGCTTTCTTTTTTAAAGCTCCTTGATATTTTTTTGTGTTGTGTTAAGTACAAATACTGACTTTAGTTAGTAAGCATTAAATTGAGGCAGAGAAAAGGACAAGTGTATAGTGTCCACTTTTGAACCTGTGATTTCAGAAATTCTAGATACTAAATGCAATTCTTATACAGCTACGATATCTTCCATTTAGCCATGATACATATTTATCTCTGCAAATTACTATCCTCTTTCAGAACTGACAAAGTTTCAGTCTATATTAGTGATTACAAAAGTAGTACACACTCTTACTTGTTGGTTCTGGACTATGTTGAATAGCATGAGAATATGCCTGACCTTAGCAGCAGAAGTACAAGATTAGACTATTTTCTATATGTCAGTATGTCGAGTGCACCATGTGAAAGAAATTGAAAGGAAGATAAATATTCAGAGAGACATTCTATTCAGCTTTTTTATTTATTTTTATTATTATTATTTTTTTTATTTTTAGGCTTTATTCAATAAAAATAAAAAACTTGACTGTGGCCAGAAATGACTTTAACAAGCCAGACAGCAGATCTGATGGAATGTATATAGATAATACAAATTGAGTAGCTGAGCATCTCATCCAGACCCATCCTTTAGATGTGGAGCAGGAAGGAAGCATGCAGCTTTTCTGTGGTAATGTGCACCCCACACAAAAATCTACAGAGAAATTGATGCTGTATTTTGAGGGGAATGCAAAACTTGTGGGTTTTGGAACATATGTTGTCCTGCAAAATTGAAACAATAGTAATTGTTCCTCCCTGTCAGACATATACTTGGCCAAATATGCAAATGAAACAAAGCTTTCTAAGTACTAAGGCTCTTCCAGCTAATTTGACATTGCTATCCTTTGCCTGTTGGGTACCACTTGATACTAAATTTTGCCTAAAGCCAATGGATTCTGCTTTCACACTTGACTATCCTTTTATGTCAGTTTCTTCCAAACTGCTGATTATTAGAATGTATTTTAATTAAACATAACATTTTCTTGTTATGGCACCTTGGAAGCTCCATGTACATGCAATTGCCCTGGGATATTATAGGTATCACTGTTAGCTGTCTTCACAGATCAGCAAACCATAACATTAAATGTAGCAGCATACATTGCATTAGTTTATCATAAATTGTTTAAATATTTTGACTGATAAGATAATGATTTTCAAAAGTTCATCATTTATGCTACCCCTACTAGAATTTAGTAATTTCCTCAGTATGTCACTCACAAGAACTGTATGTATAAGTATATTTGGTATATCTGATAGATGAGCTTTCTCAAATGTTCTCAAAGAATCTATTGTAATCAACTGGTTGTTTGGGCAACTGGGCAAATTCTCATAATGTGACGGTAGAAGAACTCTCATTCCTTTTTATTTCTTCTGCTTGTAGATTATTAATGTAACTGCAAAAGTCATTTATACACGCCAGGAAGAACTGGTGAATGTTCCTTTTGAAAGGATTAACAGCTGTTAGGTCAGTATTTGCAGAAGCGTATCCTATTTTTACCCAGTTCATAACTCAGCTGGAAGCTGAAGTTTAACTTGATTTCTAACAACCAAATTACCATTTGAATACAAGACTAACTTACATAGAGAGCAAATAATTATATTTAATAAGCATGTGCTAAATGAGATGTTGGATGCTTTGTAGGTTGGAATACAAACAAACTCTTAAGAGAAGAATAACAACAGAATTGCTTGTTAACTGCCACAATCAGCAGCTTCACATCTGGAACTCTCCCCTCTGCTCTAAGTCAGAAAAAAAGGTAAAGAGAAATCAAATGGAAGGGTGTTTTTTTTTAATAAGCCCACATTATTTTAATTAATATTTTTTCCTCTCTATGCTGACAGAAAATACTGTAATAAACTTTCCTGTACTGTTGTATTTCCTTTCAGAATATATATATATGCATATATTTGCAGTTTAATTGTTTAGTGATTTTAAATGACTTAAGAGGTAAAGCTCACAAATACAAAAAGAAACATAAAATCCAAAATTTTATTTAGCATTAATATTTAATTGCTTGATTTTTACTACAGCACTTAGAATTCTGTTTTTTGTTGGGATTGAGGTTTGTTTTCTCCATACTAGCTATGCAGTAGAATTGTCAGATCGTAAACTGAAACAGTGATTGAGCACCAGGTGAGAAGAAATGGCTAACCCAGGGAGCTCAGGTGCAACTAATGCACCTTGAAGCGATGGAGCCAGGATCCAACTCTCCTCACCCTAATTAAAGGGGGGAGGGAAGTTTGTTTGGTTGCTATTTAGTTTGGGAGGGTGTGTTTTTTTTCCTGGTTAGAGACTGTTCCCTTCTTGAGCTGTTGCTGAAAAGGGTGAGTCAATTTTCCTTTGTTATTAGTTAATACTCTGTTGTATCTTTATGCTGTTTGAAAATACTGTCATTGCCCTCTTTTGCAAAGCAAGATTTCAGTTGAAAATAATGTTGGTAACACACTGATATTGCTGCTGATTAGTGCTTGCACTGAGTTAAGGGCTCTTCCATTTTTCACACTGCATTTCCAGCAGATAGGCAGCGAGGTTGTGTGAGAACCTAAGAGAGGAACAGCCGGGATATGTAAACTACACTGGCTAAAGGGGTCAAGATGTCACACTCTGCTGTAAAACTGGCAAGAGTAAGCTGGATGGTTGCTGGTGCCTGGGAGTAGCTGTGTTATGCATCTTGATTTTTGTTCTTTTGCTATTTTATGTCTGTTCCCATGCGTATACCACCAGTAAGTTTGCAGATGACACCAAGTTGGGAGGTGGTGTCAATCCCCCTGAGGGTAAGGAGGTCCTTTAGAGGGATCTAATAAGCTGTATTGCTGGGCTGAGGTAAATGGGATGAAATTCAACAAGGCCAAGTGCTGGGTCTTGTACTTTGGCCACAATAACCCCATGCTGTACTGTAGGCTTGGGGATGAGCAGCTGGATGGCTGTGAAGAGGAAAGGGACCTGGTAATGGGAGGATGGTTAGACAAGATGATCTTGTAGGTCCTTTCCAACCTTATGATTGATTTTATGATTCTATGCATGGGCGAGTAGTATCTATGTGCAGGAATATGTATACCAGTAATGGAGTTTAGTGTTGTAATGCATTCAGTTCATATCTGAATATAGTATCCATAACACATTCCTCTTCTATGGTAAAACCTGATCTAGATGCCCAAGCATACTCAAGAGACTTTTCAGAGAAAACCTGTAATGGATCTTAGCATAGACTTCTGTTAGTCTTCACCTCTAGCATCTCTGTCTGTGTTTAGGAATCGTATCTTCTCTACTGACCTTTTACTATAAAGTTTTTAACTAAGTTTGTTTGCCATCCTAAATGTATGGATTTTGTTCATTTTAAACTATGAATTGATGAAACTGAACTGTTAAGACTTCAATCTGTATTGCTGAGTTGCATGTACTTACTATTCAGAGTTTACAAAGTACTTTCTCAAGTTTTCTATTCAGCTATGCTCCACAAGCTAAATACATTTCTTAAAGATAACTGCAGTTTAGATCTGATTGAACTGTTAGAGCTCTTTCTAGATACAATCCTGTTCCAAACTTCTGGACTATAATGTATTCTCCATGTAGTTATGCTGTAAAAGATAGAAAAAAGAACTAAACCATGTGAATTCTACTACTGATAACCACGATCTACTATTACTGATCTCTAGATATTTGAGGTTTTAAAGTATGGTATTGGATTAGTATTTTATTTTATTTTATTTCTCCAGATGGAATAGATTTATTTATTTATTTTTCTTTTCCTTGCCACATAAGTTCTGACCTTGATACTTTGTGTCATGTAACACATATGGTATCTCCTTCAAAGTCTTTGAGACCTGTTGACAGCTGGACACAGTAGTGTCAGCAACTGAATCAGACAGAAAGAACACAGAAAGATAGAAAATAAACAAAAAAGTCCAGAGATGTAAGAAATCAATTGATCATCATATGATATATCAGATTAATTCCTGGAGGGGGGAGGGGGGGAAGGGATTATTATATATTACTTCTTAAAAGACTTATGTATGTTTAGTCACTGTGTCTGTTTCAGACATTGGTAGGAGAGAGATTAATTCAGGTGCTCTCACATGCTAAAAAATACACTCACAAATAGTTTTTGTGTGTGTATGCATATATATATATATATATATATATATGTATGTATGTATAAAGAGAAAGGACTGGTAAACTCTAGAAACATTTCTAAGTCTATATTTGTTTCATAATGCTCTCCAAAATTATCATGAAGGAGGGAAGATACCACTATAACATAGGAAAATTCTCCGTGAGATCTGAAAAGCAGCAATTTTGCCTTTGTTTCTTTTTTTTTCCTCGCATCACAAGTCCTGTTGATGAAGTGCTGCAATGACAGAGACACTGGTGGTTCAAAGTAGTGTCTGCCAGAGAAGTGTGGAGAATGGCATCCCTTTTCTAATGTGCCAGTCAATGCTTCTCCCTCTTTCAGCTGAACTTTGATGTGAAAGGAAGCACTACAAGGAGATTTAAATCTCTAAGACAGATGCAGAAGAACTTCATTTTCAGCTTGCACATCAAACTCTTGTCCGTTTTCCTGTTCTTCTTACTTGGACTTCCTATATTTTTCTCTCAATTATATAATGCTGCTTCAAGAGACTAGTACTCCCTTCAGCCACCTGGCCCAAGATAAACACACATAAAGTAATTTTCTTGTGAGCAGTAGAAAAAATCAAAACAGGGATTTCTGCTTTTTATCCTCAAAACACTCCACTCTCACAGATTAATAACCTCAGCTGTTCCCTTCCTCTTTGTGCCATCACTGCCAGACATGACCAGCGAAAGAATAGTCTCATATTTCTTTCACTTTTATAAGCCAGCATCTGCTGAGCACTTCTATGCCGTTATGTTCTCGAAAGAACAAAGTACTGGATCCCGTGTGTATTTAAAAACCTGCAGTATATAGAACACTAAACTATACGTAGGATGATTAGGAACAGAAGCTGATGCATTTAAATGCATCAATACAAGGAAACACTAAAACTTTAGGAGGAGGACAGTGTATTTTGAAAACAAGTACATATTTAATTATAAAGTAGCTATCTTTTTTTTTAAAGGCTAAAACAGCCAAATTTAGATTAACGTTTACCATAAAAGAAAGGAAAAGAACCAGCACTGAAAAGATTAGTAAAGACCTAGACATATCACAACATACTTGTAAAGAAATCCTTTTAACCTCAGCCAACACTGAGAAATCCTGCTAAAGCTTTAAGTGTTCATACCCCTTTCCATAAGCCATGGCTTTATAGGCAGTATCAGATCTGTTTACATTGTTTTCCTCTTATTTTTCCTAAGAAAAAATTGTTCTTTTCTAGTTTTTCTTATGTTCCCCAAAGATTGCTATCTTGTAAAATAAAAGAGCTTAATTATTTCTATGATGGAAGGATTAGCATTCTCTCATGAGCAGATTTTTTCTTTTTAAAAAAATCTACATAGGTATAGTCAAATGCAAAGAGTTCATGAGCAATGCAGCTGCTTCACAAATCACTGGACTTGGGGGAAAAAGAAAGAAATAAAGAAAAAATAAGCCTTAAGAGAGTATTAAAACTAAACAAATCTGCTGCTGTTAATGGATAGTAGCATTCCAGTCAAGACCATGGAGAATAAATTAGTTGAGAAAAGTGTAATACAATAGCTGACACCTAGACAACTGTTCATGTTTTTGTGTTTTTTCACTATCCCTTTGTAAGAGACTTTTAGGATAGTGTTACATACCAGCTGCCAAGGGAATTGCTGTCTGCTTCTGCTGAAGTTCATTGAACTTTTTTTTTTAATATGTACATCTCATTTTGTTACATACTGGTAAATGAACTTGGGTTCTCTGTTGTCATTTACATCAGTGTAACTGATTAAGTTTTACATTTGTGAATGACAGGCCAGTGCCTACTTTGTCAATAGAAAGTTATGTACCTAATGAATGCAGTGCTAAAACAATGCATAACAATGCATTCTATTACCTAGATCTTCTAATAGCTTTACAGTCATTAAAAAGCAGACAGACAAACAGTGAAAATGAGGAATGTTCTGGAGCTCTGTTCTGGAAGGAAGCTCCATAGGCCAAATGGAATTGTTGTCTGACTGTAGTTTTACCCTCCAAAAGTTGCAAGAACATGCTAACAAGGTATAACATGTTCATGGTGATTGCAAAGCTTTATTTTCCTTATTGTTTTATTTTCCTTTCCTGCTATTGTAGAAAGGCTTTGACTGTGAGAGAGCCATGAGTGAGTCTTTAAACTACTCTTGTGTTTTCTGGGGACTTCACAGATGCATGTGAAATGTTCTCTTCCTTCTTGCCTTTTAGGAAGTAACATCAACTGCCCTATTAAAAATGGTTTTACATTTCTGATTCAGTGCAGTACTGATGTCCTAGGTCCAGGGAAAGCTGCTATAAATCATTCAAATCAGAGAGAAAATAACTCTAGTATTTAATGTGTGTGTTTCTATTAGGTTTGTAGAACAAAAGCATGTGTGTCATTCCAGCTTATTGCTGAAATCTCTCCTACTGTAGCAGCTGATCGATTTTTAATCACTGCGCACTGAAGAACTTAATGTTTACTTCTGTATTCAAGGGTTTTGGCTTTAATTATGAATACATTAGAGAAGTTGACTACTGCATTGCCATTGTAGGAACACAACTCTCAAATGTTCAATTTTGACTTCACATGAGACTACTGAACTATTTTTAAGGGTGTGATTTGTTACACCCAATTTATTTCAGCTGTGATACTAAAGCATGCAGTCTTACTGCTGGTTTTCCTTTTCATTTACTACCTCCTTTACGTTGTATTTAACAGTCAATCATATGTAGAAACAACAGAGAACTGACTTAATAGCCTCCCACCCACCAAATCATGATTTTCCATGAGGTAACTGAACGGACTCAGTCTGTAACACCAAATCTAGCATTCTCCAAGGGAACTTCAGTTTACAGATTTTTTTTTTTTATTTTTTTTAATTGATACTTTAGTTTATATATAATGTGCAATCATGTTTCAAACTACTGAGTTGTTAGTAGGCTTCTGACTCCCCCTTTTTGTGTATTTTGGACTATTTCATTTGAAAGGTAGAAGGCAATTATAACATCTCAGTTAAGTCTTTGTTATTGACAATGTTAACCTTCCTTGAAACCTCCATAGTATGCTGCATTTTGTCAAGTATTACTGCCGGCATTAGAAGCTTTTCCTGATTTATTATTACGTGTCAGTTTAATTAACGTGCTGTTTCACTCCCTCTTCCAGATTGTTAATAAAGATGTTAAATAAACAGGACCAAACAGTGATCCCTGCAGAGCTCCACGAGGCACCTCCCACCAACTTGATGCATTGCCATTTTTCATTACCCTTTATTTGCACTCAGCCAGCCATTTTTAAATCCTAGCGACAGTCCTCTATGTCCAAGCCAATTTGAATTAATTTTGCAAGTAAAGATTTTGTAAGACGCTACATCAAGTGTTTTACTCAGACCAGATATATTACACATGCTTTCATCCACTAATTTTCTAAAGCTATCAGAAAAAGCAATCAAGCTTTGAAGATTGCTATTGCACCCAGCCAGCTTTTTGCTTGTCTATTCACTTACAAAGCCAATTCTGGTATTATTAAAGAATTGCCACTCCTTTAGCTGATGACTGATTTAAAGCAATGTATTTTTCTAATATATTACCTTTCCAAAATACAATACAGTCCTGATTATTCTTCCTTACTTTTAGTTTAGGGCTATATGGTGTGTAGATTTGTTTTGATTGACAGATTGATCTTTTTCTTTAAAAGGATCAGTGATTTCAGTAGGTTTGCTTATGTTTATGTTATGTGTTTCCAGCTGTTAGATTGTATAAGCAGTTATTCCTTATTCTCGATATGAAGGCAAGTAGGTCCTTCAACCTCTCTTTAATTATATCAGCAAAGCAGCATTGGACTGGCAGAAGGGGCAAAAATGTCAGGACTGGTTCTAGCCATATCAGATTTCTTTTCACAGCTAGAGAAACATGCCAGTTAAAAATTTTCTTCCTGTTTAACATATTCCTTTCCTCTATGTTTTACTGAGTACTCGTGGTATAAATATTATTCAAGGCTTCTTGTCAGATTTCAGCTTTTTCTTCTTGTGGCATATGCATTCCGTATTCTTCTGCCTTCTTTCCATTAATACCTATGCCCTTGCTAGCAAACACTTGCTGTAGTAGTAAAAGGATGCATTTCAGATGTGGGAAACTTGGTAACTTATTTCATTTCTCAAGTGGATTCTTTAGTGTAAATGGGAAGGTTTCAGGTATTCTGAAGGCTTTGTCCACAGTGCCTAGCCAATATGCTGAATAAAAAACTGTTCCTTGTTAGATGCCCTTATTTACTTGTTCTTGCCACTCTCATTCAAGTACAGTCCCTGGTGATCTCCTTAGGTGGGGCCTGGTTCTTCTTCTAGTTTGTCATGTTTCTACTGAAATTAGTCCACAAATTTACTGCTGTGTTTCTCAAAATATACTAGCAGTCTCTTTGTTCAATAGAAAACTTTCAAACACAAATATGAAAAAGTCAGCATTTATGTAAACATAATAACTCATATGGGTTTGGTGGACTGAGATGCCACAATGGGTACATTATTGGAGTTATTCTTTCTTTACTAAATTCATCAGTTTAGGAGTATCTTGAATTAGTTTCAACTCGTAGTGAAATGATTATATCAGAATAACTAATGCTTAACTTCTTTACATGCACACGGGAAAGCAGAAAATTCATTGATTTTTATTTATTTATTTATTTATTTTTCTTCCCAATGATAAGAAAAACAAAGGTCATGCCTTACCAAAAGCCTAACTTCAGCAAGATACATGCACAGAATACAGCACAGTTCACTTAATGAGGATGAAACACACAGGTGTTTGAACAAATGTATCATTGCTAGCTTTTATTTCCCAGAGGGAAGCATATCAAATAACATAAAATTTTTAAATTTCTTTTTAAGATCTCTTATTAAAAGATAAGTATTGAACAATCTTGTTGTGAGCTGGGAACAAGAAAGGTAGACCTCATTTTGCTCTATTCAGTCTTTAAAGAAAATAAACCTGTGTTAAATGCTTCCAAGCATGTTGGGGAAAGGTGGGTACATACCTGGGTTCTTTCCTTGATTTTGAAATGAAATTGCACATGTGGGAAGGTGCTGTTTCATAGAAACACTACCATGGTAATGTTTTCATGGCTGAACAGTGAGATTGCCGGAGAAAGAGTAGAGATTTGTTTTAATCAGTATCTGTAATCCTTAAAAACAAAGAAATTGCTGATTAACTCAATATGATAAGAAACAGCTTGTATCTACAGCAAATCGCCTGGAGTTAAGTCTCTTTTCTCCCATTTCACCTTCTGGAGTCAGATGATCAATTGTTCATCCCTTTTTTACCCTTTCAAGCTCAAACAAGGGCACAGATCTCCAGATTGCCACAGGAAAGCAAAGACTTCTCTTTGATATACATCACTTTGAGGGCAAAAAGGGAATAATAGAGGCCCCACCAGCCCTGCTTCCATGCAGCTCATGTTCTTGACTTCTGCTCAGTGGTTAAATGCCAGACCTCACACCAGGAGCTGCCAGCAGCTCTCCTACTCTCCGTGAAGAATCCTCTGCAACACCCAGGCCAGCTTCCTTCTGCTGGCTACTGGTGCCTTCCCTGCCTGGTGCAGGATGGAGGTAGTGCATGGAGGGTAGCACCTGTGTGCAGGGGCCAGTAGTGGGCCAAAGCCCTGGGGAATAGAAGCCTGTTGGTGACCACTGCCCATCTTTGAGAAAGAGAGGAGTTCCCAGAGCAGTTGAGGGAGGCTGTGCATCAGGTTTTGTCAAACAGCTGTGTTTGAAGGCTGCTGGGTAGGGGAAGACTGAAACCACTGATGCAGAGAGAAGGGCAGGTTGGCATCCACACAGATCTTTTGTTAGTCTAAAAGCTCTTTTGATGCTTGCAAGGGGAAGGCACAGGAGCACAGTGCCAGCTGTCATGGCACTTGGTCATCAGAGCATGCTTGTGTGATGTCTGGGTCCAACACTTTAAGTGCATCAAGTACTGGCAATTCATAAACACTTTAAAATTGTCTTGTGACAGCCCTTTTGTATGTAAACTTACCCATCTGTAAGCCAGAGAAAACTTCTACATATGTTGCCAATGTGCCTTAAATAATCTTTGATGTGATTGTCTATCTGCTGCACTCTGTTTAGAGCAATGTATCTGCACTTTGTCCCACTACCTGGAGCCATAGCTGCTGGCATACATACATATAGATGTTTAACTATATCTCATTTGAACACTACTGCCTGTAAGCCACCTATCTCAAAGTTCTGTCACATTGTACACTTCTTAAATTGTCCATTTATGGCCATTCTCAGCAGTATTTCTTTCTAGTTTAATATTATCTTGTCATTTGGCTTCCACGACTCCCTTATATAGTACTGCCTTGCAGAGCTTCTCCTTTAGCCCAGTGTTAGTGATAGGGATACAGAACAGGCAAATCAAAGGGGGCAGATTTAAATAAATAAATAAAATTATTGCAGCAAAAGGATGTTTATTTGGAATGCAGGGTTTTGTATTATACCATTCAAAATGAAGCTCTGCTCTTTTTAAATGGGCAGGTATAGGTTTTATTAGGGCTGGGAGGAGTAAACTGCATTTTGCTCCTGTGCATTCATATGCCTGAGTTTGTATTCTATTTCAGTGTGTGACTTGCCTCGTTGATAGGTCCCTGTTTCATTAACTCCTTCTGAGCCACTTGCATTATTCAACAAATACTGCAAACTTCAGCAGTTATTTTTCTCCTTAAAAATTGTAGTGAAGCCTTTGGAAATAGCTTTATCTGCAGTGATGTGTTGCAATTTGCACTTGAAGTAGAAATAAAAATGCCCATTTCATCCTATAATTGAATTTAATCTCCAAACTTTGCACAGTAACTCCTGAGAGGTTAACTGAATTTTCGGTTCAACAAACAGAAGTCTAAAATCTTTACTGGAGTTTTGCTCAATTTTTCCTCATAATCCGTGTGTTTCATGAAGTAGTCAGTCCAGCCCAACTTCAAGCATTAAACAGTTTCCTGACAGCTGAGAAACAGGAAAGTTCTGAACATTCAGTACTGATTGAATAAGTTTATTCATCTTTATTCATCATAATTCAATAGTTTGAAGATATTCTTCACAGGTACCAGATTCAGCAGTGGCCACTTTTCCCTCATGTTACTACATGGAAGGTTTTGATCAAAAAATGACACAACTCTCCTACTTAAACAAAAAAAAAGCAAACCACTACTTCTTCTATACTTGCTCTTCACCTATGCTCAGTGAAAATTATGGGGGGTATTTTGGGATCTGTGTGATATTTTAACAGAGAAAATAAGGTTCTCAATGGATATATAGATCATGGGGAATATGAAATTGAAGATTGTGAACACTCTAGGTGGTGAATTCTGGATATCTTGAAGATGCAGACATATTGGAAGGTAATTAGCAGATAATGCCATAGGAAGGGGCATTTCCATTTGCAGCTCTTTAACGGAATCAGGATCATAGAACTGTAGAGGAAGTGTATCCACATGGCTATTTCATTTGTCATCAGTTTAGCATATGACACTTTCTGGTAAGTGAATGAATGATGTTGTTGGCTTCCTGCTGTTCCCACTTACATTTGTTTTCTGTCCAGTGGGGTAAGACTTATTTTGACTTGAATTCTGTATGCGTTTGCTGTATAAAGAGCTGAATATTTGAAGTAGACGGTCACAGAAAGGCGTCCCCAGATCAAGGAGCCTTTTGCTTGAAAGGATAATCTCTTTATAGCCCTTTTTTCATTATGGTGATCATTTGGTACCAGGGTTAATTTTCTGTCTCTGAAAGCTTCTATCTGAAGTTCTTGGAGTCATACTGGAAAATAGAAAGCTTATTCACGGCGTTATAAAGTATGCAATAAGTTATGACTGAATTAAAATCTTATCAGAGGAGGTCACAATTCTACTTGGTAGAGAAACTATTGTGTTGAATTGAATTCTCCCTGTGTTGAATTAAAGAGATGCTGATTTAACAAGCTTCTCCCTCTCTTCTGATCTACAAAAAGACAAAAATTAAAATAAATTCTTACCAACGTGATTTTTTTTACAGTGCTAAAATGCCTGTGTTCTGTATTAGCTATTCTCGTATTTTTTTATAGTTTATTATTTCTAACAAAACTGCCTTCTAATCTAAAATCATATGGTAACTTTATACTACAATCTATTTTCAGTGTCTTTATGAAAGACAAGCTGTGTTGTTCTGCTCCCAAAGGAATATACCAGTAGGCCTGAAGTCTGGGGAATAAAATTGGAAGATTACTGTTTCTTGTCATATATTTCTATTTTATTGCTTTTGAGTATGCTGGAATGCCTTAGTGGGGAGAAAAAACACTGGCAGCAAACTGAAGTAACTATTAATGTCCTACCAGATCTTGATGGGGCTTGATATAATTAAAAAAAAACTTGTGATATTTCCAGCAATTGTAATTCCAATTATTTGGTAGCTAAAGGCAAGTTTCACTGCTCCAAGTTAGGAAATCATACAAATAGCCTAATTAATACAATTTGCCTTATGCTCTACTAAGAAAACAAAAACAAATACATCATTTTTTTAAAGACAAATAGCATGGTATACACTAACTATTACAAATATTCAAACCATTAGTAAAGCAAACATTATGTATTACAAATTACTCTCAGCATCTCTAAGTAATTCAGCATGATTTAATGAAATTATGATGGTTTGCTTTAGCTTTACAACTGCATGACAATAAAAGGAAAGCATTTTCTTTGTGTGGATTAAAGCTAGTTCTTTTACAAAAGAGTTTGTAACAACATGTGCAGCAGGGGGCCAGAAGATATAAAGAAGTTTTCATCATCTTCTATCTGCAGTCCTTTAATATCAAGAGACTTCCACGGAACTTAAAATAAGTCTTTGAAATATTCCATGCTGTGGTGGTAGAAAGGTACAATAAATAATACTTTGCTTTTTTCCTCATGTGGAATGAAGAGATAAAGCTATTTATAAAACTGTAGAGACTTACAAATCATTCTAACAGGTTGTCGTATGTTAATGTCAGCGAGTATTTAATCACCCAAGGTAAAAATCTATATATATTTTTTCTCCAACCCCACCTTGCTTTCATAACTCTGTCTATTGACAGATTCTCTCATGATGACAAATTAAAAGAATTCCCAAGATCACAAGCTATAAAAAAGAAAAAATACAAAGAGGGAAAATAGTAGATTGTTTTTTTTTTTCAATGCGTCAGAGTTTTTCTTATTATTCTTGTAGCATTTTAGAGGATCTAATGAGATGTAATTAAGCTCAGAACTGTGCAGGTCCTTAACAGGACAATAAAGAGATAACAAATTGAGTATACAGATTTATATAATAGCTAGATTTTCTGTGGGGAAAAAAAAATCTCAACTTTTTGAGATTTGTTGATTGAGGAGTAGAAAACCTTACTTAGAAGCAAAATAATTTTATTAATCTATTTAATGGTATTTTTTTTAAGGCATTGACTTAATCCAAGAAGCTGTTTAGTATCTGTTTGGATTTGATGGCTGGATTTGCCGCAGATTCAATTATTTTAGTCATTTTTGCTCCTGTTAAAAAGAGGAGAGAACTCCATGGGCTTCCTATGGAGATTTCTTAGTGAATTAAGCTCACTCTCCAGTAAGCTCTTGAACCAATGAGGAAAATGTACTGAAAAAATGAAGATATATAGCGTTATTATTATTATTATTTTTAGATTTGAAGACAATTTCTTCCATTTTTTATAAGTCTCTTGGAAAATCTAATACTGATCAGTTTTAATGTACAAATGAGGAGGGATGCATACCATTATTTGATGGCCTCTACTGAGCTTTCAGATTTAAGTGAGGAAGGCTTGTGCTATGTTTTGTTAAGTATTAGAAAAGAAATACATCTTAAGTGATCTTTTCCCCTTCAAGATACCCTTTATTATGTGTTATTAAACCTATGATTTTAGTTATATTCTTCATAGAATAAGAAAAAAAAAATCAAAAAGTAAATTTGATTCCCTTTAATTCCCTTGACTGTGTTGAGACCTCTGACTCAACACTAGCACTGTCAGGCAGATTACCATAGCAGAAATCTCAAATCTTGATTCATGGAAGGACTTGATGCATCCTCAGATCTGTCTGTCAGCCAAAGAGCAAAGTTCTGAATTCTGTCTGGTGGGAAGCAGAGGCTGTAGAGTTTCCTTTCTAGTCCCAGATACGGCCTGCTGCACATGAAGCAGAGGGAGAGAATAATATATATATATTTTTATGTGTAAACCAGGCATATTTGATCTAGAAGCATTTCATTTATCTTAAATACATTAATCTCTCTCTGGGTTTTCAGAATATGATCTCCATTTCTCTCTAAATTTCACAGTGTAAGGATTCTTTCCAAGCACAGACTTTTAAATGAGATACCTTACTCATTAGCAATGCAAAACTTGCTATATACTATTTGACACCCTGATGAAAGGTTAGTTGCCTGATCACTTGGGTTTGGTGTGTATGGTACAGTGCAGAGTGTTGAGGTTGTAATAGGAAATCAAATAGTTCATTTCACAGCCATCAAATACATGATGAGCTGCCTGACTGGTTTATGCTGCTTTATCTTTTAGGACGTAAAACCTATTCTTACTTTATGAAAACTGTACTTTGTGTTAGATAATCATTTCATTTACATATAAAGGTTACACTTAATAAAAATATATGAACCAAATTGCAACAAAGATACAACATCATAAACCACCTTTTTTAGTGTGCTGTTTTTTTTCTTGAAAGGCTTCATTGCTTTTAAGACAGGAGATATTGCTTCAGAACTAAAGATTTAAAGCTTTTTTCTTCTGCCTGTAGTAAAAGTAATAAAGCTTTTTATTGTACAAAGACTGTAAATATATTTAGCAATAATTTCAACAGCTGGAAGTGTCTGGATGTCTGTAGTGGAAATACAAGGGCCATATTTACCTAGGCTTTGTCCAGAAATTTCTATAACCTTTTTGTTTCCACCCAACCAGCACTGTTTGTTATCTTGTAAACACTGAAAGACAGTCTGATGGAGGAATTGACTCCTTGCAGTTAGAAATAATATAGCGCTGTAACAAGTTTGTTGTGACTATTTTCCATTGCCATCACTTATTATTGCTGTTTACTGCAAATAGGTATCATTTGTATGGGCTGGTGCCTGGCACCCAAACTCATGGTAGCTCCTTCAAGGCTGCACAGCAGTGTTGCTTGCTGATAAAGAACTTCAGTTTCCTAGAATATGTATTACAAGGTTTGTTACCTTGAAATAGCAGCTATTGTGTAGAGGATCCGTGACAACTGGTAATTAATAGTATGACTAGGAGAGTTGAATTTAGAAAGTATTTTGAAGGACTCTGTGAATAGACAAGGTATATTCCCTTACTTTTATGGGTTCCATTTCTCACCTAGGATTATATTATAGGTTTATGTTCAAAGTGTGTGAAGTACTTTGTGAGGTTGGTAGAGGTGCAGATTTAGGATAAAGTTTACTCCACTTAGAAACAAAGTATGTTTAGAAACAAACTTGGATCTATTTTCATTTCTTCTAACAGCTCGCTGCCTTTCACAGTAAATGTCTTAGTACTGTCAGTGTTTCAATCCTAAATCAATATTAATGTTTCCATTGTTTCCATTTTATATTGTGCTCCTGTTGACCTACAAGTACAAGCATATTTTCAACTCCTAAATGCTATTGTACTCTGAGGAACATGTTGTACAGCGTGACAAGGGTACTCTAAACATTTGATAAGTGCCTCTTTTAACTCCATTTTTGAAATAATGGTAGTTCTACTGTCTTCATATGATGTGAAATAATATGAATTACTGCACAGATGCAATTATGAAATAGAAACGGAAGGCAGCTGCACACACTTCTTATGTTAAAAACAGTAATCTGTAACTTTCTTTGATGAGTACATTTAAGATGCAAGTTGGAATTCCGTAATGGTATGGATTTGGTGGATAAGTACTTCTGCAGTTCACAAAATGTTCATAATTGGAACACAAATTATTGTAATAGTTTGTGTAAAATCAGATCCATCCTTTTAGACTTCATGACTTTCCTTCTATTTTATTTGATGGCTAGCATCTTGGGTCTTATAGAATTTAATGATTTGTCTGAGATTACAAAGATTTTAGAAGCTGGAAATTGATATTAACTATTGTACTGCCAATAGTTGTACAGAAATTAAAGTTGAGGGTTAGGCTGGATAAAAAGTTCAGAAGTAATGATTTCATGTATTACAACACATCTTCTATGGTGATGCTGCTGTATCTATAATGCCTGTCTGAGCTGTTCTTTTCAGTTTATCACAAGTTTATGCACTCTGTGGAGATTGTATCTGTCTTTGATTTTTGGGTTGCATTTAGTAATTTGAGGATAGCCTGATAAAATCAAAGGAAATATTTTAATGCTTGATCTTTGTTTATAGTGCAACAAAGTGGAAGTTTACTTCCTCACCACGTAATTAGTTTTTAGAACAGGAAACATTTTAGGATGAACACAAGATCTACTGAACAGCACTAGTTCTAGAACAGACAGCTGAACTTGGTGGAAGGGGGCACTGTTTTTGGTAAAATAGCTTTGGAAATTGGCCTGAATTTCATTTTCAAGTTCCATTTAGCTCCTCTGACTGTGAAGTAGAGCCTTCAAATCTTCAGATGGGTATCTGCTTCTTTCTGTGACGCTCAAATCTTCATCATCACCAAAACGTAATGTATTTCTAGGGCACTGTCTGCCAGTTTTGGGGCCAGTTCAGGCAGACTCATATTCCTTCAGCCACTTGCTTATCCACCTGAGCTTTACACTGCTGGGAGGTGAATTATTTGAAACTAATTAAATGCTGTAATCATGTGCATGATGCCTCACGATACTTAATATGGTCATGACTGAATACTGTAATTAATTCTTTTTATCCTAAAGGAAAAAACAGGAGTAATTTAGGTTATGTAAATCAGTGGTTGATAACTGTTATTCTCCAGTGTGGGTCTCATTACCTACCTGTACGTTAATCTAGATGCAGTAATTGATAGAAGTTATCTTTGGGTCTTTTTGCACTGACAACACAGATTAGTTTTTATGTCAGAGTTACTTCTCATTCCAGGTTCATCCATCCAAATAATCCCTGGTACTAGAATGGGATTCATGCCCTACTATCTCAGTGTATCTATTAATATAATTTTTCCAAAGTCCGGTGACTTTCAAGGCCCTTAAATCTACCTTGAAGTACGTCTTACCACACATAATCCTTTCACTAAGGTAGTTAATATGAAAGACTTTACTGAAGTTCAGTATCAAAGCTGTCATTCTTCTAAACAGTTAAAAAAAATTCTCAAAGCTCACACTGTAATAAAACATGGATTACTAACTCCTATTTGTACACGTTTACTTGGGCTGCTCATTTTTTCATTTGAAGACAAAATCCTAGATGGGCATTCCGTATTGTCACCTTTAGAGGTCTGAAAGAGGAGGGCAACTGTTTCTGTATTATAATGGATAACCAGATATGCAACAGATTCAGTATCAAAAAGTCTAGTGCCTTTGTATTAGAAACAGTGAAAAGAAAAAAGAAAAAAAGGCATTTATTTTTGTAGATTGAGGTTGGAAACTGAACAACACTAAATGTTTCCTGCATTTCCACCAGTATCACTTCTCTATTCCTCAGTGAATAGAGAATAAGAAGAAAAACTGTTTTTGGAGTGTACCCCCTATAAATGTTTATGAATTAGATGACTGGATGTCCTTTGGATTGCATTCCAATTTTTTCAAGATTATCATAATTGTTTAATGAATTTTCCAGGTCCAGAAGATTTGGGAAGCTTTAATGTTTGGGTAAATATATAAAGCATTGATTATGAGAATTACAAGAATTGCTGTTTACTTGTATCTGTAGTTTTACAGTGATGAAGTCAAAAGAATTGTTTGTGTGACTATTTATCAGTACAAGCATGAGGCTCACATGGAAACAGAATTGGCAGATTTCAGTTCACATTCACATGTTAGCTGTTTCATTAAATCTGTAATTTATACCAATGGTATAAGACATATTTACAGTTAACTGGTTCCCTAAACAATTTTGGCATCAGGGTTATCTATAGGCAGAAATGAAAACCAAACCCACTTATCTGGGTTAAATTCTTTATTTTCTTTTTTAAATTGAAATTTAATTTAAATTGAATTCCATTTTATAAAAAATTGTCTTATTCTCTGCAATATGTGGTATAAAGGCTAAAAGCAAAAACACTTTATTATATACCATGCTGAAAATGTGCAGTTTCATTTGTTTCTGTTCCTTGAACTTCATCTAAGACAGCAAGGAGTTTAGATTTATATGGAACTAGGACTTTAAATAATTTTTTCCCATGGAGAACTGTAGTTTCTATCACAATCAGTGTAATGTTGTCCAAAAGTTGAAAGCTTATATCTGTCAGAAAGCAAGATAATTGTTCTCTAACTTGTAGATTGGATTTAGAGAGTATAGAAAGTTGTTTTCTATCAGGTGGTACTGCAGTGTCTGGAAAGCATCCAACACAATGTGTGGTCATATGGCTAAGTGTAAACACCATCACAAATTCTGTACACCTCCACTATCTGGTTACTGTGTTATATCTCAGGTAGTCACAATGCTGTGTTTGTTTTTTTCTGAGTGGGAGAAAAAGTTTAATAAAGTTGAAAAATTGAATCCAGCAGTATAAAGACAGAAACTGAATGCAAGAACAAGAGAGAGGATGAAATCAACCACTGCACTAGCTGGCTTTTTACTACTTTTCTTTCTAATTCTATGGTATTTGACTGGAAAGTACATCGTAGATCACTTAATGCAGTTCTCTTTACTAAGACTGGATGTCATTTTGGAGAGATTCTCATCCAGCTTTCTATTAGAGGGACAATACAACTATCCCAGCCAGTTCTTTTCATGAACTATTAGGATGGTGCTTTTTCTTCCCCCTAATATCCAGGTCTAGGCTTCCTTACTACAGTTTAAATCTATCGTTTATTCAGTCTGGAACAGATCGTTCAATTCTTCTCTTCAGCAGCCTTCTATTTTCCTGATGACTGTTATAATATTGTCACATCTTTTTGTCTCTTGTCTTTAGGCGAACTACTGCAATTCAATTATTCTTTTGGTATAGGTACTATTGATTATTCATAAGTACTTTTGTCCCTAGCACTTATGCCATTTAAACTCTGTTCTGTTTAAGTGCTAATCTCAAGCTCAATATATTTGTCATGCAGAGGTTTAAGGAAAAACAATTCTTCTTGCAGTGTATGAATAAATCATAGAAGCCTTTGTATTGGTTGTTGCAGATATCAAGTTATAAATTGATTCAAAAAAGGATTATACAGATTCCTTACGGAAGATAGATACACAGGTAGCAGTTGAAAATAACTTTCCCAATGCAGTGTCTAATGTAGAAGTTGTGAAATTAGCGATTATCCCCCGGAGAGAATCACAGTGAAAGTTCAGTTTTTATTTGCCCTGTTTCTTGTGTTCTTCCTCTGGTCATCTGCTATGGGACACTTCAGTTGTGGTCTTTATTATTTCATTGTTTCATCTATAATAAGCTTAGAATAGAGCAGTTTGCGTATTCATTTTATAAGTGCGATAGCTTATTATTTCTGATAAAACCCATAAAAGGATTATAGGCCCCTTATCTCCTACCAGATTAATCATGAGCTAAAACAGCAAAGGTTAAAAGGCTTGCCATTTCCTTTTTGCTCCTTCCCAAAGGCTGCCTGAGTCTCTATAAAGCGTATTTATCCTTCATCTTTCTTGTTATTTGTTGACCTATAACTTGTTTCACTCCTTTTTAAGTGAGAGGAAAAACACTTTGTAATTGTGGAGACTGTCTCATTATTTCCAATATCTAATTTATTTTTTGAGTCTTTCTTATTTCTTTGATTCACGTATGTTTCAGGACAGGAATGTCCAACTTTGAAATATTCAATGAAAAATATATTTTACATTTATTAAGTATGCTTCTTATAGTTTTATTGATTTCCCTCTCCTTCCATTATTATTATTTTTTTCTTAATAAAGAAATTCAGCTGTGATTGTTTTTTTGAGGGGAAGCAAATTGGTTCTGTTCAAGCTGGTTACCATCTGTGGACTTATTTCAATACTGGGGCTTTCTGTCTTCTGTTTTCTGACTGATTTTGTAATTCCTTAGTAGTGCTTATGTTCACCTGGCTTTCAATGCTGTGACACAAATGTGAAATATTTATTTTGCTTTTATCTGCTTTGGAAAGATTTTGTATGTTGTTCTGTCATTTGTTCCCATCTGCAAAGGAAAAGATTAATAACCACAGCTGGAGCGGATTGCCAGTTACGTGGTAGTATTTTATCAGACTTCACGTAGATTATGTATTAATTGACAGTTCATGTTAAAATTATGTTTGGGTTGTTTTGATTTGTGAGGTGCTCCTAACATCTATCTTTTAGAAATGAAGGAGCTATTGTTGGGGTGTAGGGTACACTAATAAGCTTCAGCTGCAGTGATCTACTTCATCAGGGGCATCCCCATGCTTCTGTGTAGCTGAGCACACCATCAGTGATGAAACCATGACTCAAAGGCTCTCATCCTGACTTCACCATTGCTTTGCTTCATCACTGTGAACTTGGCAGAAGATCAGTGTTCCTTGATAAACCTGCTCTGCTCTGTGCAGGTACTGCATGATTGGTCCCTGGCCAGCAGATGCCAGCTGTGCTATTGTATCCCTTACCAAGTTATGAGCTTTGGCCCTGTTGGCTTTTGAGCATTAAGATTAACTGGAATATGTATGTGTTTACATTTTTAGTGCTATTACCTAATAGGCTTATGTTTTTTGAGATATCTGGTTCTGCATTTTGTTCTGTTCTTTGGACAGTCTTCTGACGTTTGAGGCAAGCTATGAAGATTTTCGCATTTGGAATGTCTCTAAAGAACTGTTTGAAAGTAAACGGTTTTGGTCGCATGCTAACTGACCTGGACTTGCTTCTTACACCAGTATAAGGCGATACTTGTTAAAATCCAGAATATATTTGCAGAATATAAAATAATAATGCAGAAGTAGGAGAGTGTCTGTTATTAATAGTTTCATGAAATTGCTAAACAAGAGGGTGGGTTGTTTGTTTGTTTTTCAGGGACAGAAATAGAATGTGGGCAGTGGAATGAAGAGAATGACTAAAAATTATCAAACTGATTATGAAGATTCATTCATAGTCCAGTGCATAAGTTGTCTTCACTGACAGTATAATTCCAATGCAAAACAAACAAAAAACCTGCATTTGTTTTCAAGATGCTGAGTTTAAATTAGTTGAAATTGTGGACCCTGCTAAGTAGTAATAGGCATTCATTCTTTAAACACAATGATTTTCAAATCTAATCACTATCCCACAAGTTCCTTCCTGTAAAGAGAGTAAGGACTGCAATAGTAAAGATGAGGATTGAGTTGTAATACAAAAAAACATTTATATATATATATATATGTATATTTATTGTCATGTCATGTTATGTATATTTATTTATTTATTTCCACTTAATGGACAAACTAATCTTAGCAAAACCTTACTAGTTAGTCTGGGCTTCCATAGGTAATCAATATATTCAGTACTTGCAAGATAGAAATTTCTGTGATGTTTTTACAACTACCTTCTTTGTAACTTAGCAAATCAGAAAGTCATTTTGAATCCTCCCTTATAGCATGTTCTTGCTTGATTTATGCAATACTGCATCTCAGAAAATGTTTTACTGATTCCTTTTATGACAAAATAAAGCCAGTAGAAAAATAATGAGGAAAATCTGAAAGAACAAAACAATTCTGATGCATGCTTTACATTCTGATTAAACTACTGGATAAACAAAAATATAGTCCGGAACTTGGAGTTAAGAAATAGGCAATTGTGAATGATACTATAACCAGCAGCTACATCAGTGCAAACTGCTTCCATTTTCAGTTCATAACTGTACACCAGATTACCAGCAAAGTTGTTTACATTCCTTGATCCTCACTTGTCCCTTATGGAGTAACACAAATCACTGAAGAGGGAAAGTGTGTATAGCTGGGAAGAATAATGCTGAACTGTTTTAGATTAATCTACTTCCAAATGCAAGTCAACATCCTGAATCACAGTTAATTATTATTTTATCAGTGGCCTTCACTTTGTATTATTTTGTCAATCTACCATCATTTCAGAAATTGAATCTAAGTGTTACTCTTCTAGTGAACATAACGCCAAGCTGGCCATTGAATTTTATAATGTGGTTACTTGTTAATACAACTTAAATGCATAGGTTCTTAGAAGTGGCTGAAGAGCAGGTAGCTAAAACTTCCGGTCTGTAATGATCCTGTTCTTACACCAGCACAACTACATCAAGTTTCACTGAGCTTTGATCCAGACATCAGTGGCCAAGTTAAAAATGCAAATATGGCAAATAAGTAAATGTGGCTTTATTTTTGTTGTGAGATGTGTTGAATTTCTACATTTATAAAAAGCAAAAGTAAAACATCTCTTAATGGGTTTGAAACTGCATTAGAACTTCTTTTATTTCAGTAGATATCATCTACCCTAGTAGAATTTAAGTATTCATGAAATGTTTTCTTGTGTGCTCCCAACGCTTCCCCATCTCTCACTCCACATATTGATTGCTGTCATTCTCCCCTGAGAATGAAATCTAATATTTTCTGCATAACAAATTTTGACCAGTTTCTGCATAGTAAATGCAATGCAGAAAATAACACTTATTTTTATAAAAATGTACCATTTAAAATGACTTGAGTCCATTCCTAAATATGGAAGTGGCCGAGCCTTTTTATGAGCAAGAAACTGCTCCTTGCTTTCTACATTAAGTTTTACGTTTAACAATGGAAATAAGTAGCTACAGGCAAGATCCTTCTGTGTATGTATGTGTTAGTCTTCTTACTGTAAGAGAATTCATCAGATTTACATACTTTTTATGCTGTATGACATTTTTTTGCCTTTTATAAAGTTTCAGATATTTTGAATTCAGCAGCAACTTTCCTCAATTGTTGCTATGTTCGTCTCATTTACACTTGTTAAGTAGCATTCCGGAGCAAAATAAAACTGAGCATTTCATAATGGGAATGCAGGAAGTTGTATCTTCTGGTTTTTTGAAGATAATAAAAATTAAAATAATTACATGCATAAGCAAATTTAATGATAGTTGAAATTATGTGGTGGAATGTTCATTTCTTAGAAACTTTCAATGGAGACAAAAGTTGCAAGTTATTTTGGAAAACAAAATCAGACTTTAGGCTGTACAAAGCCTACTATGTGGTCATTTACTAAACAAGTATGCAGGCAAACATCACATGTTTAAAGAGATGCAAGAAGGAATTTGAAAGGCATTCAGTTAAATCAAACAAATAGCTTTCGATGAAGACTCCAGCAGAGAACAAATTATAATTGGCCCAGAATGTGTGTGGTAGTTTTGGTCTAATCTAGTAGTATGCATCTAATATCAGTAGATTTGCTCCATTGACAAAGAAGTGTTGGCATACTTCCTGTGGATTCTATCATGAAATAGCTCTTTGGATTCTGTTACTGTACAGTATTTGATGGTAAAAGTGATTGAAAGAGTATTCAGCATATGCAAATATGCCAAATACATCTATTGCCAAAATACTAAGGCTTTGAATTCAGGAAGCATAACTAATATTCCAAAATTGAACTCTAGTCAGTGATAGTATGAGAACACAGAGATAAATTAAGTACACCTGGTTTATATGTCTGTAATATGAATATGTTCCTAAAGAAGCATAACTCCTTGCTTAAGAGCAGGTACTCCAAGGCTTCTCTCTCTTTTCCTAAGATACTGAATTGAATGTTTAATTTCTTCAGTGGCACTGCTCCTGCTGCTTATCAGTTTATGCTGGCTGAGACTGTAGTACTATTTTATGGAAATTATTTTGTCTCCTTTCTCGTTCATAGCTTCAGATTTTTTTCTTTTTTCTTATTTTATAGGAAATGAAATTCTACTTAGCTTTCTGTTTTATCCTTGAACACACAAAGCTAGTATAAAAATATGTATCCAGTAACATTTCCTTATTACTTATTTATGGGTACGTGCCAGGTACCAATAAATGTTTTTAAAAGGGCTTTTGGTCACTGTATGTTCTTGTATGGTGGTTCTTGTGTATTTAAAAAAAATCAAATTAAAAACATCCTTTCTGAGTTGTAAAATTGTCAGTATATTTTTATAGCTATTGCTGGATTCCCCACCCTATATCTTTATGTGGTTATGTTTACATGTTGGTAAAAAGCATGTGACATTTTTTCATCTATTTGGAGAATGATTGTACAGTATTTACTAATATTTTGAAAACATGCTGATGAACACATCCTACCTTGATTGTTAAATGTCTGACCTTAGCAAGGAAATGAAAGTCACTTTCAGATTTGCAGGGCTTTTGTTTTGTAGCATAATATGAATTTTCATACCTGCTGTTTGTGGTGTCGCAACACTATTAGTAAAGCTAAGGGAGATATGCAGCAATTTCTCCCAGTGCTCTCGTCCTTTCCAAAGCATTAACCCTAGTGGGCAGCAGCAGACGAAGTATTTTGGGGTGTACTGGCTTTCAGCTAGATCTCTTCACTGAGACCACAAATGTGAATAGAAAAATAATTGGCAGTTAGATTATGGTAAAATAAAAATAAATTGTAAATTGTTATTTCTAACTAAAAATGTTTTCATGTACAGGTGGGTATCTTCCAACATTCCCTTTTTCTTGAATCGTTGGACTAAATAAGTCCTACCCCAGATAAGAAACATCCCTACAGAGTAGTTTTATGTCTGAATAGTTTGATGACACCATCAGAATTATAAGATTCTAAAAGCATCAAACAGCACAATTAGTGTAATAGAAAAGAAGCAGCTTTGTATTCCAGTCTCTTGAAACAGATGTTTTCCAAGGGATATGTTTCAATAGATTTCTAGGATGCTGTATTTCATGCCTAAGGGAGCAATGTGTATATTATATATATTTTTGTGTGTACTTCGTGTAAAGAGTTTTACTTAAATGTTTTTTCTTTTCCCTCTGAAAGATAAGTTGTACATATAGCAGCTGTGCAATACAAACTCTGTCTTACTCGTGTGGTTCATAGTATTTTTGCAGAAGTAATGTGTATATTTAATTGCATATCTTCAAGTGATATGGCATTAGTCCCCTACCATCACTATATGCAGATCTGTGCTCATGAAGGAGATAATATTGAAGACTTTCACTGTAGTTGATCAGATACAAATAGCCTTACTTATACTAGTGTATGTTATGGTTCAATAAGAATTATCAGATATTGTAAAGATTTTTTTCTTAGATGGAAAATGTATCTCATGGGAAAAGTCAGATCTAACACTATGATCATTTGATTCTGTAAGTACTTTCCTGAATAAAGTCCTTCTATGAAATCTAATTAGTTTTAAAACAATCCATAGGTAAGGATGCTGTTAAAACTCACAGTATTTTAAAAGGGTGCACAGCAAAAACTTCTCGTGGCAGCTAAAAGGTGAGGGAAAACATTCAAGTCCAACAATCTCCTTCAAATTAAAGCTTCCTTTGTTAATATTCTGCATAAAAATTCCTGATTTTTTCTTCTTTTGGAGAATGTGTTTAAAGTGACAAAATATTCAGAGTTTATTATTAAAATTAGCTGTGTATCAATTGTCCTTTAAAAAGGCCTATTCAAACATGAAGTAGAATAGCTCTTGTTTGTTATGACTGTGGCCTGTTGTGGTACATAATGAGTACTTGCATCATAAGATACTGACCTGCAGATATTTAGTGAATATGCCTTGCTCTAATGGAAATCTGGTTTCCTTCTTATTTTAGATGCAGTTAGGGGATGCTCCTTCAAATGAGAATTGTTTTTTCACTGTTTTCAATTTTTGTTGTGATGAGAGCTAGGATTTGCTCTGCATTATGGTATTTTCCTTTCTGTCCTGTTATCTTTGGGAAGATCAGAAGATCAAGGGAATATATTGTATGATGATTTGACTCTGCGGCTATTTCCAGTGTACTTTTCTGACTTTAGTGTCTGTGAAATAATAGATGAAAGACTTTCAAAGAAGTTCAGAACATTGAAAAATCAGTTACTACTTAATGGGGCCTTTAGGACGCATTGGTTCAGAACTATGGCATCCTGCCATCAGAGCACTCATACTTTTTTACTGTTACTATAAGACTATTGTGCAATTCACACTGATGAAAATCTATTTGATTTTTTGACTGTCTTCTGACTCTTCTATTAAATGGGCAAAGCCTAAGTGAGCAGAACTACATATCTATCCTAAAATACTAGAAATAAGAATAATTTACTGTAAATACTGAAATAATGTGCTTGTTGGTGTTTGAAACTTTTTCCTAAATATCATCTGTCTGTCATATTTTGCTAGTTAAGAAATGAGATTTGTTCCTTGCTTTCTATTCAGAGTATGAAATCTGCAGTATTTCTTTTCCCCTCGTGAGGGAAATACTCATTATATCTCTGAGGGCACTAGAACTTCCTCATATGCTTTACAGAAGAACATACTTATTGTCTACTTTGGTTCTAAGAAGCACTAGCATTCCTAGTGTAGTCTGTGGGGCTGTGTGCTGCCTAGATAGGGAGTGCAACATAAAGACTAGCAAGCAGTCTTGATCCAGGAGCTGTTATTTGTTTTAATGGAACAGTAAACTGTGTTTATCCTTAGGAAGAGTCTATGAACCATAACAACTCTGAATAATACAAACAATTTAAATCCTGTAGTCTGCACAGGGATGTTTGGGTCCCAGAATCAAGGAGATGCAAAAGCAGCTTAAAATCAATTTAGTTACGCTTTCCTCCTGAATGAGGGTCCCAGGGTGAAAGTCAAACAGCAGAAAATTATCAGACTGGGACCTTCCATATCTCCCAGTATCTTTTTTTCCTGAACTTTTAGTCTGTTTTCTGTTTTCACGTGCGCACCTGTTTTTAGGCTTCTTCAGATTATATTCAGGCAGTCATATGCAGAGGGATAGCTTAACTTTGTATATCTTTTTTATTAGCATGGATGAGAACTTTGGCAGTTTCCTACTACTGAAACTTCTAGTGTCTTTAAAGAAAATATCCTAACACCCAGAAAAAGATTTCTTGGCATTCTGTTCAATCTTGTAGTATCAAGTTCAGACTGTATAGTGAGCCTGAGGTTTTCTGGCTTTAAAATCTGTCCATATTGTAATGTACATACTTAACATATGTGGTGTTAAGTACACTTTTCTTTGTATGAAGGGCGTATTCCTAACAATTCAGCTGCAGGCTTTTTCAGACTTTCTGATGGGGGAAAAGTGAGTTGCTTTGTATGCATTTCATATAGAGAGCTAACAAATACTTCTGATTCCCAGTTTAGCTTAGTGCTAAAAGAGTATGCAGTCAAAAAATGACACTGCCATAAAATATTTTGTGATTATTGTGGTCCACATACCGAAATGGCAGAAGCCAGCAGTCTCAGTTAGAGGTACCTAGAGTAGCCCTTCTGAAGTGCCAAAGAGAAATCTGGGAGAACACAGGTGGAGCAAATTCTTAACTGGGTAATTACACACAATCAAACAGTTTCAGGAAGATTTTTCAAAAAACTCCTGAAAATCCAAGAATAAAGTTGATTTATTCTTGGATAACGATAAGCATGAAAGAACTGAGTCAAAATATGTGTTTCAGATGAGTTGGAGGAAGTGAAAATAAGTATCTTCTTTCTTGATACTTTCAAACTGGAGTGTTGGACAGAAACATGTGCTGGCAGATGCTTTCTAAATGTTTCCTTGCCCATGTCCTGATTATCTATTAAAAAAACAACAAACAAACCTCTAACTGTTCAGCCAAATTCTTATTCACTGAGATTTGCCAAATACTATTCTTTTAGAATATTTGACCTCCTCATATGGCAGAATCAATGGTGTAAGAATTTTCTTGCACTTAATTATTAACTGCAGCTCTGATCAGATGAGAACATTTGAGGTGTGTGCATCTATCAGTATAAACTTATGCTTACTTGACACTTCTAAAGAGACGTTCCAGTGTTGAAATTATAAGTTAGACTTTGTAATTTGTGCAGGTGTATTTGGGCTGCACATACTTCATTTAACAGAAGACCTCTTCAAATATGGTGGTATAACAATGCAGTTTTGCAATAGAATTGTGTTGCTCTGTGAACGCCCTCATAGAGGGCTGCAGGTTTCTTCTGTGAGGACCATGAGGGCTGAGGAGAAGGCTGCAATGTTTAAATACTTTCTTTTTGCATTTATGTTGTTGTGGTTTTGCTCTTAAAAAAATTTTCAACAGTCCTCTTTTTTTTCTTCTCTTGCCTTTGAGGCTGGATTAACTGGACATCTGGTACTGAAGATTTTCTCCTCTAAAGAGACATGAGTTGTTGCCATGCCATTCTTCAGATGTCTGTCCAGGAGATTCTGTAGTCAATGAGACATGCTGAGTTCTTAGTTTAGTTATCCTGGCAGGTTGGTAGATATAAAAGAAAAGATGGGAGTTGCCACTCCAACAACAGAAACTAGTGTTGAAAATTCCCTAAGGAATGCATAAGCATGTGAACTGCTTAGTAATATAGAATTATTTCCATTCAGGAGGTATCTAAATGTCTAAAATCACTTCCAGGAACTACAGATCTGTGGTTATGTTCACTTTTAATGCTTAGTAGATAGTACAAAATGATTGTGGAATGAAAAACAAAATAAAGCATTTGCATTTGGTTATTTTCATTTGTGCTTAAGCTTTTCTAGTAGTTTTGATTCTTAGTATTTTGACTAAAGTAGTCACGTGAAGGAGATGAGAGCCTTCTCAGCATTGCTGTGATTTTTATACTAACACTTTCAACATTTACCTTTATCTACAAAGACAGAATTGTGGTATATCAGGTGGACAAGGAATAGTAAATGCTCTGGAGTGTAACCTATTTCACTTATACTGATAAATGTGCGCATTTTACAAGTCACTCTATTTGATTGATGTAGATGTTGAGTTCCTGTATAAAACTTGAGTTTATAGTTGTCAGATTTGTGGAAAAGTTGATTTTTCTATATAGAATGCTTCTGAATATAGCAATGTCTGTAGTACTCTTTGGTGTTATTATTATACATTCAGCACTTTCCTGATCAGAGGAAGGTCTTTTACTATCTACAGAAAAGCACAAAAGCTTTTCTTTCAATATATCCCTTGCTCTGAAAAAGGACTCACACTACTATGACTTGGTTGCCTTGTTTTAGGCAAATCATTTTAAATGTAAGTTAGTGTATGCTGTGTATTTTTATCTAGTGACTTATAACCTCAATTTTCTTTTTCTGTTGAGTATTTTTTCCTACCCTACTTCAGCTATTTTAATGTTCCTATTCAACAGCACTGGCAATCATG
Organism: Excalfactoria chinensis; assembly: GCF_039878825.1. Taxonomy (NCBI): domain Eukaryota; kingdom Metazoa; phylum Chordata; class Aves; order Galliformes; family Phasianidae; genus Excalfactoria; species Excalfactoria chinensis. The sequence continues at coordinate 85,778,875 of NC_092828.1, read as the reverse complement.
AAAACCAATCTGTTTCTTATAAAAGTAACTAAACTGCTGAAAATCTATTGCATTAATAACAGATCTTTTGCTGATTCTTGTGAAATGATAGCTGACTAATTTCAGAAAGTTGAAAAATAGTAAGTATAGATACAGATAAGTCTTCCTAGAAAAAGAACGTCAATGAGAAAAAAAGCATAATTATTTTAAATGGCATAAGTATTTAAGTTCAACTAAGTATATCTATTAAGTAGAAGTTTTAAGGGAAGAGAGCTGGACAGGCCTTATATATTGGAAGGTAGAAAGGGGAATACTCCAGCATGTGGTTCTTTGAGGACTTCTGCATGCTGTGTAGTACTCTGGAAGCTGTGAGGGTGAGGGCTGCACATGTCTTTAGATGCGTGTCATCTTTCTTATCTCAATGGAGTGACCATTCTCATCAGTTCAGCTGAAGGCAGTAAAGTGGAGGTAAGGGAAAACCAGACTTCGTTAGGCTGCTATGTTGTATGTTGAAATGAGAGATGATCTTGCTCTGATGGTTTGCAGCTTATTTTGTTTTCTGTAAGCTTTGACAGAGGGCTTTTGCTGAGGTTTTTCAGCCAGGTGCTGTGTAGTGTGAAGTAAATCTTCCTTTGCTTAGCTCCAGGTGTTGTGAAAAACCTTTTAGGTCCTCTTCAATGAAAGGCACTATGATGATGATATAATCCTTTCAGATAGCTGGTAAGAGACTAATTCTAGATATGAGTGGAAAAAATCATATAAATCACGTGTTTTCAGGGAGAAGACCTTTCCCTTTGAAAATATGAAGTTTTGCTTCATCCATTTTCTTACTTCCTTTGCACACACAAGTAAGACGCATTCTTGAAGGCTCATGGATAAGTGTCCATCAACCCTGAGTACAGCAGCCTTGAGAACAAAATTCAGCCAGCAACTCTCACACGTTATCTCTAACCAGCTGAAGTACTAATATGTAATCAACAGAAGTGGAACGATTTAGAACTGCAGTCCTGTATTCTACAATTGGCACACTGAGCAGTGTTTTGATTGCTGTTAGGTATCTCTCAGCTTGTCACCCAGGGATATATCTCAGATCTTTGAGATGAGCTGAGAGTAGAGAGATGGGCATCTAGGGTACAATTTGCTAGCTTAGAAACATAGTGTGAGGAAACCTTGACACCTGGAAGGGAGAATTCCCTTTGTCTACAAAGTAGAACGTGAACCCTGGTGTTTTACTGTGATGGCAGATGACACCAGTTTTTATTTCATATCATAAATTCAGAGTATGGCGAGCTAACATAGGACTAAAAGCAATGCTGCAGGGTTAGAAGGAAGAAAGAGAGCTTTCCTGGAAACATTCAGCATTATGCAATGCTTTCTGGTGTAAACATTGAACCTACTATTTTCTTAGTAAATATTCCAGCAGAATGCAATCATCTGAAATGGTTTTAGTACCGATACAGCTAGAAGATGTCTATCTCTTAAGTAATTTTGAAGTATAATAAACACTTTGGCATCTAAAAACATTTATTTCTAGTAGGGAGTGACGGGCTTAAAAATATATATGTTTACTTTAATGTAGCTAAATATGTTGAGCTATAGAGATTTGAAATTGAGAAATAGTGAAAGAGAAAATCCTCACCGCCACCCCAGCATTCTAATAATTTTATCTCATCTTTTAGCTTGTTTTGCAGAGGAATGGAATAAAAAGATTGCTACTAACACATTAAACCTCAAATACTGAGCTAAGAGAAAGTAATGTTAGCTGTAAGTCCTTCCACAGGGAGATGAAAGGTTTCAGACAATCTATTGCCTTGAAAAATCTAAATATCCAATCTCTTTCCTACTATCATTGCAGCTTCAACATTGCAGTGCCGACTACATGATTTATGTGCCATAGCAGAAACAATTGTGCAGTATCACAGGACATGTTACCAGGATTTCCATGCTGAAACTCGTGCTTTTTGTTATTATTTATTCTTGGTACTGTGATGGCAGATTAAGCGAGATGCTTATGCACCTGTTATCATCACCATATGCTGAAACCACCATCATGAAAGCAGCTTTAACAAAGGCAGTATATTGTGAATCTTTAACACTTAACTCAGTAGTAACACATGCACTTTAGAATTATAATTAATATATGTAGTGATGGTCACATAAAAAAGGTTTATTTCTCAATAATTACTAATGATGGATGTCAATGACTTTGAGATTCAATCCATAGAATTTAGCTCTGCAATAGATGTTAATAAAATCCTATAAGCAGAAGATTAACCTGATCTCCATGGCACAGGGAGTTAGAAATCTTGGCAGCTGTATTAAGATTATGAGTAGAAAGGTAAGATGGAGTCTTTCATGCTTTTTGCATGCAACTTTCTCTTCAATTTGTTAGAGAAAGGTAGAAACTGTTGCAGTGATTCAGTGTAAACCAATGGTACTGCAGAGTATAGCATTTTTCATCTGGTTACATTGTTATTCACTGTGTAAGATTCAAGTAGCTAAAAGTACTTTTAAATGGTAATTCTGCTTTCAAATATTGTACCTGGAAGTAGGTAAATTACTTTAATATTTGAAGACTACTGTCTGGTTACTTTGGCTCTAGTAGCAATTAAGATAGGCAAGATTTTTTGTGTGTAGGTAAATAGGTCAGCTTTCAAACATTACACTTATGTTTGTTGTACCCAATTGTTGAGGCCATGGAAATTCTAGATGAGGTAATTTAGAGAATGAAAACCTGTCTCTGTTTTTGATGAGTGGCATATTGAGTGCAGAACTTGACTTTTTTCTTAAGGCCACATCTTTACTTTTCCAAGGTATAAACAGTCACAACAGAAGATTCCATTCTGTTTTTCCTCTCAAATTTTGACTTTGTTTCTAGATACCACAAACAACAGTGAAGTACCCTGAATGCTTTCACAACTCCTTTGGAAAAGAAAGGAGACCTTAAGTTCTGCCTTCTTACAGTCTTACAGCCTTCTCCTTGTTATATGATTACTGAGCTTTGCAAGCCAGAGAAGGACACCCTTTGAAGCAAAGGGGAAAGCCTCAGAGAGGTGGAAAGAAGATAGGAATACCTAGTGTCCTCTCTCTCAAGGCTAAATGTTGTTGTTAACAGCTAGTAACTTTGGTGTTCAATGTAGTTGTATTTTCTCAGTTGTATTTTCTAGTTTTTCTAGCTCACATAAATAGGACAGTTATGTGGTGGATTTATTACACATCACAGGGAGCAAAGATAATGGAGAATGCTGTATGCTTACAATGAAAGATTCTCGGGGGTTTTAGGTACATATATTAAGAGATTTGTTACCATTATTTCTTTTCAGGTACAAATAAAAGCTGTATGTCAACCAGTGCTCCTGTAGGTGTGACAATCAGGATTCCTGTGAACAGAGCTTAGGTAAAAAATTATGTCATAATATCTGAGTGGCTGAATTTAGGAGAGAAACATTTTTCTCCTAAGCTAGGAGGACACAGTGTATGTTCAAGAAACAGCTCTAAAATCATACAGCATATAACAGCTATATGGTAATTTAGACGTTTAGCTCTCTTCGATATCCTGTTTTTTGAAAGCACTTGCTAATAGACCTAGTCATTTTACAGTCCTTTGGCTGCAATACATACATTTTAGATGTAGCCTACATTTGGATCTGAATTCTTAACAATTCTGGAGACACAAAAACTAATTTGGCTGCTTACAGTTTCATATCTCTCTCTTGCTTCTCGTATTGTGTTCCAGATGGAAATGGGAAATTATTAAATTTTCCTAGGAGATAATGGATAGTGGTCTGTTAAAGGTACTTAATGACATCATGTCTTCTACATTTGTCTGCAAAGGTATTCATCTGCCTTTCATGTAGACAGTTACTTTTTTCAATTATCATTTGTCTAGTGTCATGATAGTGGATTGCTTAAAATTCCTCCCTGTCCTGGTTTATGTCATCTTGATTCAGCATAGTAAAAATTTAGTGACAACAATCAAAGGTGATGTTGTTTCCCCATGACTAAGATCTTGATCTTGTCTCCCTCCCCTAATTATGTGCAGTTAAGTACTATGAGGCCGGGTGAGTATTTAAAATTGTAGTTATGTCAAGTTCAACTCCATCAGCAGGTGTGAGATCTCAGCAATATGTGCAATTTTAATTTGAGTAAATTATCTCTAAACATCACACTGAAGCAAATACATAAAGTGAGATGAAAACCTGAAGTAGAACAAATGGAGAAAAATAAACTGAGGCCTGCATTATGGTAGCTATGTTCTCTGCTTTGATATACAGCTTGTGCTTATGAGATACCTAACTATCAGACAAAAAAAGGTATGAGAAAATCACACCAAAAAGGAAATTAATCTTAAAGGTCACATTCTTGAATGTCAGAATCAAATATATAAAGAAAAAAATTACATTGTCAAAACTTTTAGGATGTTTTTGTACATGATCTAATTGCAAATGTCTTTGGTTGAAAATAAAACTCTTCTATGTGTCATTCACTGTCATTTCAAATCAAATGCTATATTATTTTGTTCCCTTGAAAGCATGAAAGAAAACAAAGGGATTATGATGAATAAAATGGGAACAGTTTCTTTAATGTTTTATATAAGAATCTCAGTTTACTTTATTTTTTCCAAGAAGTTGTAAAGAAGGAGATTGAAGTTACAGGAGAGAATGAGGGCAAAGGAGCAAGTTAGTATTGGTGGGGATTGGGAGGAAGCCCTAATCCTCTCTTAAACAATTATATCTTGTACTCTTTAACTCGGTGCTCTAGAATCAACTTAAAGCTTATTTACAGGGTACAGTGAAAGAATAACAAAGAATCCTGAGCCTGCAGGCTCTGGAAATTAAAATAGCACAGCAGTGTCAGCAAGATGGAGCTTAGCAGACCACGTCTGACTCTGTGTTAACAGGTATTCTGCATCACTTCGTAGAATTTTATCTCTGCCCTGTGGGGACCCTGAAGAACTTAGTTTTTTTTCCTAAATAGAAGTAGACCTGAGCAAAAATCCACTTTTTGAATAAGTCACTGCAATGGATACTTGAAACCTGAATCTTGGTTATTATGCTAGCACGTTGGCTGACAATTATAGAGTGTAGAATTTATAGCTGACACAAACTGTTATTAAATTAGAAATCTGGGCAACTATCTCAAAGATGCTTGAAAATCAGATTGAGGCACTTCCACTTGGGCATGCATTTCTGGTTTTGAGCAGATTGGAGCCTTAATGACCTCATATTTCCAGCTTCCATCTGTGAGAATTCTCATGAGATATTCTTATCTAAATTTTTTAGAGACCTAAGTACCACATAGTTTTATGACAAAGTAGAAGAATGCTTGTTGCTTTTGAAGGCGATCTTTCTTGCTTGTCTTTTGCAATTTGGCAGCCTCTTTGGCACTTCAGGAGGATTCCTAAGTGCATTAAGTTCTAACCAACACAGTTCCAGATCTAAGTAATTTGCTGAAATATGAACATGATGCTGGAGTCAGAATTGTGGTGTTCCTGTTCACATTTTACCTCCTGCTGTTCTGCGTCCTTTCTAATAGCTTCAGAACAAATGAGAAAGGTGCATGAAAGTAAGATGGTTTTCTATTCTATGCAGAAGAATCTAATTAGGGCAGTTTGGGACAGCAAATCTTTGCTCCTATTGTCTCTGCTGCACTTGTTCAGTAACTATTCAAGAATTCAGTTTCATTTATGGTTAAAACAATATATTTAAATGAGTGTGTGTGATAAGCTTATTAGAAAAGAAATCAGAAAGCACATAAGAAAAAAAGTGCATTTGTGTCAAAGTAATGTCTGTTTTTGTGGTACTTCCTAACGCTACAAATATGAACAAAAACTGTGAGATTAAGTGTATACTGAGTGCAGGCACGTCTGTTAATTGGAAGAAATTGAGAAAAGATAAACTTGTGGTTATTTCTCACATATCTTGGAGATTAGTAAAAGTGGTTTGAGGAAACCCTCTCTAAAATTTGAGAAACCTTTAACATTATAGCATTTGTCAGCCGCAACTTTCTCTTTATGAAGAGAAAGAAAAACCCAAACAAGGATATGGAGAACCAAATTGGATTTGCAAATATTTCCCAAATTATCTTTGCAGAGTAAGAAATGTTATTAGTGTTTGTTTTTTTGTTTCTTTTTTGACAGGTATTCAAAGGCTCTTCTCAATACCTCAGCGGAGTAATTGGAATATTATGGTAGATTCAAAAGAATAACAATTCACTAAGGGAATTAAATTAAGCTAATGAAAGAGGGCCTTCTACTTAGAACCAATAAATGTGTTAGACTTTGCAGTTTAAACCACTTCAGAGTGTTTTTAAAGCCCTGTGGCATGGTTTTATTTGAAGCTGAATCGGACAGTATGCTTAAACGCTTAAGGAAACTATATTGAATTGATGTGGGGAACTATTAAATTGTACGCTAGGTTTTTGGGTTTTTTTTTTCACTTAGCTCTTGGAAACACGGAGGAATTCAAGGGTCTGAAGAAAAGACCTGCATGAGTGATCCAGACTTTGCAAGGCTGATATATATTGAGTTTTGGTAAAAGAGGCACAGAAGGAATCAAACAAACAAAAAACCCAGGGAAAAAATAAAGCTTGTCAGTGATTTCCCAAGGTGACAACTGCTCTCTCAGTTGAGATTGTGAGGTTGATTTCCCAATGATGAGGTCCTTTGTGCTTATCTGCTCTATTTCCACACTGCTTTGAAATCAGCTATGATGCAGTTTACATATTCAAAGGTCCTGGCCATTATTGGTAGGATACTGATCTCAGCGGGTCATTGACCTTACTTTTTGCATGGAAACTCCTCTGAACCGTGCTTTTCAATCTTTCTCTCTTTTTCCCCAAAATTTTCATGCAAAGCAACGTTGAAATTGTTCTGGCTAATAATTTATACATGAATATATATATATATATCCTTAAGAATACATTCATTTTTCTTTTTCTGTTAATATTATTTTCATTGTGACTTATTGACAAAAAACTCTTGTGGAAATGGCATCTGTTATTACAAATTCCTCTAGGAAATCTTTAAAAGACCCCCCCCCCCAAAAAAACAAAAACTTTATTATGTGTAATATTTATTATTATATATTATTATGTGTTCCTCCTTTGTTCTTTTCAGCTATGCTTATCATAAATATCAGCACTTCATTCTTCATCTTTGGTACGTTCATAACTTAGGTCCACTAATTCCCTGTAACATACTCAAATACATTTATTTCATTTCATAACCTCTGTTGAAATATTCTGCCTGTCTAAATGTTGTTCCTATTATGTCCTTTCTGTAAACAGAAAACAGTGTTTCTACTGTGTTTTTTTGGGAGAGTTGTCAGAGTGTCTTTAGTTCCACACAACTTCTTATGGTCATAACGCCCTCCTAAGGTAACCTTTCTTTGCAACATTCCATATACTTACACTGTTTTACAGTACTTATCATATACAACAAACATGCTTTCCATTACATTGATGATTTTTAAGGAAAAATGCTAATCCACTGAACTTTATTTAGCATTGTTTGACGATTATAGTTCTATTTGCAGATTTGTGTTGAAACAAATTAGAAATAGAAAGTATCTTTTTAACCTCTATTTTCTTTAACTTTTATCTAGCAGATAAAGTGAGGGATGTTAGCTCTAATGTGCCTGTGGCTTATCAATGCTGTTGTCAGAAAGCAGACACATTTTCCGGCTGACTACAGGTGGTGTTGACATTTATGGATCCCATTTTCTCTAAATAAGCTGCTTTAGACTCGAGATCACATTCAGATGCTGCCTTTCAAAACAGTTTTATTTCTCTTAGAAAGGAGAATTTTGAGAATTCAGTCAATTAGTGTTTTTAACAGCTCGTTCTTTATAGAGAGAGTAAGAAAGTCAGCACCCGCAGCTCTAACCTTAAGGGATTAAGTAACTTTTAAACCAGAAGCATTCTCAGTTCATTGTAATTAGCTCTCTGGTTTTGTTACTTAAAATAAATAAGTATTACAAAATCCATTTTAAAATGGCGTTAACTTCAACTTTCTCTTTTGAAAAATCCAGACCCACAGTGCAATGCTGTTCTGGATTTGTAAAGAACGTCATTAAATAGATGATGTTGCTTTTAAAAAATATTTTTAGTGAAAATTGTTACATGCCAAAAGAGGCAGAGCTTGTCTCCCTAATATTAAAGGCCTCATTTTCCTGCCAGTCATCCCTATACAGCTGTGCCTGCCTTCTTAAGAGTGCAGTATCACCCATTCACGTTTATTTTGAAAGGCTGAGATTTTGTTCAGTGTTTGTATGGGAGCATTTTTTTGGAGTGACAGAATTTGCAGATACTCTTAACTATTCCCATGATATCTTTTTAAAATCAAGGCATATTTAATATACCCATACGTGAATGTCGTTTTTCCTCGCTGCATTTTCTAGTGATGTGTTGGGTGAATGAAAGAAAATGAAGCAGGACACAAGATCAGTAAACACAGAAGACATTTTGGAACTGTATGAACAGTATATTTGCTATTTAATTGTTTAATAAAGCTAACTAGCACATTGAACCAAAGTAAGTATGTGGAATTCTAAGGTGCAGAACTGGTTTCTCTACAAGTTATTTTCTAGGTGTTGCATGACTGTGACTTTAGTGTCTCCCACATGTAAGTCAGAAAAGCGTGGACATAAAACTCACTCAGTTTATATCTGTGATATGTTTTTCAGTACAGGTATTAATTTACTTACTGCCTCAAAGTAACTGTCAAGCCCATGGTAAATGCAAAGATATTTAAGATAAATTATCATATAATCATTTGAGTTGGGAGATATCTCTGAAGGCCATCTGGTCCAACTCACCTCCAATAAACAGGGACATCTACATCTCGATCAGATAACTCAGAGCCTGGCCCAGCCTAACACTGAATGTCTCTGGGGATGGGGCATCCGCTGTCTTGCTGGACAACTTGACTAGTCCTTCACTACTCTTGTCATAAAAATACTTCTTCCTTATATCGAATTTAAATCTCCCCTCTTTTAGTTTGAAGCCATTTCCCCCTTGTCCTATTACAACAGATCCTGCTAAAGTGTCTGTTCCCTTTTTTCTAGTATCGGATCTCCCCGGAGCCTTATGCTATCCAGGTTGAACAACTCCAACTCTCACTTAGGGGAGGTATTCCAGGCCTTGGGTCATTTTTGTGGCCCTCTTCTGAACAAAATCCAACAGGCCCATGTCTCTCCTGAACTGAAGATTCGACACTGGGATGCAGCAGTGTTCCAGGTGAAATCTCACCAGCACAGAGTAGAGGGGCAGGATCACCTTTTAAGAGCATGTCTGTGTTGAACTGCTTTATTTAGTGATGTTATTGATACTTATGGAACACCAACATTTGCAAGTTCTTTTTTTTCCCTGACCTTAGTGACATAGGCATTATGTGCGCTCAGAATGCAGGCTGAAGAGATTTTAGGTCTTTCATTTTTTTCCCAAAATTAATATTACTGAATGTAATAACTGAGTGTGAAGAATCACCTTGAGAATTCCTGAAGCAGCTTCCTACCATGCTTTCAAAAAATGGTGAGTTCTGCTTTGCTTATATGTAAAGACTAACATGAAAAAAAAGATGAAACATATCTGCAGCATTATCACATACCTCAAGCAACATAAGAGAGTGATTTTTCTTTAAAAAAGTAACCATGTGTTTACAAATAACAAAAACGTACCACATTTCACATTTTAATGGGAATAGTTTCAGAAATGATATTTTTTTAAGTCTGAAAACCTGTTTTTGAGAACAGGAAGTCCCAGAATTGTCCCTGGACAATCAAAGAAGGCTTGTTTAAATTTCAGTTGTTTGAAATGCATTGCAATTTGTAAGCTTGCAATATGGATTTGCACATCTATTAAAAAAATATCAAAGTCACTCCCAAGGCCCTTCAGGTGAGAATAAGTATCTTTTAGATGGGCAAATGAGGGCAGGGACTAATTAATTAGTCATTCCAGATCAGCTGGCTCAGGCCAAAAGTACAATGCAAAATTACAGTATAAATAATACTCTATAAAAGTGTTGTTTTCTTTGCTTTAGAACCATTCTATTCACTTTTACTTTTAGAGCTCTCTGTTAAAAATGAAAAGGAAAAAAAAGAGAAAAAAAAAAAAAAAAAAAAAAGAAGAAGAATTTCTTCATTCCAATTTTGGCTCATATTAAATGCTGAAGCTTAAGTGGATAATTTCTTCCTTTTCCCTTTTCATCCTCTTTCTTTTTTTGCTCTTGCACAACAGTCATTTGCAGTTTTGCCAGGGGGGCTATTAGCCTCAGTGCTGTATGGAAGCTATATAGGAAATAATTCAAAAAAATTTCACCAGCACCCCAACAATTTGAGTATCTAACCTTAGTTAAAATAATTTCTCAGTGTCCCAATCCCTCATGGGAAGGAAAGCATCAACAGCGGGGGCTGCTTTCTGCTTCTAACCAATAGCAGTGTGATGGTGGTGGCTTCTTGCTCATGGGTCTACTTGGGAGCTGGTATTTTGTGGCTGCTCTTTGTATGCATTATGCTGTGTTCTTGTGTTCATTGGTTTGCAAATTATGTTATCTCTGAATTTATTAGATCTGATGTATGTTACATGCACTGAAGAGTAAACTGAATTTTTCTTCACTTTACTCTTAAAACTAGATCTACTAAGTTCCTAAAGTAGTGTAAAAACTGTGACCCTTATCTGAGTAGATACTGTTTAGCCTGACATCTTTTATCACGTCTTTCTGCTTTCAGAACCTCTGCTATCATCTGTTGGTTCTCCCTTACATCAGGTTATTATACTGTGATCATATTTCTTTCTGCACAAAGTAATTACTTCTTGCTACTACCTACTAGTTACAGAAGTATATGTATATATATACATGTGTATATATACATATGCGTATATCAATAGATGTAACAATGCAGTCATACAACCCTCAAAGAAATTAAACATTGGATATCAGGAAATTGCAAAAACATCTTTTTTTTGTAACCCAAAAGCCTAAGACCTGTTGTTAATGCAAAACGCATTTTATGTTCCAGGGAACAGCCATGCAACATTTATTGGGCTCCAAGGCTGCAGGCTATATGTAGCATTTGGTCGTACTGTGACTGTTAAAAGCTTCAACTTAACTTAAATACAGTCAGTATTTAACTTTATCAGTATAGCATTCAACAGAAAGTAAGTAGAAAATGAAAAATGAAACATAAAAGAACAACAGAAACATTGCATACATAAATTTTTAATATGTTCCAATCTGTCATTTTACGCTGTTTTTGTTTCTAGAAGGGACATTAAAGTCATTCTAGCACCACGTGAACTATATCACCTTGCTATTATATAATACTTGCTGATTGAAAAATAACAATTTTTGCCTTTGCAGGAAGGTAGGAGGTTCTTCCCCATTCACTGTGTAACTCATCTGGAGTGGGTAAAGTGTCGCGTTTCATTTTAGTATCCTTACTTTCATGTTGAAAATACCTTTCCACGGTGGTATATACTGCTGAATTTCTGTACTGGTGCCTAAATGGCAGACAACACTGCTTGGCTGCAGAATTGGAAGGAATTCATATTCTAAAAGGACGTTTCTTTTTTAAAACTACTTCACTGTTTTGCTTAAAAATAATAAGAAGAATTAATTTATTATTATTATTATTATTATTATTATTTTTAAAAAAGGTAAAAAGTAGACTAGGTTGAATGCTTCCTCCAAAACTTCTTCCTCCAAAATCTGTAGCTCGGTACTGAATTAGACTATAAGCTCATATGTTGCTGAAGGAAATGGGCACAATTCTTTCATCATTTTCAAGATTATAATTAAGACGCATTCAGTGTTTTCAATTCTTTTCTCACAATGTCTGCATGAATAAAACATCTCCCAGTGGAATATTGTCTATTATTTTTGTTTTTTAACATCTTTCTTGATTCCTCTCTAAACCGATTCTAAATAAAGATGTCATCTTGAACAGTATGGTATGTCAACATACTTTTTAACATTTCTGTTATTAATTAAACAGTTTGTAAAATATTGCAAGTCAAGAATTCATTATTGTGCCTTAAAAGACTTGTACAAATACAGGAATTAATTTTTTATGCATTCTTGATTTGTTAAAGTGTGTTAATTTCTCAGTGGATAGACAATAATAGGCAAAATACCGAGAAAGGCCTTCATTTGTGGGTGAACAAAGAGGGAACAAGGCCTTTAGCAAGTATACCTAGAGGAGACTGAAAAGGAGAAGAGAAAGCAAAAGAGAAGGGATTTTGTAGTTCATTTTCTGAATTGTGCTCGGCACTAATCCACTCCAGCTACGTTTATTAAGGTAACTCACTCGTAAATCAAGAGCCCTTACTAGGAATTTAGGTTGAAGAGTTTAACACTTCTGGTCATCATATTATCAAGTGACTCAGCTAAGTGACCTGAATTAGATGCACATATATACTGCATGTAGAAAGAATAAAGCACATATTCAGCGTGAGTTTTACCAGGTAGGTTGTCTAAATTTTGCATAATTTGGCAGCAGAGAGTATCTATGGAAATTCTGTTAGAAAAAGGAGAGCTGGAAAATCTGCTTGAGAAGTTGAGGTGTTATTTATAGTAACTAGGTGGATACTTTGAACAGTTATTTTTAATCTAAAGGAGGAAAATAAATAATGTTTCTCTACATGTTATTGGTAAGATGCAAAACAATATATATATTTTTATTCTGGAGTACATCATCAAAAAGGGAGTAGTTTACTGGATTTCTGGGTTATAAAATAAGACAGTATCAAAACCAGAACTTGAAGTAGTTTTGCTTCTTTTTTTAATGGTGATTCAGAGAACATGTGGAAGCTTTTTTTATATTTATGTACTTTGACTTGAGATCATATTTAAAATCTTTCAGTGCCATTTTTACTGACTTTTGCTTCATTTGTGTTTTGGAAGCTGGCAAGCTGAAAAAGAAAAAAATTGTTTTGCATCTTGGTTTTCATTTATTTCTGAGAAACAGTTGTCTTAGGAACTCCGTGACTGATCTCAGTTGGGCTGCTGGAAATGAATATAGCTGTTTTAAAGTAATAATGTAGCTTGTATTCCCTTACAGTAGCAGTATCATAGGAAATAAATTAAGAGCAGATTGTTTATTCAGTGTTTTTCCTCTATATTGTTATTATAAAAATCAGTTAATCTTTCAATCTAATTCCAAGTTGGAAACTTATTGCAGCTGTGTATGTTCTTGATGGAATTATGTTAACAATATTTCTGTTTAAGTTGCTCTGCCTTAGAAATGACTGATTTTAGGAGGAAACCTCCTTCATGGGAGGCTGTTTCAATCTGTTTAATACTGCTTTCTTTTTATCCTGGACAGCTGGCTTCTATATCCATCCGAACCTTGAGTGTAGGCGTATCCTAACATTCATCATAGTATCATAGTATCATAGTATTGTGCGAGTTGGAAGGGACCTTAGATTCACAGGTTTCCACTTTTTATTGCCCACATGCTTATGCTGTTTCCTCCCTCAAGCACCTGAATACCTGGGGCAGGACCTAGTTGGTGTGGTTTCAGTTTGTCAGAGCTAATTATTATAACTGTCCTGTCAGGTAGCAAAGGTCTAACAGGCAAGCACAAGGACTGAACTGGAAATGAATTATTTGAAGGAATGATTGAAGTTCTTTCTTGTGGCTTTGTGTGTGTGTAGGGTTTTTTTCTGTTTTAATTTGCCTCTTCTTTCATGGTTTGTACCTTCAAAGCTATACTGGAAATAAACTCAGTAGCTCTTCTCTTCCGTCCTGTGGCACCCTTTCCTGACAAGAGATGCTTGCTGGAACTATGTGTAAGCATGCTTGCTGGGCAGTCTGCTGCTAATAAATGTAGTGTTTCCCACACCATTAAACTTTAGTTCTCTGTTGTATCCAGCAGCTAGACTTGTAGGAATAAAAGAATGTCTGAAAATATTGTTGTAATTATCTTCCTGAGTTTTAGCAGGACGTGAAATACTGGCAGGCAGACAGATGGACAGAGACAGCATCATTGCTTTAATTGGCATTTTCTCTAGAATTAAAATGGAAAATAATGTTAGAATGGCTGTATTTATTTCATCAGACTGAACCTCCATCTAGCAGAATATGCTGTTTCCCACAGTGGGTACCAAAGAGAAATGTAAGGAACTGAGATATGAGAATTGAAAGTACCTTTGGTAATTTCTGTCTGCTGACTTCTGGAAATAGGAACTGGCAGGTATTTATGTTCCACATTTCTTCAGTTTATGTGTAAAAAGGTGGGTGAGAGGCAGATAGAGTGCCTGGCTTTGTATTTTACCTTCATATTTTTATTATCTTTTTCTCCATTAATTCTGTACAAGTTTGACGTTGCACTCAACACTGCACTGCAACAGAGTTTGTGTCGCACTGAGGTACTGTAGCTATAGTGACCTTTTTTAATGTCCTTTTTCTACAAATGCAGTTTACTGGAATGATGAAGTGAATGCCAAGAGACTTATATGAAAAGGGACTTCATGTTGCATTCTCACTGCAGCTGGTGATTTATGATAAAAGACTTACTATGTTGCGAGGTACGTTGTTCTTTATTTCTACTTGATACTGTAACTTTTGAGTTGATACAAGTTGATACAAGTTTCTGGCAGTGTTGGCAGAGGGAGGTGTTTTTCTCTCTGTGCAAGTGTGCAGTGTTGTATTCTATAGAAGTTCTGGGAGTGCACTTTGTATGTGATGTTGTACAAAATCAAAAAGCAAATCCATGACAAAGAAGAAAATGTATAAAAAAACATGCTGCTAAAAAGCCATTCCCTACGGTACTTGTATTCCATGTCTGTACAAGCATTAAAAGAAAATAATCTGGGAATAGTTTTCATATTTGTGTGCTAAAACAAATTTAACTCGACATAAGAAATGCAAGAAAAACTAACTCGGAAAGAATATTTTTAGCATTCTACTTTTCATTCAGTATTTCTTGGGGTAGGACAAACACAGGAAATGAGAGATTTCATCCTTTAAATCTTCTGCAGGACAAAACGGTAGGACATAATATTGGGCTGCCTCCTTCCTTCGTGTTGGGGGGTTACTCCAAGAAGTATAGAACTGCGATTTCACTTCCTTCTGAGATTTTAAAAGGGGTGAATCTTGTAGCACTCTAGAGTAATTGTCTGCTATTGTCATCTATGTAAGAGAGAAAGATCCTAAAAGTTTTCTTTCCTATCTATCTCCATTGCTGTGGGGAGGACTATGCATAAGTTACTTATAATTATCGTTCCCTTTCTCCCCCTCTCAATCGGAAGCTTGCAATCTTTAAAAATAGTCTGTTTCATTTTCATTACAAATTGCATTTAGGAGACAAGTTCTGTGAAGGGTTCAGTTTCTAATTAAATCATGTCCATTTTTACCAATTTATCTTAACTACATGGGAAATATGAACTGAGATTAGTGTTGCATGAAGAGACAAATCCATCTCTTGAGTTGCTGAGCTTTCTAGGAGTTAAATTTTTCCTCACATAAATCTGACTATTCTTGCTAAAGCTAATTATTCACTTGTCCATAGTGCTCAGATAGTATGAAACAGACATGATAGACTGCAGTTACTTAATGTGAACAGGGACAGCCAAAAAATGTACACTTTTAAGTGATTCTCAAGCCAGTAATAATTTACTGCAGTACACGGGAGGTGCTTCCAAAGTCCCAAATAAGATGCAGTTT
This sequence comes from Excalfactoria chinensis, assembly GCF_039878825.1. Classification (NCBI taxonomy): domain Eukaryota; kingdom Metazoa; phylum Chordata; class Aves; order Galliformes; family Phasianidae; genus Excalfactoria; species Excalfactoria chinensis. Next base: position 85,763,232 of record NC_092828.1, on the reverse strand, counting down.
CTGCTCCAAGTAGTGTACAATAAGTTATACACATGAAGGGCAGAGATGCTTGGTTGGAAATGCTCCAAAGTGTTTTGAGCGTGGGAGGACACCAAGGACTCCTTACAGCTAAGTTTCCTGCGTATGTGCCAGTATGACTTCATTTTCTTGCCCATGGACTGAAAGACAGTCATCTTAAGCTCCATACTGAGACTTCTTTCAGTAACCGTTTCTACAGAGCAGTTCCAAGGTAGCATTGTTTTAGGTAGCACAATAAACTATTATGCTCAAGGGACAAGTGGAAACTGTCAGTGCTTTTTAAAAGGCATTAATACCTTCAGTATCTGCACCTCTACTGCTCCTGTTAGTTAATAGATTTTCTTATCTGCAGTGTCAGTGAACTCCTCTTGCAAGACTTGATACTAATTTTACTTTGCCTTGTTTTCGGAAAAGCAGTAAATGGGTAGAAAACTACTTTCTCTGCACAGCATTTTGTTTCACTTTGATTTATTCTGATTACTTCTAATGACTTAGGTTATGCTGGTAGCCTACAGACAAAAGAAAAGGGGGAAAAAAAAGGTAGTTATAGTGTTACAATTAGCTTGTTTCTCTGTGGAGAACCAGGCTTTTGTTTATTTCCTCTATGAACTGCAGATCACTATTTTGCAACGTCTGCATTTAAATGTCCTTGATAAAATCAACAGTCAATTCTTTATATTAAGGTTTGGGTTCATTCTTTCTGACATTACAAACATCTTGGAGAAATATCACTAAAATAAAATAAGAAAAGTATAATTTCAGTGACATTAGGGTGTTTTTGCTAATTCAGCTTCGTTGCTCTTCAGTCTCCAGGGTCAAGACTTCTCCCAGTCAAGGTCCAAGGAAGTCCAGTATGATTCAAGGGAATCAGCAAGGTTGGTTCTATAACTTATATTTTATTTCTTTGTCAGTAACAATCTTTGTATGTTATTTCTTCTTCAGAAGTAAGCCAAAGCTCAGTACATCTGCAGGTCACATTGCCAATATCCCGTTAGATTAGTATCTGTGTCAACTGATGATAGTCTCATAAGATAGTTGTTGGTACCATAATAAGCACAGCTGTGACTCATCTGGGGGACTGTTTTCTATTGTGTTGCTGAAAAAATGTAATTAGAAAGTAACAGACATCATTCCAACAGTACTGACTGAAGATCGTCTACAGAACATCTGTGATAAGAGAAAGAATTTTGTGCATCTTGGCAACATTATTGGAATCATGATTCAAGGGTAGAATTGAAATCAGTGTTGCGAGGAGGATGCAGACGGGTTATAGAAAAGATAGCCTTATAAGAGTGGCCGAGTCCTTTTCTAGGTATTAAAAATGAAAGTGAAGCATGAGAATGCTTAAGTGTATCTGCTGTGGTGCTGATGAGTTACTGAGTGTTCAGTATTTTTGTTGATTGTTTTTAAGCTGAAGTTTGTAGCATTTAAATACTATTGTTCAGAACAATACATCTAGCCAAAGATAGTACTATCTAACTGGTATATGTATTATAATAGACAAGTTTTCAATCTTAAAACAATATTGAAGGTAAATGTTGTGATATAAATCTTAACACTGCAAAATTACTGCACTAATCTGATTTTTTGACTCACCATTTCTTGAAGAGATAGTGTGCTAAAACCCTCTGAAGGGAACATTTGACTTTCCTTCTTACTGAAAGAGCAAATATAATTCAGATGGATAAGATACTTAGGAGATTTCAATCTAAGCTTTTCTGTAAGCAATGGCAGTATCTGCAGTACTTGCTTTAAGAAGGCTGGTGGATGACATCATGCAAGTGGTTGAGTGGTGCAAGCATCAGTGAAGGACGTAGTTTGTTTTCAGTGGTGTAAAATACGAATCCTAAGAGCAGCGAGGGAGAACTGAAGAAAGGAAGAGCCAGTGTTGCATTTCAGGACCAAAAACATTTTAGGGGTGAACTTCATCAAATGATACATTTCTTTTTGAAATGGAAATTGTGAAAGCCTCATATCATCACAAATGAATGGAATAGGCCATTGCACCGTTAATAATACATTCTGCGTCATCTCAGGAGGGACATGTGAGTGACTTGATAGATCTTTCATGTTTTAGACTTCTGATTCCAGAAATGTATTCCTAAAGTGAAATCTCTTTTCATTAGAAACATTAAGTTCTTGGGAGCAAATGAGCAAATGCCAGGTGGTATTAGAAAAATTATCCAAATGAACACACTTGAATTTATGCTTTTAGCATATGTTAATATGTACATTAATTAGTTCATTGATTACTACAAAAACTTGATCATTTTTCATTGTTTCTTTGTAGGTTAACCTGTTACTTTAACCTGATGACATACGAGTTTACTTGAAGAAAGAGAGAGACTTCCTGCTGTTATGAGAACAGTTTTGCTGGATTTAAGGATGTTAGGCATCCTTCTGGACCTTTTAAAAGAAATGTGCCTCAATTTTCCTTTTATAACAGTCAGAATGTCTAGAATGGAGGTAAACCTATGGAATACCATACATGTACTTGTTGAATTCCTTACTCAGGGGCTTTCCCTGAGTCTTTTATCTGTAGCTTGTAGAAGTTCCTGCTTCTTTGTGGAGTTTCTGAGCTAAACAGGAATCTGGCACCAGGGATACAGAAAAAAAGATACTGTAGAAATATTCTGCAAAGAATGCATGTATGAGTACTTAATTTTTTATGATTGACATGTGTTAAATGAGTGAATGAAGGAAGTCTGATTTGGCCAATTTAGGTCCTGGAAATGGTTTGTGTTTCTTTTACCTCCCTGACTCCCTGATGTGACTGTTCCAAGAATCTCATTATTTTCTAATTCTCATGACTACTATATGGTGAGAACATTTTCACAGTGTGTAATGAATAGAAAAAATTAGGAGCTCAGTCTGTAAGTCAGTGAGTCAATAGCAAACACTATTGTCAAACTCATATATAAGATTGACAATATATGCCATAGACTAAGGCGTCTTAGAGCTAAATAAGATTGCTTATTATCTCTATAGTGACTGGAATCAAATTTTTCAGAGCTTAAAGACATTAGCATTGCTGTTTGATTCCACAGATATGTTGTTGTTTTTCTTTATTAACCTAACGTGGCTAAGGTATGCAGTTTCTATGTAGATTATTTGAATTTGAAGCTCTATTCTCTTGTTTGAATTTACGTTTGCAAAAGTCTACTTAATAAAGGCAAAGACGACTACAAATGATACCCGTATTCCTCCCCCTCCGCCCCCTTTTTTTTTCCTTCAAAAAAGCAGACCAGAGGGTGTAAGTCATATTAGAGATGCTATAAGCATGGTCATATGTTGTATTATTTAAAATAAGAACGTTTTCACAATTCATACTTGTTTCTAGTTGGAATGTATTGTGATAAGGCTGTGCATAAATTATAATCAAAAACTGATGTGTGAAGTACAGCTTCTCTGTGTACTGGATGTAAAATTGTTGATTCTTTTAATGAAAAAAAAAAAATATATTAGTGTCCCTGGAATATATGACAGATTGTCTTGAATTCTGTGAGTGAATGGAAATTTCACCTGCACAGGGAAAGCATATCATCAGGGCTTTGGGGAAGATAATTTTAATTGTCATGTACTATGAAAAAGAAAATATTCACAGTTGTTTTAGAACAAAGAATATTACAGTTAAATAATTAATATATGATATTTTTCTTTGTGTTTTTACAAAGAATCAGTAGCTGTATTTTTATAGCTAAGAATCTTTGTTCTTCCTCTTTAGGCATTCTCAACGTCAAGTGAAATTTAGAGAAGCAATCAAATTAAGCCTTCATTTTTATTGCATTCTTTTTCCCAACTTTTTTATTTTTGGAAATTTAGGCAGGGTTACAAAATAAGTTACCTAGACAATTGAATTTATTAAACAGTATTTGTTTAAGTTTGGGTCTGTTGCAAGGTCTAATGAACATCAATTCTGCAACTTTTGCTTTTAAGTTATTATACATTATTTTTCGTACTTTCACTAGAGGATAGCTGTTGTATTGCTCTTAGAAACAGGCATTTTTTTACCTAGTGCAAAATCAAATGTTTAATCTGTTGTCATTCTGTACACTTTGGATTTTAAGCAGTGTTTCCTTTGTAATGCAAACTTGTAACACCAAATCCTTTGTGAATCTGATGACTTCTGCTTGCCTTAAATCCCTTAAAATAACTGGAAGTATCAATTCATAACTCCAAATAAGATTATTGTAATAGTCTATTGGTGGTTCAGAGACCACTAGACTACATGTTTGCTTGCAAATGAAATAAAAGATCAGCTTTTGTTCCCTAGCCTTGAGGGCAAGTACATGATACAACTCATAAAGCTTCACAACAGTGTGGCTATGGCCACATTTCCAGTTGGATGCTGTTCCTGGCCTCTGCTATTTGAGCTGTTCTCAGTTGTACTACTTGTCTTAAACTGTGCATAACGTAAATGCAGCTGAAAAATTAGGCAGCATAAATAGCTCTGTGACAGTGTTTATATCTATTTCTAAATTCTTCATAGCTTACTGGAACCGATGTACTCCAAAGCATCTTAGGACAGGTGTTTGATTTAGGAAAGCAAGGGAAGAGAGAATGAAAGCAGCTGAAGTTAAGTCCAGTCCAGTCTGGTGTGGGACTGGACAGAGATACTGGAGCTATCTGGTCTGGCATTGAGAAGGCATGCACTGAAACTATGGAAAACAGCTAGAGGCAGAAAATCAGTGCAGCTTTGTGGTGAAATTGATTTAGAAAAAGGTAGAATATATATATTTTTTTCCTTTAAATGACCAGTATTCAGTCCTTCATCCTCAATTTCAATTCAAAACTCTTAATTTTAATTCTAATTATTTTATTTATTTATTTATTTATGCTCAGTCACAGAGCACTATAATGGAGAAAAATGCTGAACAAACACTTGAGGCAAAATAGCTTGAGTAATCATTACCTTCATTTCCCAGGACAAGGCAACAAAGAAGGTTAAACAACGCCATTCTCTGCCTTGAAGCTCTTGTGAGCTTGTACGGCAGCTGTGCCCCCCAGCCAGGAAAATGAGCTTTGCTGCTCTGATTTGAAGATTGCATGAGTGAGTGGCAGTTGAAAGTGGAGTGTGAGTGAGGATAACAATATCAGGAGAATTCAGTTGGGGTTCTGTTTTTGTTTTGTTTTGATCTTGTTTTGGAGAGATAAACTGAGAACTTTGTATTTTAGGGCTCACAGGAGTGTTGTAGTCATCTGCAAAAAGCATTCCTATTTCCTTTTCCTAAATTGACTGTAAAAAGCTGCTCTGAGATCCCATAGGGCCTATGCAATGTATTATAAATTGCTTGACTAAAAGAAGTGTACATGTATTACTGCTGCCTAAGGCTACCATATTAAAATATCACGTGATCACTGTACCATACTGCCATTCTTTAATTTTATTAATAAATAAGCGATGCAGTCATTTGCACACTTTTTAGTATTCTCTCCTCACTTTCTTTTCCAAATAATTGAGAAGCAAACAAAACTGTATGCATTTTGTAAAGGGTGAGTAAAAGAAATGAGTACAGAATAGATTAATACTTACATTAAATTATTTAGGAAAATAACTTAAGGCACTACTAATTTCAACAGCTGTAAGCAAGGACTGTATTTTCTCTAATTTGTGTTGCAGGTAAGAAGTGTGTCAACTAAGATGGACAAGGTTCTGTTTTCTGCTCACATCAGTTGTGTTTGTGCTGATGAAGGGGCTGCAAAAGTAGCCAAACAAGCAAAACACAACTTTCAGTTATCAGTGAAATTTAATGCTGTTTTATTTGCCCTTATTTATTTATTTCCTGTCCTGTATGACTTTTAAGTCTTCATCTGCAACAGTGGTCAGGTATCATCTTGAAGTTTATATTTCTATCACTGATGCCCTCCTTATTTCATGTACTGATATTTTATCAGCACTAGACAAGATAGCCATTTAATTTGTAAGCCCTCTAACTAAAGGCTGTGTGCAGAGTACATTCTTAGAGCAGTATGTGATAGAGTAACTGCTAATAAAAGAACCTTGTATCTAGATCAAAAAAAAAAAAACAACAAACCTGTTAGAGCTTTTGTACGAAAGAGGTTAATGGATTCCAAGGAAGAAATGAACTGAAGTGTGTTGTCATTCAATCGTACTGAGGTTTGATTTCTTTTATCAGGCTGAGTAATAACTGTAGGCACTTGCCCTTTCTATATCATTATAATTTGCAATAAAATGAAATGCTGAGGACTTTCCACATTAGCTGAGGAATAGCAGTTGACCATTTGCTTGCAAATTCATGGCCTGTGCTTATTTCAGAACAAAGAGAAAAAAATGAAAAGGTTGTTTTTACATCTTTTAGAAGAGATCAAGAATATGGAAAGCAGAGCCTCATCTCCATATGCATTCAGCTGAAAACTGTGAAATATTCCTAAAGCTCCTTTGAGGTAAGTGTATGTAGGAAGCAACCTGTACCTGCATCCTAAAAGAGGATTTAGTTTTTATATTAAAAATATTAAACAAACAAACAAACAAACATTATCTTCCTAAACCAATTTATTTCTTTTTTCCCCTAATGAAAGCAATCAACCTCTTTCATTCTCTCAGAGATTTTCTTGTTTTTTTTGGGGGATTTTTTGATTTTTTTGACTGGCAAAAAAGTCTTGAATGACATACACTGGTATTTTACTGACATCACTATAGTTATGGAATTCTGAAAGTAAAAAAGAGGCACAAAATGAGGGGAAAAAATGGTTATCTTAAACTAGCTTAATGTTTTTTTTCTTTAGCCTTCCTTTAGGTTTGATGTTTCTCAGTATGTATAGTAAATGGATTAGCAGTGAATTGCTCTTGGGAAAGAATAATCTTCTGCAAACATTGTAAGAAATGCATATTTACTATTTGCAGAAGAGCACTTTTCCCCCAGCTTTTACTTATAATCTCCACTTCATTAATTTAAAAAATAAAATGCAGCTCCACCAAATACCGTCTATTTTGAAGATCCGAATTTGTCATTTTGACAGGATATCGGACTATTGTCCATATTTATAGATACTTAAATTTCTGTGTAATGATATACACAAAATCGCTTAGTTGTACATTTTATAAATTCTTCCTGTCGAGATAAAGATAACGCATACATTAGCTTTACTTAAGATTCCCTTCTTGTGTTCTCAAAAAAACCCCAAACCACGAGTGTTTGCCTTTTCAGAAAACCTGTCTTCTTACATTTTCTAGTTGATGCATTGAATTACAATGCTCATGTCAGATTTTATCAGTCCTACAAGAGAACTGAACAGTGCACCTTCAAGAAAGAAAGCAATTAGATGTTCTTTTTTCCTACAGTGAGTTTTCATTTTATAGCTACAGCCTAATAACAGGGTGTGTGCATGCTAGAATGAAGCAGGAATCTACCAAGTAGCTGGAAGCAAAATGGTAACAAGAAAACTGTCATAGATATGATCTCATGTGCTTTTTTTTCTTCCTTGGATTGATAAACTTCTTAATTGTCTGTTAACGTCATGCACCTGAGTTCTCTCACTTAGGAACTGAGTAATGAAATCTTCAGAATATATTATGAGAAGGATTTATTAAGGATTTGATACACTAAATAGTATGTTCTGTTTCCTTGTATGATGACCAATTTATATTAAGCTGACTCTGTCAATTCTTTAAGCAGCTATTATAGATAGCCTGCTTGTAAACTTAAGAGAGTGTGAAATGTAATGTTTGTAGCATTGTAACCTGCAACAGATAGAAATTACACCTACTAAAGCAAAAATTAACTGTCTTCCTAGGTAGCTTTAGTAGTGTCAGCAAGCAGCATATAACAGTCATATCTGCAGACCTCAGTCAAGATTAGGATTCAGCTCTGCTAGGCACTGCACTGTAACACGTAAGAGTCAGTGTTCTTTCCAAAAACTGCAGTTTCAGTGCAATCCCTTGAGTACACAGATGTGTGTGCATCCAACACAGGCACACACACGCATCATCTGCACAAAAATTCCAAAGTAATCTGCATGAAAATGTCAACACTGACACTGGACCTCCTCGATGCCAATAGCACTCTTCCTAATAAAGGCTGAGAGGCCAGCAGCACTTCTTTGGCCTGCTTAGTTCTATAGTGAAATGTTTAACATCTTCTACACAAAAGGTGTGTGTAAGTGAACATATGTCCACGCAAATGGAGTATTTACCAACAGGTACAGGTGTTTTTATACTATGGAAATACTGGTAGAATTGATCCTGATTACACTGAATGTTAGATTTTCTTTGCACAATTTTTGCAACGTATTAAATTGCTACCCTGTTGTGTTAAGAAAACTTCTGTTGTTTCTTGTTTTTTATGAATTGCACTGTGTGTTCAGTCCTTTTCAACTGGTCATGGATTTGTGATGTAGTGAGTCCAGAATTTTTCAGTACTAAGAATTCTGCTCTCCTCTCCCTCCTGCTGTCATGACAATGGAACTGACAGGTCTGGCCCTCCTGCATAAATCATGGCACAGCTCAGCTTGACACTGTTCTGTTGACAGCTTTGAGCAGGTTTGCCTTTCAGTGGAAGGATAGAGAATCCAGATTTGGAACTGAGTAATACAAAAAAATGCTCATAAAATAGGTGTGCTTCCTTTTATGCATAGTTAGAGAAATACAAAGGCTTTTTTAGAAGGGAGAAAACAGAACAATTGTACTGTCACAGCAGGAAGTATTAAAACTGTATTAGGAGAGTGAATTGTCCATTGTGATCGCTCGTTGTATGGTGTGAAAAGAGGGAGAAAACACAGTTTATTCTCCAGGAATGATAGAAAAGCTGTCTGGAAAAAGAATGTACTGGAACAGGAGTCCATGTTGTTAATCAGAGGGCTGAAGTTAATGGACAGAGGTATAGACTGAATACAGATGAATAAAATGCTTATAATACATTATGTATGGCAAAATTCTTTTCATTTAAAAAAAATAAAAATAAAAAGGGAAAAAAAAAAAAAAAACAAGATTTTTTATTTTACTGATATGACTTGCAAAGAGAGAAATCCTACTGTCTGGATATCTGATAGGTTTTCTAGGCCTGCTTTTTATGTCTGAATCTTTCTAATTTTCCTATGGATGCTTCTTCTGTGCTTTAGTTGATCACAATAGAAAGAAGGTGGTAATAATACCTCAATCACAGAGAGAGTAGTTTGTGTACTGTGAGGTACTCGGTTTGTTGATGGGAACTCTGTGCTGATGTGACTGTTTGCAGGGCAGGAGAAATAACTGGTATCTCATCTGCGCCATAGTTGCTATTTCTGATATAAATAAGCTTGTCAAAAGAGATAATCGCTGAACTATTTAATTGATAGGAGTCAGAGTCAGGACCCAAGATTTGACTGCAGTACCCTGATGGCATGAATTAATACATTTTATATTCATGCCAGCTTAATTCCAGTAATGACTCAAAAACTGAGGCAAAGACAAAAAGATGCACTTGCTGGTATGGGCTGCAGAAACATTTTCCCAAGAACAGGCCAGGAGATTGTTTTCAGAGGGAAGAAACACGGTAGTGGAATCATTCAGGACAAGAAACTTATGATGCTGAGTATGACTGAGACTCAATCAAGACCAATGGTGACAGGTATCTGATCTTTTTGTACTTATTGCTAAAATTACAAGAGATTTTCAGAGATTTTTTATATTTTTTATTTTTATTATTTTTTTTCTAAGCATGTAGTCATTTAAGATGCTTGCATTTCATATCCTAGTTACTTGGTAGTGTTTCACTACCCTCATACGAGGTATGATCTGGAAAGTAATTACTGCTTATAGAAAAAAAAAATAATTGGCTTCATTATACATTGGTTAAATAGGTTAGGAGAATTTTCATTGAATAGCCTGTTGGTCCAGAGCACAGAATCTTGGTCATTTTCCTTGTTTCTAGAAATGACATTGCTTTGTTTTGTTCCTGACCTCTGTAAGCTTCCTCATCTCATTTAGATTGGTGACTTGCTTTAACAATAATCTCTAACTACCTTTATACAAAGCTTTTGTGTTTTGCGGTTCTTAGGGAGGTGGTGGAGTCCCTGACCCTGGGGGTGTTAAAGGAGCTACAGATATTGTGTTGAGGGACATGGTTTAGTGGGAGCTATTGGTAATAGGTGAATGGTTGGACTGGATGATCTTTTAGGTCTTTTCCAACCTCGGTGATTCTATGATTAGATGAAAGTTACTATATAAATGCTCTTTGCAGTTAAGTGCTTTCAGCAGGATCAGTTAGAAGTTGACAGTTATGTTTGTCTATAATGTTACCATGCACATATTTCTTTGTCTTCTTTCTTTCCTTTCACAGTAAGAACATGCGTATTTCCAGTACAGCCATTCATAATAAACTACAGGTGTTGTGGGTGTTTCCAGGTTTATGCTCACCAAGAGGAAAGTACATGAACCAGTACTTGAGAGCACGGGCAGCCATTTTTGCCATTAGCAGAGAGCAGAGCCTTGGCTCACATATTAAATTCTGGCAAACTTTACTCTGTAAAGTGCAAATGGGATTTTAGTCATTGTTTAGTCTCCAAATAAATATATGTGCTTGTCCAAATGTACTGTTAAATTCTTCAGAGGGAAGGAGCTTAGATTGGGATACTTGCCATTTTTCTCTAATTAGGAAACAAACAGAATGAACAGGGACCTGTATAATTAAAACCTTTGTTTATCCAAAAGAAATTTTAAAAAATAAGCTTATTAATATACACGTATCTTGGAGTTCTGTCTAGATTTGGATCTTTTTATTCTCTCAAACTAAAACATGAATATTTCAGCGTTAGATAATGAAATTTTATCAGTTCCTGACGGCATTGCTGCCCAGTGTTCATTTTCTAATTGATCAACCTCAGCCTCTGTTAAATGCTAGATGATTTTTATTACTTAGGGGTCCTTATGGATTATGAGACCTCAAATATTGTTTTAGAACCTACAGTTATGCAGCATATTAGATCATTCTCCCTCTTTCTTCTTTGAAAAAGAAATATTAGAAATTTCAATTGAAGAATTTCTTCATAAGTGTTTTAAATTGCCCATCTATGTAAGTCTCATCATAGATTTTAAAATCTTAAGCTGAGTCTGGTATCCTAAAAGGGACCTGTTTAGATGACTGTGTGAAATATTTGAGAGAGATTAGAACTTTCACTCATTGGAAAGAATTAGGACAAGAGGAAGGCAAAGGCACATCCACTGAAAATTAAATTCTTTCTTCCACTAAAACATTCACTTTGTGTATACATATGATGTCTACTGATCAATATATATATATGTATATATATATATATTGTATCAATATATATATATAGTTACTGTTGAAGAGATACTATGTATCAAGGCTTAATATGAATAGGCTTTTTTTTTTTTTTTTTTTTTTTTTTTTAAGCTGTGCATGAAATCAAATATTGTCCTTTTTGAGGCAGGTTATAAACCTTCCGTTCCCCATTTCTGCATTACATCTGTTTCTGTCCAAATTGAGATTAGGAATGCAAAACTACATAAATGTTTGTCATGGTTTTGCAACGTTGTAATTTTGCTATCAGTATTCCACATCATAACATCATGTTAAGCATAGATAATTTTGACGAATCTGCTGCTCACAGAAGGAAGACTGAATGTCCCAGGGAACACCACGGTCAGTCATATGACCAGGACTATATCATCTCACTTCAGTGCTGGACTTGCTCTCTTGGACCTTGCCAGCCAGGGGGGAGCCATGTGGGAGCGTTCCAGCCATTTCGCCTAGAGTTACAGTAGGCCTCTCTCTTATTTTACTTGATTCATTAGCTTTAATCCCAATTATATTGTATTATATTGTGTTATTCTGTATTCCGATATAGTATTTAGTAAATAAGTGTGCCTCCTTAGATCGTTGCCACTGTATTTATTTCCTTTTCCCTGTTTTTCTTTTCCTTCTGGTCCAGCGGCCTGCGGGCCGACTGCCCCCCTGTCATGGGTGCAGGTAGATTTTAGGGTAACCTGTGACAATGTTTAGCAAGAAGATGGTTTAAAGAAGTCAGAAAGTGAGGTTGCTTGTTGTTAATTGTTGATGACTCACTGCTGCTCTTTTAAACAGTTTTTCCAGGCCAAAAATTAATCTGTCAGCTACCTTCCCCTTAATTTATGATGATAAGCCTGATTCAGAACATTCTGTTGAATTTGACTGTTCTTTAGGTCATCAACTCTGTCATTTTTTTCTGCAGTTAAGGTTACCTTGAGAATTAGTTCAGCAACAGGGCAAGTCTTGGCAGAAATTGTTTAAAAAAAAAAAAAAGAAAAGCATTGGGACTGGTCTTGTCTTCAATTAGAGTATCACTGCTCATTCTAAAGGCTCTAACATTTTCTGCTCTCTATGCATGTACTCATGAATGACAACTGTTTAGAGGATTATTAATTCTCTTAATGCTTAGTCCAAAGCTAATTGAGGTCAGCACAGAATCTCCCGTTACCTTGATTGAAGCTTGGATCACTTTTAAGTAGTTGTCAAATTTATTAAACACTACATGGATACAGAACATTTTTGCAATGCTCAATTAAAATACATTATGTCAGTTAATGTATCTTATGGAAAAAAAAAAAAATTGCAAATAACGCTATATGTGAATTGAGTAATTTTGGAAGTGCGTAGGAATCTGAATGTTTTGTGTTTCCCTTAGGATCAATTCACTGTTTAGTTTTTGTCCTTTTGAAATTTGATTTGGAATAGTTTCAGCAGATTGTTTCTTTTGTCCTAGTTAAGTTTACTCAGATTTCTACTGATTAGTGAATAATTTACCCTGGAATTTTTGATGGACATTTGACAGAACTGTTTAGTATCTTGCAGAAACTTTGCTACTATGTACAATACAAACACACCATCATCCATTCTTTGAATAATAATAATCCTCCTTATGAGGCAATTACTGTGAATGAAGCATTCTGATGTTTTCCTGGTCTTGAAGGATAACACTGGGGAGTGAAATCTCCTTATTTCTCGTCTTCTCTGAAATGCCACTGCAGATTCTATGTTGCATAACACCTTGATTAAAATGTGGTTACAGCACTAGTTATTTGGCTAAGTATATTGAGATATCTGTTTCTTTATAACTTTTGAAATGCTTTTCTCTGCATTAAAGCACTATATACCTCTCTTACTGTTTTACAAGTAGTACATTGCTAGAAATATATATATATATTTTTATATATATATATATTTTTATTTATATATATATATATATATATATATATATATATATAGGAAGATAACTTAAATACATTTTATTTGAATTCCATGGTATTTTTCTTATTCTGACGGATCAGTAGTAAATAGCTGGATGAATAGTTGAGTACTCTTGCAATGCTGTGAGGCGCTGGTCTGCAAGAATTCCATTTAAAATGTTTGGGGAATTAAATGCATTTTTCCTTGTGTAGAGAGGAAAAGAAACCCAATAACTGAACAAAAACAATAGCTTTCACTATCACAACCTCACACAAAAATAACAGCTTTTCAGAAACTTGGCACATAGCTAGAAAAGTATAAGTATCTTATTTGTAATTGGTTTATTTTAATGAGATATTACCCTGATATATGGACTGCCAGGGTAATTTTGGATGCTTTTATCAGTTGTATACATGTAATATCTTATTATTCTTGAAAGTCTAGTTTTAATGAAGAAAGTCTCTCCCAATTTGTAACTGTAAATAACTCCTGCACAGTTTTGTCAGTATTTTCACATAATAATTAATGATGATAAGAACAGTGTAGATTGGAATTACTCTGCATATTTATCTATTTGGCTTTTTCAAGCTTGAGGTTGACTGTTTTATATTAACCACACTCTTTTGAAATAAGGCACCCAAATAGTCTAAGTACATCTAGCTAAATGTCCACAACCTTGTTATATTTAATTCTGTACTAGGAAGAACTGATAGACACAGAAGCAATACATGTCTTTGATGCTTCAAAGGTACTAGAACAGTTGTAACATGTTATGTATTGACACATGGACAAACACAAATGTGTGATAATCTTATTTTCTTTCTCTTTTAAATCCCCTATGCCTTACAAAGACCTTAAATTGGAATTAAGAGAAAGCTTTGCAGGCTTACTATTTTAAGTTCTCACAACACAGATACCTGTAAGGTATCTGATTTATCCAAAAAGATTGCCATTTGATTTGCAGTGATTTTTGAAAAGCCTGCATTAGCCTTCTTAAATACTTGACCTTTGTAGACTTTTTTGTTCATGAAGACACATAACCAGAAAGTTACTATCTCAAGAGAAGTTTTCCATGACAATATTGTAAGATATTTGTTATTCTCAGTTTGAATATTTCTCTACTTTTATCTGTTCTTTCACTAGGCTTTTCCATGAGCCTATGTCATGTATTAATCCAGTCCTAATCAACAGTTTGAGCAGCCTTACTTTCTTCCATTGAACCATTACATAATAGATAGGTAAATCTGATTTGCTTATTAAACTCAGTTCTTAGAAAGGATGAACCTTACTGGCCAATGCTTGCAACTGTGTGTAATGCTGCTGTTTTCTCTCAATGTACTACCTCTTGTTTGTTGGCTACAAAATGTGTTTGGATCTCACACGGGACATCTTCAATTTATGGCAGCAATCTGATTAAAGATAGGCTATAATCCACGCTTTTTTGTGTGTGTTTATGAAATTAAAAGCAAATAATCATTTCGAATATATTGCAGTTGCAGCTGTTTTAAGAGTATGTTTTAACAATTTTATGCAACTCCATTTAGCACAGACTTAAAGCTGAAAACAGTTTATTCAATAACACATTGAGCTTTAAAGACATTTTTTGTATTGCACTGGAAAATGCATTCTGTATAAAAACCTGTGAAAGCACAGGAGTAAGATTAAATAAAACAATTATGAATTGTTCCTATTCAGGCAGAACAAGTTCAGTGCTGCCTTTTAGGGAAAATAGACAGGAAAAACATGATTTTATTTATTTATTTATTTATTTATTAAACTGAAAATAACACTTCTGGTGTTTGAAGTTCCAATCAGGAACAAAGAGTTTTTTGTCTTTAACTCATTTTCATGTTTGAATACAATAGCCTCAAACTCGTACTGTAAGACAGTTTAATAAGTTCAAGGTGATTCAGAACACTATTAAAAATTGAACTATGTTAACAGAAAAATATTGATTATCTGCTCTGCAGGAAAACTCCTTTATATGTAAACCAGTGTGTGTCTAAACAGTTTTTTGGACCTGTCAGCTGCTTTCTGTTACTGGTTTCAGAAATGGATCACACCTGAAGAAACCTTCAGAAAACTGCAGCCAATAACTTATAAACAAAAATCTTGTGTGTACCTCGTGGGTGAAATTGCATGATGTCTATTTCTATTGTCTTGATGGTGTGAAAGAGATTCTAGGGGCAGAAATTTTGAACTTGAAAGCCTACCTTTTAATTCTGAGCTATTTCAGTGATCCTGTGATCATGTATATGATAGGTAGAATGCTTACACTGTCAGTCAAGTGTGAATTCAATATAGAATAGTTCAGCTGAAAGAGACTTTTGAGGATCATCAAGTCCAACTGCCTTACCACTTCAGGGACAACCAAAAGTTAGAGCATGTGATTGAGGACATTATCCAAATGCCTCTTAAACACTGTCAGGATTGGGGCCTCTCTAGGAAGACCATTCTAGTGTAGGAGCACCCTTACAGTACAGATTTTTTCCTAATGTCTGATCTTAACCTCCCCCTGTGCAGGTTTGTGTGCTTCCCATATGCTCTGCCATTAATCACCAGAATGAAGGAGTGGCACCTCCCTCTCCACTTTTCCTCAGGATGCTGCATATAACAATGAAGTCATCTCTTGGCCTTCTAATTTTATAACCAGAAAACCCAAGCATCCTTAGCCTTTCCTCATAGGACATACCTTCAAGCCCTTTTACAGGCTTTTATGCCCTCCTCTGGACACAAACTTTCCCAAGCCCAATCTGCTTACTGTTAAGTATTTGAAATGACATTTTTGTGCCACTTGTGTTCACAGACTTAATATTTGCTCTCACAAACAGTATACTTAGTGGGGTATCCAAATAGAACAGTGAGTCAAGATGTATGTTATAATGCAGAGCCAGTTGCAGATGCACACCATGTATGCATGACATTTCTTCCACAAGCTGTGAAGAAAGGATGGGAAGAGAGGGAATGTAAACCCCAGTAGTCTGTGAGTTATAAGTTGGGTATGGAAAGGTATTTGCTAGTCTGGTCTAGATTTGAACTGATAGGAAGGGAATATGCACAAAAAGCGTTGTTGGAAAAGGAGCCTGATCCTAACATATGAAATACGAATAGGAAGATGGATTTTGTGATTATTTATGAACAGAAAAGAGGCCATTTTAGAATCAGAATTTGAGGGTAAGATTTAGATGAGGAAAGGATCTATTTATGCTAATGTCATTCATAGGGCCCAATACATGGGCTGAATTGTACATATATTCCAGTGCTGTAAGCAACGAAATTGTAACTGAGCCATTTAACTCTAAATATTCCAGAGATACAGGAAACAAAAGGCAGTATTATAAAAACTGTAAAAACATTCCATTTTGAATGACCAACCATACTGAAAAATTATTTCTGAAGTTAGTTTGCATTCTTTCACTCTTATTGCATTTTTAGACACTTCAGATTGTAAATTGTGTTGTGGATAGCTGCAGGTTATCCATGCATAGTTCATCTGAAGTATTTTACTATAAGAAAAAGTAATCTCTTCAGTAAGATTTGCAAAATGAAGCATATCCTATAAAAAGCCAATTCTATATATTCTGAAATAAAGTAGTATCACATCTGTTTTTCATCTGTGAAGTCAAAGGGTCTTATTTTTCACCTTTGTCCTTCACTCTGTAGCACTATTCTGAAGATCCAACAAAAATACTAATATTCTCTGGCAGAATAAGCAGGTCACAACTCAAATGAGTTCTGAATATTGTTCCCAAGGGAACGAAGAACCATGTCACACTTGCTCGATTTCAACATACATATATTCAGAAATTCTGTAAGTGAGGATATACATTGGAAGTTATACTCTTAATGTAGTCAAATATGGTGAAATATTGTATTATATGACAACTGAGTTTGAAATGTTTGCTTGAAAGGGAGAATAATATTTTTCCATCCCACAATTTATTTAGTAGGGGGCATGGGAGAATGTAGAAGTAAGCTCAGGTGAACAGATAGTTTCAGATAGAAACAGTTTCTAAAACATGATTATGTTCTAAAGAGAAGTGTCTGTACATAGGTTGCTCTGAAAATAATGCCTCCTATTTATTTCCATGGAAGCTACAACAGATACAAAGAGCACAATGGTGCCATTTGATAGAGCAAATTCTCAACTATAAAATGCTACTTTTTCAATATAGTCACCTGTTTTAGCTACACAACATTTCCAGTAATGAACAAAAGCTTGCAGGCTGCATGTGTGATATTTTTTTCTGCTTCTCTGTAAACATTTTTGGGACCTAACTAGTGCAAACTTTGCAATACTCCAACATTGCCACCATCATTTCCAGCGACACACTGATGCTGATATTCATCTCCATACACAGTTTCCTGGTCATAATCAACTGATTCATGTGCATGTTCAAGATGCTTTTCATTTCATGGTGTGACAACTGTATATGGCTGCCCAAAACATGGTTTGTCTTTCATACTGCTATTGCCACTGCTGAACTTATCGCCATCACAGAGTTTGTCTGTAAGCAAAAACAGATATTCTGCATGGTTAGAATCTTTATGTTAAGTGGCTGCTAGTAGTGAGACATGGAGAGCCATCTCAGATACAAGCCTTAAATGGAGCTTCAGCTCATGGAGGAGATTCTGCACTGAGGCAGGATGTCTGGAGGAGCTGCCACAAGCAGAGACCTTTGCTGGAGCAGTTTGTGAAGAATGGGCCCTGTGGTGTAGACCCACGTTGGAGAACTGCTTGATGAATTGTAGTTTTTAGCAGATCACATATAGTCTGTTAAGGAAGGTTGGCACACCATGAAGGGGTCCCCATGCTGGAGCACAGGGAAAGAGGGACCATGACAGAGTGGTTGTGTATAAAGCCCCTGTTTGCACTGGTAAATTAAGGAGAAGTCAGATTGGTTGTCTGTGCCCATCCCATCTCTTCCTGTAATAGGAACTGTTCTTTCCTAGCTAAGCTTTGGTTTCTTATTTCTGAAACATCTAAGCTCAGTTCTGCCATTGATAAGACTTTAACTAGCAGGAGGATCAGCATAGTCAAGAGAATGTTCGTTACAGTATTAAATCTGGTTTATCTTTAGTTTAACTTAACAAACTTAAGAATCAACACCTAGTGTCTATGAAAGTGTTCATTACTGGAGTATATACAAACTTTTCTCAAATAACCAACAATTACAATCTCTCCGTCTCTCTCTTATGAGTAACAACTGCAACTTTTGCAGTTTATTTACATCAATGAAAAAGTCTTCTACTCTCAAAATGCATTTTGAGTTAGATTATTGTATGAGAACTGCTGAGTCACTGCCTGAACCACTGATTGATCAGCTGGGGAAAGGGTCAGCCGGTCAGCCCTGGGAGCACAGGTGTGTGAGCAGGAGGAATACAGCCTGGCTGCATGTCTTTTAGACCTCATTTAAGGGCTGACTGCCCCAGGGAAATGTCTTTGGTTGGAGATCCCTCTCTTGTGGAGTTTTTCCCTTAGAGCCTACCTCTTCAGATATGGGTGAGTGTTCCTTTCCTGATTGTCTATTTTGTAATTCCACCATGCTTGTCTTTCCAACTGTAACAATCATTCTGTCAACAGGAAATAGTTTTCCATAGTAAAAGTGTGGTAGCATGCTCATCATGTACCCAGGTGCACATGGTTTACTCAGGGAGTTGTGAAAAAGGAGGTGTTTCTTTTGTTTTGGGAAAATTCTGGAAGCTTATTTGGGAAGTTTGAAAAAGTGGAAGGGACTGTCTTGCTAAATTAGGGAAGTCGAAAGGTTTGTGACACTGCAGTTAGTACACATGAAAAATACTTCAGGTAGGTAGCTATTGGGCAGCAGCATGGGTACTCAGATATATAGACTGTGAACTGAAGAAGTGGGTAAATACCTCCCACCCAAAACAATGGCATAAGCAGGAGGGCCTGACTTTCATTTATTCTTAGTACCTAACTGCTTGTTGATTAAATCTGCTAGTTATTTTCTGTATTCATTGGTTGTGTCTGGTTAGCATTCTTCCTGCTGAAGTTTCATCTTAGAGTACAGATAATGTAAAAAAAATTCTTCTTGATATACCAAATCCAGGTTGTTATAACAACTCCACATCTTCTTATTTGTAGTTGTTTAATAGGTCATTTCTAGGCATTATTGTTTTGCTTTGGATTACAGGTGGTAGTGGGGTTTTGGATTTGTTTATTTTACATTTGTTTATTTTCTGTAGCAAAGTATGAGAGATCAGCTCTTGGATTGTTAAGAAAACACTTCATTTAATGCTTTCCAGAAGTATTTGAATGTGAAAAGAAAGATGCCTTTACTGGCACCTTTTTTTGAAGATGTTCAGTGAACTTTTGTAGTAATTAAAGGAAAAGATATGTACTTTCATGTATATTTTTATCTTACTCTTACCTTTATGTGAATATCCCTTAACCTTAAAGGAAGGACAAGAATATGCAGTACAGAGAGCTTTAGAGTTGATTGTGATTTAACATTGATTTTGTCTGTATTATGAAGTATGCATGCAAATAAATGTGTACTAGATAAAATAAAATTTGCACCATTGCAAAACTTTAGTTGTTTGGTTTTTTGTCACCATGACCTAAAGATCACGTATGCCATCCCCACTGTGTTTTTCAACCATAAATAAAAAGGTATTATTTTATACTTGCTTACTCTGGTCATGCATTGTTTCTGTTAGGAATGTAGCAAAGTTATACAGCAGATCCACTGTCTCCTATTTGAGATTCTGTGCATATGCAGTTATCTTCAACTAGCATTTGATTAATTGTGCCGGGGATACTTTCCAAGTGGGCCATTATTTCTGTTCTTTTTAGAAGAGTTTACACTGCAGTTCTAGATGACTTTGCGAAGGGAAAGGTTGTTGGCTTTTTTTTTTCTAGGCTCCTTTGAATGAGTTTTCAAATACAAGTTGAGATTATATAGAAAAATACAATACAATGTACTGCATGTTTAATTTTGATCTAAAGGAAATTAAGCCACTAAAGGAAGTGGTTAGGGTTGCACGCTTGTGAACATGCTTCTAACTTGATGCCATAGAATATTGTTTTTCAAATAGGAATAATTATGTGTATGTTCTATGTTGTTTTTACTTAAAAAGAGGGTGATTTCTTCTTTTTCTTCAACCTGTTCAGTAATTCACACCGATATAAAAGCCATAAAATTCTAGAGTAATTTAAATTTTAGCTAGCATTCCGTACTTGCTACAAAATAGACAACAGACAATTTGATTTTAAAAGGAAAGTCTTTATTATATATATTTTTAAAGAAAGTTAATTAATACCTCTGGTAAACCAAAAGTAAAGTGATAAGATACCGTAAGACATGGAAAACTGAAGTGAATTTTCTCACTCTTACCTCTGCATGTCGAAAAATGGTCCATAAGTAATTCATAAGTGTTAGTGCCGTGTGTTCTAAAGATTAGTGTAGAAGTTTTACAGTTGAAATGGTGTTCTTTGAACTTAAAGGGGGGCAGAGAAAGTGGTTAATGTGGTGTGGAATACTTCATTAAGAATCTAAGTACAGAATATAACAACATAACATGCTGAGCCATGCTTGTGTTTGGAACTTCAAAGCTGTTAATCTATACAGTGCCTCATCTGCCTTAGAAGCTCTCAAACACTTTGGGTAATGGATCTTAACAGGATATAACCTGAGATTAAATGAGAAGGAATCATGTTCTGTGGGGGGAGCAACCACAGAAATTGTTTGCAGAACATGCGATGGTTCTAGTTTTGGGTACTTGGGTTGCTTCAGAACACAGTATGACTTTCATTCAGCTCTTGCACTGTTATCTCATGTTTCAGTTCTCTATGTCAAGAGGGCAGAACATATTGGTAAACAGAGCATCTTGTTATCTACAGTGGGAAAGATAAATCTGTAGTGTTGTAACACAGACAGCTAAGGCTTGCTTAGCATCAATAATCACAAACAATATCTGTCAACCAGAAATCACACACGAAAGAAGTCTTCTACCTGCAGTTGGAAGGCATAGTGATGTACTGTCCCAGCATTGAACCACAAATGGAAATGGAGCAATGTATACAAAATGGTACAGGCTGAGATAAATGAGGTGGTATTGTAGTAAGAACATACTTAGACTAAATTGCTGTTAGGATTTGCCTTTTTTATTTATTTATTTTTTTTAAAGGACTAGTTCAGTTCCTGCCACTGGTGAAAACAATGTAGAAAAACTGGGCTCTTTGTAATTGCTTGGTAACCTTCTGGGTTACTGTAGGGGTTGGGATTGCAGTTTTCATTTGTAGTAGGATCATCCCTGTTCCCCCTCCCAGTTTTATGATGCAAATATCTCTGCTGCTTTAGGCTATTGCTTTCATATCCATACACAGAACCAATTCCTGAAACTAGTAAACAAAAACGTGCAGGGAAGATATTTGCTTTAATTTATTTACTTACTTGGCTTGACATTTTGATGTGAATAAACTACTGTACCAGCACTGAGTTGATCTCATGCAAGTTTACAAAAGAAAAAAATTAATTTGATTGACATGATGAAAAAGTGAAAGAAAATAACAGAATAACCTACAGGGGAAAGAATTTAGCATTTTTTTTCTTTTATTCATTCTAAAAATCATATGCACTGGTGAGCTCAACGAAAATTAAGCTGCAGTTAGCACAGTTAGCTGCTAATGAAATACATTATTTCTTGATTTATTGGATTATTTTGCTGCCCTTTATAAGGAGAATTGAAGAAAATGTGAGTGTACAAATTATTTTTTTCTTTTCATGGTGAAGTGATTCTTCTTGTTATTCTTGCTGTTTCCAGACACTGGGAAGAGTTATCAGTCTTGAATTTGTCTCAGATCACAAGACCAAGGCATCGAGTGTTCTGTCCTTGAACACCTTATAGGAGAGTAAATCATACAGTGAATTAATTTTAAAGACACTTAACTACACTTACATGACAATTAAGTTGTATTAATTCAATTTCCAAAAGCTATCTTAGACTAAATCTGCTCTGGATTTGTGCATTCTTCCTGCCTCTGTGGTGTCTTCCCTTCAATTCCTTCAGAGTCAGTTCTGCTACAAATATACGTGTATGACAGAAAACTAAGGTTACTTTATTGAGCAGTATCTAATGCACATTTGTACCCTATGGATCTTCACAACAGGATTATAAAGGTTTTGATGCAGTACATTTTCATATTTAAAGAGTATTTGGTACAACTCTGGAGATAATTTTTTGTAAGAGCTTGGGGAAAAAAAAATATGAATAATCCAAATTAATAATTGAAATGGCACTTTCTGTAGGATATATAGTTCAGGTTTTCTGTGGTGAGACATCTTTTCATTTGGGCTTAGGTTATTCGAACAGTATGAGTGCATGGGGTTGTGTGTTGTTGTTTTTTAGTTTTGCACAAGGAAGTGATGTGAAGAAAGGAATGCCAAAATATGCAACAGCTCAGCACTGCTTAGAAAACAATTTACTCTTGGAATAATACAGGCTACAATGTTTAGGTTCCACTTGAAGCTTTCAAGGGTTCAGAGTGTTAATTTCAGTTGCTGACTGATTGTGCATAAAACTGTACTGTGAAATAAAATAGGCATTTCTTCTCAAGGATTAATTAAGGTACAATGTATTTCAGGTGTTTACTGCATAATTAATCTTATGCTGGAACTTTATAAAAAATATTTTTTAGTAAGTCTGAATGTTAACTCAGTAGGATATATATATATAATTATATATATATATAATATAAATATATTATTTATATAATATTTTTAAGGAAGTTACAGCTTCCTTTGATGCAGGGATACCTGCACACTTGTGTTTTTAAAGGAGATGTTTAGCAAATCTATACAACTGTGTCAGCCTTGAATGGGAATATCTTTTACGATTACGTCTTCCCTGTAGAGCTGTCCTGACCCTGAGGTGTCTCCTCGACTACAAATGCTCCTAGCCGGAGTACAACATTTAGTTGGCTTATTATAGATCAAGGTAGAACAAAAAACCTATCCAGACCTTCCTGAATTTCAGAAATGCTGAATTATGTAGCAGTTATGTCCATCTCTAGTCTCTATAGACTCTGTAGTATATCAGGTTGGCACTGGCCTGGAAGTAACTTGTTTCATTATGATGTGCTGACAGAGAATAATAATATTAATAAAAGCAATTGATCAATAAAGAAATCAACCTCATTTCTCTGTAGAAGAAAAGTTCCTAATAAAGCTATATGTGTTTGGGAAGCTGGAATTTGGCTCTGACTCTCAGTATTATTGTACTGGATGCTAACCGAGAGACTTCTGATCAGTTTTAGTTTAAATATTCAAATTTGTTATCCTTACTAGCTGTAACCAGAGGGGAGAGCTCATCAAAACAGGAATGTGTTGATTTAACAAAGTGGAGAACCACTAATTTTTTGTTTCTTGAAAACTGCTGAACACCTCCAAGAAAAACTTCACACTTATGGACAAATAATTTGAGCTCTGATGGAAATATTCCTGAACATGGATAGTGTTATTGTTATTACTTTTATTAACACCAGGAATGTCTTTAAAACCAAATCCTTTCACAGCGATATCACATAGATGGTATTGGAGGTCATGAGCTCATCCAGCTTTTATGGTTAACTTATAATTGCTAAAGCCTTATAATGGCTTCTGCAATGGAATTCAATATACATAGTTTTAAAAAAGATCAGAAAGACCTGCTGTGAAGCCCTGCAGAGCTGAGTGAATAGGGAGCACAAGAGGAGTTATCTTTTTGAGCAGTTTTTATTGACTCTCCAAGATCATATAAGTAATAAAAGAAAATAACATTTAAGTAAGAATGGAAAGATCTTTAGAGAAAAGGTGACTGCAACTGGTTCTGGAATTTGCTCATTTTGGTGTTCGTACCATTGGATGCCAGTGAATAAATAGTCAGAACTGTTAACAAAATCTAATCAAAATCGAGCTTTATCCCTAATCCAGCTGCAATGTATGTGACAAGTACAGTCTATATATGTGATTTGTCTATTATTTAAATTTATATTGTGAAATTCATCAAGAAAAAAGAGAAATTGAATGTTAACTTCGCTTCACAATCATTTCTACTTGATTGGAGTATCCTCTTTGAATTTCAGAAGGTCTCCTCAAGAACATAATATTCCATCTGGAAACACAGGGCTTGTGACAATGTGCTAACCCTGAAGAGATTAGAAATGTTACCCAGCAGGTTTAAGTGGTGGCAGAAAGATGGTTCTTTCATGTTGTTTGTCATATGTCAACTACCTCAGAAAGAAAGAGGCATTTCAGTTTTTAGTGCCCTGTCTCCTTGCTGTTGGAACTTTTGTCAAAGGTTTTAGAATGTATTTCTTTTATCTGTTTTTATTCTTTTGCTTGTTGGTGTGTATGTGTTTTGTCTAGAGTCTAGCAATTTCAGAGTTGTCTAAATGCTTGTTCTGACACGATTACAACTATTTTGTTTGCCATTTCACGTTCATCTGCAGAAATATCTAAAACATGACCTTCCCTTTGTGTAAATTCACTAATTGAGAGTATCACCTTGATAGATAGCTTCTGAACCCATTCTCCTTTCCTAGCTGTGAATTGTCTTTTGGAAAACATCCTTGTTTAGTCATTGGTGGTTTTTCTAATAAGAACTTAGTGGTTATTGATCATACGTTTGTACTTTAGTCCTACATTTTTTAGCATTCATTTTATTAGTCCTTCTAATGACTGTTCTGCCTTAGTAAATCAATTTGATGGATTCTTTTGCTCTACACTTGCTTAATAGTCTGAAATGATATATTTGTTCTAATTGTTTTAATCCCTTGATTAGTCTTTATAATTTTGTTATATTTATTATTATCACACTTTTGAGTTCCATTTTTGTTTTTCCTTATCTTCTATTTTTCCTTGCATTCATCCCTAGCATTTATCTCAGCACAAACGATTTTTGTCTCTTTCAAAATGTGTCCTTTTAAAGATGATTTTTTTCGTCCTGCCTTCTTTGGCCTTTATTTGTCATAATATTGTCAAGCTATTGTTACTGATGTTTCTGAACTTACATTTGAACAGGTTTTTTTTCAATGCTGTGCATGTGGATCAGCTCATAAGTGTTCACAAATCATCATCACTGAGACACATGCATGCGTGCCTCCACACTCTAGGAAAATATGTCAGCTGAAACATTAACAATATGTTTAATCAGCAGTAGGGCCAGAGCTCATCTGAGTACCAGAAGTTGAAGGTCTTATGCAGACCAGTATGTTCTGCAATGCAGAATACTTTCAAGAATACAAAACTTGGCAAATTAAGGATATCAAGCTAAATTTATGGTCAGTAGTAGCAATGGGCTGTCTGGAAATTTATATCTGTTATAATGGACTTTAAAATTGTTCCAACTGCTGATGAGGTAATACACCAGACCTGTCGTCTGCCTTGTTGGTGAGGATGACGGACTTCATTAGCTACTTGGTTTTACCATACTCAGCATCTATTTTGTGCAGTGAATTGGCTACTCATTATTAAAATGACCGTGGTAGAAAGGAGGAATAGCCCTGAATGTTAAATTTACTCGCCGTCACTACAAATGATCACTAAACTGAAAATAGTGGTGGTGCATTTAGACTCTCTCAAGACTGGTAGTGTTACCATCATATGGATGTCATGGGCAATCAGTGTAAGCACTGGTATGCAAATGGTTCACTGGTAATCTTATTCTCATGTGAACATAGTTTTCCATAACCCAAGGAACTGAGAAAAAGCAAAAACAAAAACCAGAGCTAATTCTATAAACTGTTTGCTAATTAAAGATCCAACTCAGGCTGCTTCACTGCCTACTTCATTCGTTTGACCTAATTTGTTCCAGAAAGAAAGAAACACTTCCTTCAGGTTGTTGTTCCTTTATTGACAAAGGCCCTCAGAATTACGTGTGTTCTCACAAAGTTTATGGATAGAGGTTTATGCAGATTCCTAAATAGATGTAGAAAACAAAACTTTACATACTATAGTTTGGTGCAGTTTTGGGTTATGTTTTAGCAGATTTGTCTTGGAAGATTAAGTGTCACGATGTGGTTTGGTTCTGGTGCCAGGAGAAATACAGATGCTTATCTGTTGGAATAAAATCATTATACTGGGCTTGAAGATTTTCTTCACATTAGACCTTACTGATGTTTCAAAATGCGAATAACATACAGAATAAGCCATCTTTTGGATTTGTTGTTATATGTGGTCATATGTAGTCTCGAAAACAAATCTTTAGGAAAAGGAATTTAATTTTTACTCACGCTGAATCAGCCACAGTTCAACTTCTCCAGGGTATGAAAATGACAACTAAATTATTTACTGGCTATAGGTGTTTATACTTGCTCTTTTTACCCTAAAGCATGTGAGTTCCTGCGAGCAATTAAATGTAGTTAGCAGTTTTCACACTAATGTAAACATTTGTATGCAGTAATTGGTGCTTCTTGCCATTCACCCATAATGAAGAAAGAAATATATTACTTATAGCTGCTAAATAGTACTTCATAATTTTATTTTATTTTTTACTTGAATAGGTTTGCTTTGACCCTTTATTTTATCGGGGTGATGTTTCTTAAAGCAGTTTTTCTTTCAAATAAAGAATTCTATTTTATTCCTATCAACCAAGTAGTGTTTTGACTACAAATCCATTTTGTGGTCTCTGGGATATTCTGTTAGTCTTTTATCACTTCTTGTTATAAAAATATGGTTCTCTCTGTATTTTGCCCTGAAAACTGTGTCATCTTTCTTTGAAAGAGATTGCAAAGAATCTTGTAGCCATCAATGGCTACAAAGTCTTTATCTTTCACTATGTTCAAGTAATATGAAAGAATCACAGCAAAAGTAAGTAGGAGCAGTGGAAAGCAATTATTTATGGCAAAAAAATAGCCATCAGTTGCTATGGTAAATTATTTCAGGTGCTATTTCTGTACCCTAAGCCTTGTTTCTTCATCTATCTGTGAAAGAATACCTTTAATTTGATTTAACACAGTTCATTCCAGGGTGGCCAGCGTAAAGAACAGTGGAATCAGGCTCTCTGATCTTTCAAAGTAAACTTTTAATTTAAATTTACTAATTATTTCATGTAAAACAAGAATGTTTCTTACATGTATGAATGTTACTTACATGTACAGTCGTCTTATACAGAAATAGTACATTATGTCTCTTTTTAACTGGCCTACATCACTGCTTTTAAGTATTTTCACTATAATTGCTCCTTAAGGCACTCAGCACTACTTTGGAATACTGTTTACTCAGAAGAATGTGATGATTTAGTTATGATGGACTTCAGGCTTCCAAAGGAATAGTTCTTAAATCCTAGATGTTAATAACAGCTTAGATAATGCTTCAGGAAGATCATTAGCAGTATTAACAGTGAAAAAATTAGTGGAAAAAATAGAAAGGTGTTCAGTGTAAACTGGAACAATGGGAGTGAGTTTGGAAATGTGGGATTTTAAACACAGTACATTGAACAGATGTGAACAGTCCTGGGAGATTGCAGTGAAATTTAAGAATCCTCTAGTTGTTGTTGTTTTGTAATGTTGTTTTTTAGTGACAGACCAATTAGCAAGATCTTTGTGTTTGATTACTTTTTTTTTTTTTTTAATATTCTTTTCAGTTGGTGACCCAGACTGTTAAGATGTGAAAACAGTTCCATTAAACTGAAGCATGTGTAACTTAGTTATGTTGACAATTAAGTGGAACTGCAAATGGAAAGTGTTATAAGTTAAAGAAAACAGATAATGCAACATGAAGATAGGCTAAAAGAGTAAGAAGAGGAAGGACAGAGTTCAACCTGAGGGGGGGAGGAGGAAGGAATGTTTTCAGACTTCACTGGTGCAGAAGGAAAATGTAGATTAGATATTTTAATCGCGTGGAAGATGCTCTTTAATGAGAATATTTCAGAATCTGTGCTTCGAGAGATCTGAGGTGGTCAAAATAAACACTGGAACATCTTAG